>NW_024412417.1:13297896-13355024 GCF_014898765.1 Herpailurus yagouaroundi | reverse complement strand
CAGTGGTGGATATTAGTCTAGTCGCATGAGGGTTACTCTTATAAAGTCATTTAGTCTGAGGAAAATGAAGGAGTTGTGCAAGCCTGGAGAAGCCTGGGTTGGCCAGAAAGCATCTGCAAGCTGAACTATTGCCCGTAATTCTAAGGGTATATTATTATTCTGTGTCCTTTAAGCTGGGTATAGACAGTTCCAGGATTGCTGTCACTCCTCTGGGTTTTGATCATTTAATATGATATCATAAAATTTTTTCCCAAGTTTCAATATTATCATTTTGAACAAAGTCCTATCATTCTGTTAAATCAACATGCTCTACTTTGGTTAGTTTGTTGGTTGTTTCCATTTTTCTACTAGTACAAATCATGTTGCCACGAGCATTTTCTTGTGTACAAACATGTTTTTCCCCCTTTAGGATGAATTAGTTCTGCGTCTAACAGGATAAATATTTTTATGGCTCTGGATACCTCCTGCCAAAATATTTTTTTAAAGGGCTGCAGTAAAGACATCTAGGGAATATTTTAGCTCCTTTGAAAGCTGTGTGCTCTACTCCTGACATTTACCACTTTGTGTTAGTCTGCTCTTGTTTGAAGTCTAACACCACGTACTCCAAATTGTTTGATACATATAAAATCTAGGTTCTCATGGACTCCAGTCTCAGCACATCACATTCAGGGAACAATATCCAATAATCAAATCCACTACAGAAAATTCCTATCTTTACTGTATCTCTTAAAGAACTTAAATGGAGTTTCTTTAAATTTTTTTTTTTTTTTTTTACATTTATTTATTTTCGAGAGACAGAGAGAGACAGAACACAAGTCGGGGAAGGGCAGAGAGAGAAGGAGATGCAGAATCCGAAGCAGGCTCCAGGCTCTGAGCTGACAGCACAGAGCCCGACGCAGGGCTCGAACTCACAAACCGTGAGATCATGACCTGAGCCGAAGTCGGACGCTTAACCGACTGAGCCACCCAGGCGTCCCTTAAATGGAGTTTCTTTAAACAGCTATGTCTCTTTCAATTCTGTCACATGTTGGAAGCACAGTTGCTGGAAGCCTTTCCCTCTCTCTTCACACTGCTATCTCATGTCTAAAGTCTCATTCTTCTCTGTTCCCTTTCTGATGACACATACTACCTAGTTCAAGCATTCAGCCATCTTCCCAGAAGCCCACACACCCTACACGCAATACTTTTTGCTACATAGAACCTCCCCTGAGAAATACAGTCTGAATGTTCTCTGGTAGATTTGCTCAAACCCCGACTCAGGCTTCACGCAAGAGAAAACCCTAGAGCTGACCCCACAGTCAAGAGATATATCCTCCTTAGAAGCAGGAGGAGAAAGGGGAAGACTGTGTATACTCATATATCAATAATTTTGTCCCTGTCACAGATAATAATAACAGCTAATATTATAAATGTTTACTACAAGCCAGGCACTGGTCCAAGTCCTTTACATATATTGCCGCTGAATCCTTATAACGAACTTATGAATTAAAAAATCTTATCAATTCTATGGCTGAGATGTAGGGCTGAACTAGAAAGTGTTTCAGGTAACTTTCTCAATGTCACACAGTAAGTGACAGAGCTGGGGTTTGTGAACTACGTGGTCTGGCTGTAGAGTATGGGCTCTTAACTACTGTACTAAACTCCTTAAATTTTAACATACATAGGATTTACATATCTATATCTGTACATAGGATCTATAATTTTTCCTTAATCAAAGTATCAAGGAAGAACTTGAAAACAAAGTGAAATGCTCATTTCTCACCAGTTACTATTTTAAATTAAAAATCGCTTGGGGACTTTATGCTGCTGTGTCAGCCTACCTGTCTGATCTAGACCATGGAGTTGCTTTTATTACTTCTTGTTATGAGAAAGACCTATGTTGACAAGGTCAGTGGAAAGATGTAATTCATCTTTGAATCTGGAATATAAAATGTGGTAAAAAAGGATTTGCTTGTATACTGATGGGAGCAATTGTTGAGCCTCTTAAAAGAATAGGGTTCACAATTTAAGTTACTTTTATCAGTTTCTCAAGTCAAGGCACACATACTGCCTAAGTTTTTAATGCACAGGCTTTCATTTTTTGTGTTTTTCTTTCAGATATGCCAATTACACGATCTGGCTCATTGTTTTCGGTCCAGAGACAATGTATGATGCAGTGCTCAGAAAAGACCCCTTCTGCTTTGGAAAAATTGCTTGCAAATTAGATACATGAACACACCTTTCTCAGTCAGAGGGAGGAAAATGGGTTTTTGGATTTTTTGCTTGAGAAGAAAAGGTCTAGCAATTAGGGTCACCCTTCATCATAAAACTTGACTTTAAAACCATCATTCAAATGTTCACTTTGAAACACTGCCCAAAGTTTTGCTCTTCAAAGAGGAATGAATGTTCATTGAGAAAAGGCAATGGTCCTCCAGGTTTCTGTGGTGGAAAGAATGCTGGAACAGGAGTCAGGAGACCTGAGGTCAAGGCCATTCCTGCTGATAACCAGCTGCTTTGGGGCTTATTACTTATCCTCTCTGAGTCTTACTGTCTTCGTGTATAAAATGAGGTTTACACTAATTTTCACATCTTCTTCATAAGCAAGAAACACAAGACAATTTTCTGTGCTAGATAATCTTAAACATCCTGCCCATTCTGTGCTGGTAGGATTCAAGGGCTTTCCGGGCCATGTGTAGCAACGCATGTTGGGAGCGTCCCCACTTCCCCCAGACACTTACTTACTGATCCTAACTGGCAGGTGCAGACTCAAAATTGGCCAATTAAAGACTCATTCCTTAGGATTAGGCATTGGTTAAAATAAAAAATATTCCTAGAAGGAGGTTTGTAAGCTATTTGCCTTATTATTTAGTTCATTTACCTAATCTAATAAGCAGTAATTTAGCACAGAAGGTATTCAAGGTACTGAGTGAGGCTCTGAGTGTGTTTGGAGTGGCGGGGAGGAATGTAAAGATGATAAAGACATGGTCCTGCCCTTGAGGGACCTCTAAGCAATGGTGGAAAATGGGCAAATCTGCCCATGTGTCCGAGCGCTGTGGATTATGAGTGCTGTAAGAGTTCAAACAGGGAGAGGAATTGTGGTTACCTGCCATGTTTAGGGGATTTTTTTCTTTCCTAAAAATTGATAGCGGGTGTGAACATGGCTCTGAAAGACGGTTGACTGTTAAAGACACAGATAAGGGGCTATGGTTTGGCATGAGTCAAAGCTCAGAGGTGGGAATAACCAAGGCGCAACGGGACACAGTTACATATATAAGGTGAAGTTGTGGTACCACAGAAGATGGACAAAGAAAATTAGATTTAATACGGTAAATAAAAAGGGATGATCATTTGTTCTTGAAGGAGAGGGTGACGTGCTGATGGACAGGTTTCCGGAACTTCGTGTGGCAGGGGCGTGCCAAATAGTTCTCAGGGCAAACAACCCCTGAATCTTTGGAGTTTCAGCCCTCACCTCGTGCATGTTATTGAATGCGTGTTTTTGGAATTTGATCTGATGTCCTTCTAGAGAGAAGGGTTGACTATAAATAATCTTGCCAGTAAAAATAAGCAGCTTGGGAAGAAAAAGGAAATGTTTGAGGGATCTTAAAGTGAAGGGTCAGGGAGCGGCATGCCCACTCGTGTGTGGTTCTCCAGCCCTAGCAACATTAATGCTGAACGCCTCTCTTAATTTTTCTAGCCCTTAAAAGTGAGTAAAATGTCAAATTATAAAAGGTCACAGGTCCTTTTTTTCCCCCCATCATATTTAGGTTCTCACGGGTTTAAGAAATACGAGAGTTACAGAATCTGTCTCCTCTCTCATTTCTCTGTCCTCTCACTAGATGAGAACATACTGAAAAAGTTTCACATTGGAATTACCAGTAACACTTTCTGAGTCTGAGCGTCTGGTCTGGTTATATATTGCTGCGTAACAAGTCACCCCAAAGCCTAGGGACTTAACGCAGCCATCATTTTCATTCTTCACGAATCTCTAATCTGAGCCTGGCTGGGTGGGAAGGCCTGTCTTTGCTCCAAGCGGCGTCAGCTGGGAGGTGGGGATGGGGTCAACTGAAGGCTCAAGGAACCACTTCCAAGGTGCACCCACATGGCTGGCAAGCTGGTTCTGGCTATTAGCTGGGAGCTTTGGGTGGAAGGGTGGAGTAGCCAGTGATCTGGAGTGAAGGGCCCTGGTTCCTCTTCACATGGGACTCTCCATGGCTGCCCAGCTTCCAGGCAGCCCAGTGGCTGAGTTCCAAGAGCAAACAGCCTGAATGAGAGAGAGTGCCATGCGGAAGCTGTGTCATTCTTTTGACTTAAATTACCAGCATGTTTTATTTGGTGGCATGAGTAACGTAAGCCATCCATATTTAAGGAGAGGGGTTTCAACTCTACTTCTAAATGCTAGAAATGTCACAGAATTTGCCAACATGTCTTACTTATTACTAAAAATTTTCTTTTTCATGGGGCGCCTGGGTGGCGCAGTCGGTTAAGCGTCCGACTTCAGCCAGGTCACCATCTCGCGGTCCGTGAGTTCGAGCCCCGCGTCGGGCTCTGGGCTGATGGCTCAGAGCCTGGAGCCTGTTTCCGATTCTGTGTCTCCCTCTCTCTCTGCCCCTCCCCCGTTCATGCTGTCTCTCTCTGTCCCAAAAATAAATAAACGTTGAAAAAAAAATTAAAAAAAAATTTTTTTCTTTTTCAATTCTAGGATACTTAACACACAATGTCCTATTCATTTCGGGTTACAGTACAGTGATCCGACACTTCCATGTCACCCTATGCTCATCAAGATATGTGTACGCTTTAATCCCCATCACGTATTTCCCCATCCCCTCACCAGCCTCCCTTTCTGGTAACTATATGTTTGTTTTCTATAGATGACAGTGTGTTTTTTGGCTTGTCTCTTTTTTTTCTTTGCTCATTTGTTTTGTTTCTTAAGTTCCATATATGAGTAAAATCATATGGAATTTGTTTTTCTCTGACTCATTTCACTTAGCATAATACTGTCTTGCTCCACCCATGTTGTTGCAAATGGCAAGATTTCATTCTTTTTCTATGGCCGAGTAATATTCCATTGTATATATATATATCTCATCTTCTTTATCCATTCATCTATCAGTGGACAGCTGGGCTGCTTCCATAATCTGGCTGTTGTAAATAATGCTGCAATAAAGACAGGGATGCATATGTCTTCTTGAATTAGTGTTTTCATTTTCTTTGGGTAAATACACAGTGGTGTGATTACTGGATCATAGGATAGTTCTTTTTTTTTAAATTTTTTAATATTTATTTTATTTTTGTTTAAAATTTTTTTTTCAACGTTTATTTTTGGGACAGAGAGAGACAGAGCATGAATGGGGGAGGGGCAGAGAGAGAGGGAGACACAGAATCGGAAACAGGCTCCAGGCTCTGAGCCATCAGCCCAGAGCCTGACGCGGGGCTCGAACTCACGGACCGCGAGATCGTGACCTGGCTGAAGTCGGACGCTTAACCGACTGCGCCACCCAGGCGCCCCTTATTTTTGAGAGAGAGAGAGAGAGAGACAGAGTGCGAGTGGGGAAGGGGCAGAGAGGGAGGAGACATAGAATCTGAAACAGGTCTAGGCTCTGAGCTGTCAGCACAGAGCCTGATGCGGGGCTTGAACTCATGAACTGTGAGATCATGACCTGAGCTGATGTTGGACACTTAACTGACTGAACCACCCAGGTGCCCCATGGGTAGTTCTATTTTTAATTTTTTGAGGAACCTTTATTCTGTTTTTCAGAGTGGCTGTACTAGTTTGCTTTCCCACCAGCACTGCATGAGAATTCCTTTTTGTCCACATACTTGACAACACTTGTTTCTTGTGTTTTTTATTTTAGCCATCCTGACAGGTGTGTGGTGATATCTCATTGTGGTTTTGATTTGTATTCTCCTGATGATGAGTGATGTTGAGCATCTTTTCATGAGTCTGTTGGCCATCTGAATATCTTCTTTGGAGAAATGTCTGTTCATGATTTCTGCCCATTTTTAATTGGATTATTCGTTTTTTGGGACGTTGAGTTGTATAAGTTTTTTTTATATATTTTGGATACCTACCCTTTACTGGGTATGTCATTTACAAATATCTTCTCCCATTCCATAGGTTGCCTTTTAGTTTTGATTGTTTCCTTCACTTTGCAGAAGGTTTTCAGTTTCTTGTGGTCCCAATAGTTTATTTTTGCTTTTATTTCCCTTGCCTCAAGATACATATCTAGAAAAATGTTGCTATGGCCAATGTCAGAGAAATTACTGCCTGTGGTCTCTTTTAGGATTTTTATGATTTCAAGTCTCACATTTGGGTCCTTAACCCATTTTGAGTTGATTTTTGTGTATGGTGTAAGAAAATAATCCAGTTTCATTCTTTTGCAGGTGGCTGTCCAGTTTTCCCAATACCATTTGTTGAAGAGATTGTCTTTTTCCCATTTCATACTTTTCCCTCCTTCATTGAAGATTAGTTGGCCATATAATTGTGGGTTTGTTTTGGACTTTCTATCTATTGATCTATGTATCTGTTTTTGTGCCAGTACCATACTGTTTTGATTAGTACAGCCTCATAGTATAACTTGAAATCTGGAATTGTGATGCCTATAGCTTTATTTTTCTTTTTCAAGATGGCTTTGGCTATTAGGGTTTTTTTGTGCTTCCGTACAAATTTTAGGATTGTTTGTTCTAGTTCTGTGAGAAATGCTATTGGTGTTTTGATAGGGATTGCATTGAATCTGTAGTTTGCTTTGGGTAGTATGGACATTTTAACAATATATGTTCTGTGCCATGAGCACTGAATATCTTTTCATTTGTTTGTATAATCTCCAGTTTGTTTCATCAAAGTGTTACAGTTTTCAGAGTACAGGTTTTTCACCTCCTTGGTTAAGTTTATTCGTAGGTATTTTATTATTTTTGGTGCAATTGTAAATGAGATTGCTTTCTTAATTTCTCTTTAGAATTGGCCAACATATTTTAAAACCACCATAGCACCTATAGGATTCTATCCCCAACCCCACCCTTTCAGTTCATCTTACCCTCTCTTTAATTATATCTCTAAATGTTCATAGGAGTGAATCTAGAATATCTCAGACAGGACCAGATAGATCATGTAGATAAGTGAAGTGGGGTGGTGTTGTAAAGGAGAAAAAGAACGTGCTTCTCCTAAAGCAGATGGACCCAACCTCCGAGGCCACCAGTTTAGAACCTCTGGCTAGATGAAAGAAACTAAAAGACTGGTGTTGTTGTTGTTGTTGTTGTTGTTGTTGTTGTCGTCGTCCAATTAGTCTCCTTGATTTTTTTTGGGGGGGTGGGGTCTACAAATATTCCTTGATAATTTTTAAGGGCAGAATAATAGCAAGTGATATAATAATCTTTGATGGATCAGAAACGGAAACATGCTGGGGGCACCTGGGTAGCTCAGTCAGTTGGGTGACTGACCCTTGATATTGGGTCAGGTCATGGTCTCACAGTCCTGAGATTGAACCCTGTGTCAGGCTCTGTGCTGTGCTGGGGCCTCCTAGGGATTCTCTCTCTCTCCCTCTTTCTCTTTGCCCCTCCTCTGCTTGTTCACGTGCTGTCTCTCTCTATCTCTCTCTCTCAAATAAATAAATAAATAAATAAATAAATAAATAACATTAAAAAATGGAAACATGCTTTTAGAGGATGTCCTCCATCTTTGAAGCTGGTATTTAAATAACCGTTCTCAGGGAGGGGCAGAATGCTGGGTTAAAGGGGGCATGGGATTGACCCTGTTCAGAGCTATTTTGTGGTCTACCAAAGTAGATAATCTGTGGATAGGTCTTTCAGCTACATAGGCCCTTTAGCTTCCATAAAATCCATGTCCTTGACTTTGGTGTCCACTGTCACAGGTTATTTGGAGAGCTGGTGTCTATTTGAGGTATTCCAACCCCCAAAGTGTGTGGGATGCCTGAGCTCTCAGCAGAGATGAGAAGCTGCGTCGCAGACATGATCTGAGATGATGGCGGGAACTCCCTAAGTGGCCTTGTCTTGGAGAGTCACAGAGTCCATCATAAAATGCCATTTTCTGTGATTTGGAAGTTAAGTGCTTGTTTTTCAGCTCTCCCTTAATCTTGCTCTTAAGGAAACTTAATCAAGAGAATGTTAGTGTACTGTTTTCTTCAGATGTGTTCTGCATGGCTAACGTTCTGCTTGATAGCTTCTGGCTTGTCTTTAATTTCAAATATGGGGGAGCACAGATGTTATTTGGAGAGTCCTTTAAGCCCTTTCCACTGGTGGAAAGAACATGCTTCAGTACTTGTCGATCTCCCAGGTTTCTGAGGGTTGTTTTTGAGTCATTTAGTAATACCTGAACAATTTCTGTATTAAATTCCAAACTCCTTTCACTTAAGAGCTTCAAAATTTAATCAGCTGTCCTGCAGAGCAGGTTTTTATTCTTAAAGGCTTAGACCATTTCTTCTCTAAATAATGCTATCTGCCGTCATAATGATATATACTGTATACTGATATTTATTAAGACTATGTCATGAAACCATATGCTGGCAGAGAGCTCCCTCTATATCATTAGTTTTGGGAGCAGAAGCTTGATTAATTTTCGTGGATGCAGAGCTTCAAATTGTGGTATATGATGTTTTAATTAAGGAGAGGTTTTTTGGCTTTAAAATCTTTAGAAACTTTAAATAATTAATTTTTTTTCAACGTTTTTTATTTATTTTTGGGACAGAGAGAGACAGAGCATGAATGGGGGAGGGGCAGAGAGAGAGGGAGACACAGAATCGGAAACAGGCTCCAGGCTCTGAGCCATCAGCCCAGAGCCTGACGCGGGGCTCGAACTCACGGACTGCGAGATCGTGACCTGGCTGAAGTCGGACGCTTAACTGACTGCGCCACCCAGGCGCCCCTAGAAACTTTAAATAATTAAAAATAGAGAACTGTCCAAAGAATAAGGAATGAGTCATTTTTTGTTAATTGTTTTTTTAATGTTTATTTACTTTAGAGGGAGAGAGAGAGAGAGAGAAAGCAGGGGGAGGGGCAGAGCGAGAGAGGGAGATGCAGAATCTGAAGCAGGCTCCAGCACAGAGCCCCACGTGCAGCTCGAACTTACAAACCACGAGATCATGACCTGAACCAAAGTCAGATGCTTAACCAACTGAGCCACCCAGGCATCCCAGGAATGAGTCATTTTTATAAACAATGTATAACCACTTGGTTTCTTTCCTCTCGCCGATTCCTTAGGTGCTCATGGTTGGTAGAAACCTCAGGTGAAGGTATTTCAGGGCAATGCTAGTTTGAAAGTAATGTTACAGAGTCCAGGCAGGAAACAGATGGCACACTCAAGCAAGGTAGGTGTGAGACTTTAAGGAAAAACCTATTTAGAAAAGTGTAGGCATGGTTACCAACAAAGAACAAAGGAAGCACCCTGGGGAGCCATTACCACCCCTAGGCCAGAAGGGGCATAGGGAGGGAACCAGGCCTAGATGTGGGGGGGGGGGGGTAGGCCACTGGCTGGGGCTGTGCTTTTGGCAGAGGAACACATCCACCCACCAGGAACAAGACTGCAAGAGTAAACCCTCCAACTTCCCTTTTCTTTCCTTCTGATCATCTACCAAGGCCTTCTATTAGCAGACCCCAACCAAAACTCAGAGAGAGGGCAAGAGGTCCATTGCTACATTCCATAAAATTTAGCCTTCTCGGGTACAGAGCGGGGTGGAGAAGGATGAATAGTGGATTTGAAGGGGCCAATGGAAAATGTCCATCCCAACAGATAAACACAACCCTACAGTTTTGGTTTGTTAGTTGCTGTTCTTTCACAGAGACACGCTTATTGGGTGGGCCTAGCTGCATGATGGATTTAACATAAGCTTCTCTCAAATAGGATATGGGTGAAAATTCAGATTGTATGAAATCTACCTTCTCCTCACCTCACAGCCTGGCCCTGCACTCCCCACCAAATTCGTGAGCTTGGGGACAAAATGAGTTTGAGACTTCATATTTCTGGTTTTCTTCAGGCCATGGTGTGATGGTGGCGTTCTGAGGTAGATGGCAGAGGTAGCTGGAACTAACTTTGCCTAAAGGAAAGGAGACACTGGTTCTGTACCAGGAAATAAACCCGTCAGCAGATCTCCTGGGAGGGCCAGGTACAGGGATAAGGAGGAAACATTTCAGTCCGTTAGATTGCAACACCCCTCACTGCCTGGTGGCAGAGGGACAGGACCTCAGAGGCAGGTGAACTATGATAAATGTGCTCAAAAGGGAGAAGTTCTGACAAGTGTCCAACCTGTATTTCAGAAGTGTGCTTATTTGGTAGAAACCGGATATTTGGAAGTTTAGCACTGTTCACATCATGGTTTATTTCTTTAAAAACATTGTTTTAATGTTTATTTCTGAGACAGCGAGAGACAGAGCATGAGTGGGGGAGGGTCAGAGAGAGGGAGACACAGAATCCGAAGCAGGCTCCTGGCTCCGAGCTGTCAGCACAGAGCCCGACGCGGGGCTTGAACTCACAGACCGTGAGATCGTGACCTGAGCCGAAGCCGGACGCTCAACCGACTGAGCCACCCAGGCGCCCCACATCATGGTTTATTTCTTATTTACAAATGGAATTGCCTACACTCTGCTTACCCAGTAGGGTCAGGCAAGATAGAAGAAAGGGCATATGTCTACTGAGCCCTTTACACTTTCCAACATATGCTAGTGGGAAAATACATCACGTGGAAACAGTACGTGGGATTTTTTATGTATAGAGAAATCATAGGCATTTTCAAGGCTATATAAGCTTTTTTAAGAAACCTGACCACATGTACAGTGGTTTTCAACACATAAAGTGGGTCTGTGGTGTTTTCCATTTAATCTGCCTTAATCCCAAAGGAGCAAAATGGCTTCATATAGGGCAAGCTCATGGTGCTTGATCAAAAGCAGTATCTTAAAGCAATTTCAGCCTTCTAGGCTTTGGAATGAAGCTGGTTCCTGCTCCAAAAAAATAAGGTTGTGGACTGTCCTCCAATACTGGGAATATGTATACATCAAAGGCTCTGCTTAGAAAAAGAAACATTCACATAAATAGGATATAGTCCTTGGAGCATCCACATTCAGCAAGTGTAGCCATGTGAAGAAGACTCAAAGGGCTAAAAATTTCATTATGGTCATTCAGTTTCAAAGTCACCTTAATTTGTTATTGGCCTTGAATTCAAATAGTCACAAAGGCAGTCTCTGTGTGGGAGAATAAATCAGTAGTGTTAATTGCACTTGCTTAATTCAACCATGAGAAAAATTAATCCTTTCATAAGTGCCTGGTTTTCTGGATGACATTTTCTGCTGCTGAACCCTTCCTTTTATTTTGTGATGGCAAAAAAAGTTAAAAATGTTTTTAATTAAAAGTGTCAATCTTTTTTTCCCCTCTTCTCTAAAAATATGCTGTGGAAGAATACTATTTTAGTTGGAAGAAATATGTAGCTTAATAAAACTAAAATATAACAGTATAATCAGGAAATAAAATAATGAGGATCAGATATCTGAAAGAGCCCATAAGGTATCTTGAATGGCTGTAGAACCGAGTTCTACGGTTTTACAGAGTAGGCACTGAGGAGTCTTGGGCGTTTGCTATGTGCAAGGCACAGGGCTAGTTCTAGAAACTTAAGGTGAGGTTACAGCCCTCAAACAGCTCTTGTCTAATCGCAGAGATAAAACCTTCGAACGAACGGTAATTGATAGGCAAGAAATAAATAACCGTTCAATCGAAACAGTGCCACAGAGTTGTTTGTGCTGATCTCCCAGATAAATGGCACGGGTAACAAGTGCTTTATTCAGAAAAGGGAGAGAGGATTATCAAAAGGCCAGGAGTGACTTGGAAATGGAGCCTGCATTAGGGCTTTTAGGGTGGGTAGGGCTAGATAGACTTCGAAGGGCCTTGGGCAACATAGGAAATCATGAAATAATAGAGCTTAAAATGGACAGGGAGCCTCATGGTCATGTGATCTGGACTATACTTAAATACCTCCCGTGAGTCACATCCATCATGGGGAACCTGCTCTATTTTTGCTCAGCATTAGTCACCAGAAAGTTCTTTTGTTTAGTCTTCAGGTGAAATGTATAGCCTTTCCTCATTCCAACTCTTTAACTTCCATTTGAGTTCTTACAGAGAAATTTAAATCCTTCTTCAGATGTGAGCCCTTGAAGGATTTGAGGGGGACTGTTTTAAGTCTTCTTGTTCCCCAGGGCTTTAAGCTGCTTCTCATTTTTCGTTACTTCCAGATACGTTGCCATCCTGGTAGCTTTTCTCTATGTATCTCAAGACCCTTCCTTTGCCAATACATCTTTCTCCTGTAGAGCACGGATCTGGTCTCTCCACTCCTGAAAATCTTTCAGTGGCTCTCCTGTGCTCACAGAATGCACACAGACCGCTGGGTACCTGGTACCTACGACATGGCTGCCCACTGGGAGCCAGAAATGTTTGCATCATGTCCCTGCTTCTGTAAAATGCCACCCTCACCGGAAGACGCAGTGTAACTGTGATGCAACATCTAATGTGTCCCCCTGCGCCCCCTCCCCCCCAGCTGGGCCACTTCCCCGGGAGTGGATTTGGCTAATGCGGCACAAGATTCTTGGTGGGGGTGGGAGCGTGATGGGGGATGTGGGTTGGTGATTATGGTATTCTTACTCTGGTGAGGGAGGAAGGCCATTGCCTGGCTGTTCTAAGTACTGTACTTCTGTTGTCCTGGCCTCTGTATGGTGGCTTCCAGGGATGCTAAGGCTGACACGGAATTGCCAGGCCTCCCTCCTGCTCTGGCCTCAGCCCAGTGCGTGTCTTGCTCCTCACAGCTGCCAAACCCCCCCGGGGTGCTGAGTGGGAACTCATGAGGGCCCTCAGGCCCTGAGGTAATGCAAAGGCGAGGCTGGCTGAGTTTTTGATTTTCCCTGCTCCTTGAAGCTAACGGGGTCTTCCGTGGCATTTAGACTGGCTGGGAAGACAGGGTTTCCTGGAAAGATAGCTGACCAAGGCCTGCAGAATCTATCCTCAACACTCTTATACATTGAGGGTCATTCACTTCTTTCTGTTTGCCGATCTTGCTCTCTGTCTTACAATAATTTGAGTTGCTACCCCACTCCGCATGCTTATTGCAGTATTCTGAAAGAAGTCTGTCTATAAATTCAGGGAAGAAGAGTAGACTGTAGCTTTTGGCTCCACTGAGAAAACTCAGAATGACTTCCTGTTTTTAATTTTGTTATTTGTGGTTATTTGTTATTATGGTTTCTCTGCAGAGCTCTTATCCCATTCGGATATTGCTCCTATTTAGCTGTTGATTTGCTGTAGGCTCTGTGAGAGCTTCCAACGTGCTATTTTAATTCTCTGCACAGCACTTCTCACTTCCTGATATTTCTCATGTCGATTTGCTGATTCGCTGTAAGCTGCATAAGAGTAGACACGCTGTCTTGATTCCTCATCTGTCCCTAGCATCCATCCGTACGTGGTAGACATGCAGTGAATAGCTGTGGAATTAATGTGAGTTACATCATTCTTGATGTTAAATACCTTCTTCTCCATGCTTTGGAGTGCGGGTGGCCTTATGGATGTTGTTTGGTTTTAGCAAAAAGAAAAATTTCCAGAATGACTGTGATTGGAAAGGTGCCCTCCTGGTTACTTACGGGTCCCAGTGTTCCTCTACCCATGGTCACCTGTGTACCTCCACTCCTGGGATCTTCTGGAGTGAAAAGTTGCCCACTACAGTATATTTCCCTGGGGTTTTGCTCTTAAAGTATTTTTTGCCCATTTCCTGAACAGATTGATCTGAGTGCCCCATTTACTATAGGACAAATATTTTGCTCTCAGTCTTGTTCATTACTCTGTTCTCTCCCCAAACCATGGAAAACCCGCCTCCATATTTCTTAAGGGCCACAGAATTCACATCCACGAATTGAGCTTCAGACAGTTAGACATTTCTGTCTGCTTCTTTACCAAACATGCTATTTTCTTTTATGAGCCTGCCTGCCTGCCTCCCTCCCCTTTTACCTCCTCCCTCCCTTCTTCTCCCCTTTCTCCCTGTTTTTCTTCAGTAGGCCTTTGATGAGCACCTTCTACGTACCAAGTTCTGTGCTAGGTTCTGGGGATACCATGGTAAATGTGATAAGCAGGATACCTGCCCTCTCGGAGCTTACAATCAGGAATGTTTATTAGAGACTACTGTTTAAAAAATGCTCCCCCCCCCCCTGCAATCACCACCACATAATACATGCTTCAGTTAAAGGGTTAAGTTCTATTTTCACAAATGTCATTACAATGTGGAGACTGATCAGTGGAATTAAACAGGCCTGGGCTGGCATCCCAGGTCTTCCGTTTATTAGGTGAACTTGGGCAAGTAACTTCATCTCTTGAGGCTTGTAGCTTCCTCATTGATGAATAAGGAAAACGCTAATATGGCCTTACGGGAAGGCCATATTCACGGAAGATGAAATGAAATACAACTGAAATAGAGCACTTTGGACAGGACCTGACTCTTCATAAATATTGGAAATGAGAATGAGGACGGTGCTAATAGCTGGGAGCCCGGATGAAGCACTTGGCAATAGTTTGACCTTGGTTATGATATGCGTGCTCTTCCTAATCTCCAGTTGCTTGACCGAAGATAATAAGATTTGTGTAAATTGACAAAAGAGAAAAGGAGGGGGGCGCCTGGGTGGCTCAGTCGGTTAAGCGTCTGACTTCAGCTCAGGTCATGATCTCACAGTTAGTGAGTTTGAGCCCCGCATCGGGCTCTGTGCCGACAGCTTAGAGCCTGGAGCCTGCTTCAAATTCTGTGTCTCCCTCTCTCTGCTCCTCCCCCACTCATGCTCTGTCTCCTCTTCAAAAATAAATAAAAACATAAAAACATTTTTTTAAAAAAAGAGAGAAAAGGAGGTAAACATAGTTACATATCAGTATAGAAGCCATGTTTGCTGAGCTCAAAAAATCAGCCCATGTAGTCTGACAAGCATGTGTATACACTTCTTCGGACAGGGCACAGAGTATTTGTACCTGGGCCACTGGCCGATGTGTATATGGGCCACACATCTGCTGTAACAGAAATGCTACTGAGAGAAGACAAGGGGCTTGTTGGGGAGGAGCTATAGAGCCGGGAAGAGATGGAAGAGAGAAGACACAGCCCCTGGGCTTTCTCATTTCCTGCTCTATTTACCATGACTTGCCTGTAGCTTTTTTAGCCTTATCTTTGAATAATTGAAGACCATCTTAAGTACCAGGACCTTCCGTAATTGCATGGAAATGAGTAATATGCCCTATTGCCCTGGGCTGACTAGATGGAAATTCTGGGTATCACACTCTGGGAGGACCGCTGTATGTCAGAAGGAGGGAGTCTGTTGCTGAAATGGGAAGGCGGGTACCTGTGTGCACTGAAGCCAGGAGCTGCACGAGAGAAGACCCCAGACAGGCTTAGGGCAGAGCGAATGCACCTGAAAGGACAGTGGGGTAGCCTGTGAACAGTGTTCCCATTTGTGTGGCCTTCAGTGGGGTGTCTGAAAGAGGTACAGGGCACGCGAGGGTCCAAGGGGCCACGCTGAGATCCATTAACACCAAGTTTGTTGCTTGAAAAATTCAGCTTCTTTGAAAAATTGGTTCATTTTTTTAGTGCCTTTTGAGTAATTTGAGCACTTAGAATGACTCTTTGGGCAACTTACACCACAATTCCAACAAAAGGTCCTAAAGGAAAGCAAAACATCTCCCCATTCTCTTAGAATACTTGGAATTTTTCAGCAGAGGTATCTAAACTTAGTAGAGTGTGACTATGGAATAAAAATAGTGTAGGCCAAAAATAGAAAACAGAAGCTTGTTCTCTGGGTGTGAAAACACATGTAATAATCACAATACTTGTCTTTTTTTTTTTTTTTTTTTTTCACCTTAACCACTGCCGAATAATGGTTCATGCTGGTCGGTTGTTTCCCCTACTCTGCCTCTTTGAATTCCCTCCCTCACCTTTTTTTTTGGTGGGGGAAAGAGAGTGAGTGTGGGAGAGGGAGGGAGAGAGAGGGAGAGAGAGAGAGAGAGAGAGAGGGAGAGAATCTTAAGCAAGCTCCAAGCTCAGCATGGAGCCCGATGTGGGGCTTAATTCCACAACCCTGGGATCAGCAACTGAGCTGAAATCAAGGAGATGCTTAACCCATTGAGCCACTCAGGCGCCCCCCCCCCCAACACCTCTACTTTTTCAAAGTACTTGTATTTCTTATGTCTTTGTTTCTTCTTTAAACTTAAATTTCCATTAAAAGATTCAGAAAAGACCATTGTGAGATGAAGTATGTCAATGGAAACCTGTTGTTTCTTTTGCAAGGTCAGGCTGCCTTTCCCCCACCTCCCACTCCCTCTCCCCATCCCCATCCTGCCCCTTTGCCTGGTGCACTCCTAGCACTAAGCTTGTGCAGCACTTATCACAATAGTAAGCTAAGAGTAAATTCTGTAACTCAGTTTTTAGTATCTCCCTCCTTTGCCAGACTGTAATCTCCATGAAGGCAGGAGAGGAGACTGTTCTGTTCACCTTCATGTGCACTGGGCCTGGCCCAGTGCCTGGTGCCTTGTAGAGTTCAGTTTACATTGCCTAGTAATAGCTAACATTTATTGAATGACAGGCAGCCTGCTAATGAAAGGATCGATTTTTTTGCAAAATACTTGCAAACAGGCAAATAAAGTCTAAAACAATCCATGTGTGAGATTTGTTTTGTATATAGCTTTGAATTTCTAAGCCATTACATACATCAAATGCTACAACTAAGTTGGATATGAACATTTGAGTTTCTGAAAGTGTGAACTGATTTCAAATAGACTATTTTATCTTGTTATCCCTGTGTGAGAGGGAGAAGGGGTGGGCAGTTTTACTAAATTGGGACTCACATAGGGAGAGTAAGTCATTAGTGGGGGTGAGATTGGTTCCCCAAGCCAGGGTCTCTCACGAGAGCAGTCAGGGAGACATACCTGGGTACCAGTCAGGGTCCCAGCAGGGGGTGGAAGTCATTCTTGAACTGGCAGTTTGAGGAGGGTGTAATCAAATGATGGTTTCCTAAAGTGAACGTAGTGTTTATAGAAACTGTTGGTGGTGCAGTAGCCCAGGGCCAGCTGCAGCTGGGAAGGGGGAGGATGGAGAGTTACCAGAACCCAAAGAGGGTAGCTCACAGAAGATAGCCCTCTGACAGGAGCTGGGCCCTTTAGTAAGTGAACAGGGCCCACTTGGCACATCTTGGCAGGGAGGAGGCTGGGGAATGCAAAGTTACCTCACTCTTCGGCCACCTCTGACCTCCTTCCAGTGCCTTCTATGGGTACAGAAGTCAGAGGATAAGGAAACCCATTTGTTGAGTCCATAGGGTGGGTTGTGCAGGGCCAGTAATATGGTGGAGCAAGGGGGAGAGTGAATGTGGGGTGCAAAGAGAAGATGTAAGTAAGGTAAAAGAAAATAGAAGGTACAACTTGTGCCTCCTTCACTGAAACTCGCCTGGAAAGTATGAAAAACATAACGGAATGAGGCTATTCATGTGAGGGCCTTAGAGGGTCAACCTGGGCCCTGTTCCAATGTTGAGACGTGTTGTATCCAATGCCATGGAGCTGCTAGGTGGCAGCAGCTGACCTGAAATCCTAGAGGTCTCACTTGTTGGTCATTTGTTCAGCAAATATTTGCAAGTACCTCAGTGTGTTGGGCATGAGAGCTTGTAAGGGAGATTTTTCTGTGTGCCCCCATTTCCCAGTAGTGCAAGGCTGTATCTGCACACCGTCCTTTAGCGCAGATGCTCAAGGTGAGGGCCCCAGACCAGCAGCACCAGCAGCACTTGGGGGTTGGTTAGAAACACGAATCCATGAGCACACCCTGACCTTCTGAATCAGCATGTTTGGGGTTAGGGTTCAAAAATCTGTGTTTTATCAGCTTCCCAGTGATTCCTATGCAGGCTCGAATTTGAGAAGCTTTGGCAGATATTACAAACTTTTGGAACATGAAGATATAAGGTCAGGGCTGTGAATAACACACACACACACACACACACACACACACACACTACTGCTGCTTACACAATTTTATCTTAATCTTGGCATATTTTCAAATTGCCCTGTAAAATAAGGAAATTGGATTAAAGAAATGGTTTTCAAATAGTGTTTATCTGATCTTCTTCAGAGCCCAGGGGATCATTGGGCCAATCCATGCAACTAAAATGATAAATGTATTTTTTGTATCTCATTTGACCATAGGATTCTAAGGCTTCAGAAGCATTTGAAAACCCTGCCTTTGAGATGATCCAAGGTTCCCTCTTGCTCAAATGTTCTGGGGTGCTAGGTGTTTGTGTGCATTGCATTGATTCAGTATGTATGGAATCTAAATATGTAGCTTACATAGATGTGTACTTTCTTTTCTTTCAAAATATTTGCATTAACTTTTGGCCATAGTTGGTATTTTTCCATTTCCTGTCCTTTGTGGTATAGCTAAAGGGGCATGTCCATGAACCTTTCTATCCTGAATACATGTGTGATTTTCAGAATGGTGGTTACCTCTTGGCAGAATGTCCTTAAATTGTATTATCTCCTGCTGTTTTGAACACAAAGCATTTGCAGAAAGTGTCATTGGGTTTCTTCTTGCATCATCTCACATGCCTGAGCTGTCCATGTGTGCATTAGGCTATTAAATATTTAAAAATGGAGAGTGCTATGTATGGTTCAGCAGACAGGCTCAGGGTTGTTCTAATCCTGGCTCTGAAGTTGATTTACAAATCCCAAAGTTTGGGTAGTCACCCATCTTTTTTGTGCTTGCATTTTCTTATTTATCAAAAAAACCATAATAATATATTGCCTACAATATCATATGTGGTGGGTGTTAGAATTTCTACTTGGAAGAGGGTTAGGGGCAGTACTCTTGTTGCTGGGGGTGGATAGTGGGATAAGGATTTACTTGTCTTGAAGGTAAATTTGTAAAGCGAGCACATACTGTTTCTCTCAGTTTATCAAAATCCATAAAATTAGAAAAATCTTCCAAAGATGCTTTTATTTATAGTATATGGAGAATAGGTAAAATGGTGATTAATTATATCAAAGAATATTCTTTAAAAAAATATTTGAATTGGCCTTGGGGGAGAAGTTATTGAGGCAGGAAGGTTCAAAGTTTTTGCCACCAGCCACTTCTTGACACAGCTTCTGAGTGACGCTGAGTGAAGATTATAAGCCAATGGAAGAACTGAGCAAGTGCAAGAATGGGAGTGTTATCAAGCTGCTGGCATTTAGATCTCCTTAAGGCTCTTTAGAGAAGAAGCAGTGTTCGATTCATCACCGTCTCTGTCCCTAGCTCCTGGCATCTAGTGCAGTGCCTACCTTCTAGTAGCTGTTAAATAAATACCTGAAGTGCAGAAAAACGTGTAACTCCAATGTTACCTGTGATCACCTTGCTCTTTGGAATACACATAAACTGGACTTGAACTCCATCCCAGTGCTCTGAAATCCTGGAGGCTTATGGTCTCACATCCCATGCCTGCTCTGATTGCTGGCTGCTCCTGAGCTCTTCCTCACGTGGGTGGCTCATCCATTCTCCTCTGTCTGCCCTGTGTGGACCCACATGCAGTTTCCAGCTCCTTCTCCTTGGTTCCCCCAAACAATTCATACCTGGCAATTTGTGCCCAGTAGACGTCTCTTAACTATTTACAGATGCTGGTTGGGGGATAGTAGCACATAGATAATTTAGGGTAAAATATTAGTTTTGTTCTTTTTTTATGTTTTTATTTATTTCCAAAAGAGTGCAAGTGGGGAAGGGGCAGAGAGAGGGAGATAGAGGGTTTGAAGTGGGCTCCGCACTGAGAGCAGCGAGCCGATATGGGGCTTGAACTCACAAGTCATGAGATCATGACCTGAGCCAAAGTCCGAAGTTGGATGCTCAACTGACTGAGCCATCCAGGTGTCCCTAAAATATTAGTTTTATCCTTAAAAATTCTCCTGGGGAAAAATACTTTCCATTCTTTAAGTTTGGCTGCACATAATGACTTCCTTCCAAAGAGGACAGTGTAGAAATGTGGGGGAAGAATAACTACATTGGAGAAACCAGACAAATGCTACTTCAGCCAGATGGTCAAAGTCAACTTCAGCAGTCATAAAATATTGATTGTATGTGGTACGTTTTCATCTCTCTGATCATCCTCCCCAAACCCCATAACCCCAGTCTAATCATGACAAAACATCAGACAAATCCCAGTAGAGGGCCATCTTATAATATACCTGACCAGTACTCCTCAAGACTGTCAAGGTCATGAAAACCAAGGAAAGTCTAAGAAACCATCAGAGCTGAGAAGAGACCAAGGAGACATAACAACTAAATGTAATGCATTGCCTAGAACAGAAAAAGGGCATTAAGTTAAAACTTAAGGAAATCGTAGTAAACTATGGACTTGAGTTAATAATAATGTAGCAGCACTGGTTCATTAGCTGTAACAAATGTACCATACTAATGTATGATATTAATAACGGGAAACTATGTGGGGAAAGGGTACAGTATATGGAACTCTCTTCACTCTCTGTTCAATTTTTCATACATCTAAAATTATCCTAAGGAATAAAGTCTAATAATAATCATAATTTTAAAAGTCCCCAGTCACATACCTGGAACAGAAAATTTCCCTCTGCCAATTTTCTTTCTTGTATTCCTGGTTAAGGCGCCGGTCCTGGCGTCCTGCTTCTCCATATCCCTTCTCCTCGTCCCTCTCCTGCTCTGGGGCACCTCTAGATGTTGTCCCCCTAGCCTAATCATCGCTAATTTCTTTCATGGAGTACTTCCGGAGTTCTTTGTTCCGCCCTAGCTCATCAGTTGCTCTTGAAGTTGCAGCTGTTTTTTCCATCTGCAAATGAACATGCGATCTGTTTGAGAGCTGGTGGCTAGAGCTGATCCCATTCACCCTACACCGTGCTTGGGGATTCTGGGGTCACAGTCTTTTAGTGTGGCCCAGGGCAGCTGAATTGCACTGAGGACATCAGTGCTCATCGTGGAGAAAAGAGTTTGCTCCTCTTTCAAGACTTTTCCTCAGTATTGATTACATGTGTTCCCCACCCCTAAAACTTAACCCTGAAATATTTCTAAACCATGTAAGCCTATTGGGAAAAAATGCCGAGGACACTTTAAAAATGTGCTTACTGATGAATGCTCTGGAGAGAAGTTGAATTCAGTGAGTAGCAGATTTCACATTAGCTTTCAAAATTCATTGTTCCTGCAGAAATTCTTTTAAGGTTGCCAAGTGGATTCTGATCCATGTTATTCTCCTCCATTCCATCCCAAGAAAAAGAAGAGGAAAGGGGGAAATAATGGTTAGCCCCACATTACTGGAGCAGTACGTAGGTTATCTCATTTAATTGCAGCAGCATTTTGGAGCGGATATTTTTGCCCCTGTTGTGGACAAGGAAGCAGAGGCGAATGACCTTGCATGTGGTGGTGCAGCCTGTGAGTGGCCCAGCTGAGTCTGGAGCCGGTGCTGCCCGCCTGTGAAGTCTGGCCTCTTCTCTCTGTGCTGCCTTCTCACGCTGCCCCTCCACCAGGCTTGTTGTCTCTGTCACTGGAAGACTTGATTTTGTCCCGGTCCCTGACTTGTGTTTTTATTTGTTGCCAGTGCATTCCAGAGATGCACGTTTTCCTTTGCACATGGGTTTTTGTCCTCAGCCGCATTCTCCTCTTCCTCCTCCTCACATGAATAAGTTGATTCCTGCCGGGGATTCTGTGAGAATACCAGGAAAGGCTATTTGGATCGGAGTCTCTTCTACCCACGACAAGTCCCAGGGCCCACTCTCTCCAGTACAGAAGATGGCATGGCCGTGTTCTGATCCATTACATATTTTCTCATACCTTTTCTAGCTTTCTCAGACATGATAGCTATAAGCCGGAGGGGAAAGGAAGCATTATTGGGATTAGGTGGGCAGCCAGGTGGAGAAAAACGGAGTCCGGAGGCCAGGTCAGTCCTTCTGGGGTCTTAGTCTTTTATTCAACCATTTAAGGAAACAACCTGACAAAAGCAGGTTTTTGATCAGTGCCCAGTGTGGATCCAGTGCCACCGTGGGCCGTCACGTAACCTTTGCACTCTGGAGGAAGGGGTGATGTTGCAAAGACGGCAGAAGTTAAGTTGAAGACCCTGAAAGACACCAAAGCCTTCTGCTTTTTTATCTTTGGAACCCTCCAGGGAAATGACCTCAGCAGGGGGAGAAATATAATAATGCAACAGGCCCAGTGGATCCAACATAGTGGGTTTATGAATTTCTTCCAAATTAAAAAAACAAAAAACAAAACCCTAAGCCTAATACAACAATGGCAGAGGTAGCATTCCGTCATATGCCCTCTTAAAGAGAGCCTGGTTTTATGTTAAACCACATGTTCACTTTGAACCCTGAAATTGAACAACTGTATAGAGTAACATATCGCTAGAATGTGGTTATCTTCTAAAACAGTTTGGGGGCACATAGAGATTTACTGGTTGGGGCCACATAAACTCTGCAAAATGTTCAGTTTCTATGAATGGTAGAAATCCCCCCTGCAAGGAGGGGGCAGGCAACACCAGTGATGGGAAATTTGCATGGAAAAATCTGATTATTACAACACTATTACAATGCAATACAGTAGTGCAGTGAAAAGTATTCATGTGACTAAAAAGAGGTTGGAAGGAAAAATGGAAGTCAGCAGAGGGGCGCCTGGGTGGCTCAGTTGGTTAAGTGTCCGACTTTGGCTCAGGTCATGATCTCGCAGTTCGTGAGTTCATCCAGCCCCACGTCGGGCTCTCTGCTGTCGGCACAGAGCTCGCTTTAGATCCTCTGTCATCACCCTTCCCCTCCCCGGCTTGTGCTCGCTCGCTCGCTCTCAAAAATAAATAAAAATATTAAAGAAAGAGAAGTCAGCAGAAGCAGTTTAAGTAAATGAACAAAACTCCATCATTTCCTTGTTAAAAATAAGAAATAAAAGGCATACAGAAGATTATTACATGCATTCTCAGTATCTGAAGAGTACAGGCCGAAGTAAGTAGCGACTTGGGCTTGTGAATGGTTTGTCTTAGCTAAATTACCTACAGAAACCAACCACTGATTGGAAAAAAAAAAAGCTAATGAGAGTCCAGTTAGAGGCCAGGTACTTAATGTTTACAGTTGTATTTATTTATTTACTTACTTATTTACTTATTATTTACAAATTGCTATTCTTCTGATAGCACACTGGGAGCTGTATCTCAGTGGCTAAGCCAAACAATTTATGCTTTATTATCTATAAACACACACGTAATTAGATTTGTTTCTGCTTTGTACATTTCCCAGACCTGAAATAAAACTAAGAACTTGAACCTATTTATTCTACAGAAGGTTGAAAGTTATAAAGGATGAGGTTAAATCACAGGAAATTGTTTAAGTCTAAACAAGTCAAAACAGCAGCATTTCATATGATTTAATCAAATGTGTGAAAGGGCTTGGTAAATTCTAGATGGGTCACAAAATATAATGAAATGTCATCAATTAACTAGTGGTAGTTATCAAGTATGAAACTTCTTATTGGAAGAGTTAAAAAGTCCTTCTGAGATTTGTCTTGAAACATTAAGCTTTTTTTTTTTTTTTTTTGCCAGGTAGAAGTGATCCTGGGCTCTTGTGGGCAGTGGGCCCGCTGAGGAGTCAGGATACTTGGGTTCTACTTATGACTTCATTAAGAGATGATAATTAATGTAATTAATACCTCCCCCCAACTTATGGCTTTCAGTCAGATGAAATAAGTGTTGGGGTGCCTGGGTGGCTCAGTCGATTAAGCATCTGACTTTAGCTCAGGTCATGATCTCACGGTTCATGATTTCAAGCCCCACATCGGGCTCTGTGCTGACAGCTCGGAGCCTGGAGCCTGCTTCGGATTCTGTGTCTCCCTCTCTCTCTGCCCCTCCCCCGCTTGTGCTCTGTCTCTGTCTCTCAAAAATAAATAAAAACCTCAAAAAAATTTTTTTTAATGAAATCAGTGTTGAAGGGCTTTGAAAAGTTAAAATTTGTGTTGGGTAACAGTGTCATCCTTATTGCTGAGTGTGGGGGGAATTTGACTGAGGCTGTTCAGAGACAGAAGGAGGTAATCTTGAATAGGAGAAACCATCCAGATTTCTCCATCTCTTCTGAGCAATGTATCCACCAGCTAACGCGGGTGGGGATTTCTACCCTTAATGTGAAAATAGGCCTGCAGAGCTTGTTAAATAAAAATGAAGACATCATTTGGATGGCACCATATTGTTTTTCTTAATTAAAAATATCCTTAGCTTTGTGCTGAGAACAGCAAGGAACAAATGGTTCTGCGTGTCACCAGATCTAATGGAGACAGGTGGTGTGTCCAGCTTTGCCCTGGGTGATTTCCTCACATGCAGAGAGTGATGGTGTTGCCAGATTCCAAGGTGGTTTAAGTGACTGAGCCAATGGAAGCTCTAACCTGCTTTTCCTTTTGTGAACATAGGAGCATCCGATGATAGTTCCCTCCGCACTGTATTCCAAAGCAACCCGGGAGTCTGCCGAGATGCTTAGATTGAATTTTGCTAACAGGTGTTTTTCGCAAGGCAACGGAGTTTTCAGGAAGCTGCTTGAGGCATATGTTCATCGGTTCTCTCTGTTTACATTTTGCAGTTTTGCTGAGATTTTATTTGGAGGGGGAAAATCACTGATAGAGTTCGAAGAGCACAATGTAGAAAGCGTATGCATGCCATTTGGATGAACGTTTTGCTTTTGGTTTTTAATTTTGTTTTTTCTTTGTTGTACTTGAGAAAGGTGTGGAGGGTTTAAGGGTGTTGTGTGGGGAGTGGGGAAGGAAACTCTGAGCACTCTCTTGGTGCCAGATTCTTGTGCCTGTATTATATCATGTGTCCAACACACCGTGTAGCTATTGCATCATGCATTCTTCATAGCGTCCTAAAAGACGGGTGGCATTATGACTCATTTTATAGATAAAAAGACCAAACTTCAACAGCAAAGCACTCCAGGCAGTTCTTTGGTCTCGATCACTGACTTCGAAGAGATGATCTTTGCTTACCATGACTTAGTCCTAGATGGTTAAAACTGCAGCATGGAAAAACCTATTAGTCACAAAAATTATGTATTGATCTCATTGAATACAGAAGGTTGTTCTGAGGTAGAGGGGGCCTGGTGGGGTGGAACTTAAATCTATTTCTTTTTCTTTTAAGCAAGACAAACTGTCTTTTAAGGGTATTGACTGTTTCTATTTCCAGCTTTTGGGATTTCTTCTTTTGGAAGCAAAACCTCCTTATTCTGGGAAGACTTACTTTGCAGAGCCCCCTTTGGCTATGTAGATATAAAGCAAATACCCACCCACTACTCCTTGAATATAACTGGAGAGTTTGAGGCTTGGAGAAAACTGGAGCTCTGTAGAGGGACAGACATGGTCACAAGTTCTCCAAAACTCATTATTATGCAGAACGGAAAGGTGTCTGGGAAGAGTGCTGGGCAGATTTGCATAAGGCCTTTTCAGGGGCAACCTTCCATATTCTATTTCCCTTTGAGGATCTAACCCTTGCTCTTAGCTAGTGATGTGGATTCCATACTAAGTTGGAGGCGTTAGAGGGGAGATTCTGATGTTGGAACTCCTCTGAATAACCTGTCTTGGCAGAGGGTCTGGCCTGAACGTAGCTGTGTGCGTGCGTGCATGCGTGTGTGTGTGTGTGTGTGTGTGTGTGTGTAAATTGTAAATGTTATAGCAACAGGGGGCTCTAATGCTGGACCCCAGGCCTGTTTTGGAGTGGAGTGTCCAAGAAAGCGAGGCTGGAAGACAATCGTCATGCTTGGCTGTCTTACTGGCCATGGAGTGGGCCTCAGTTTCCCTGCTCTTGCTAGCATTGGGAAGCCTGGTTCTGAGCCACCACTAGTTGGCAGGCTCTGGGGCTGCAGCTAGAGGCTACCTTTAGTGGTATCACTATGGGTTGCCTACAGTGGCAAAGAATGGGCACATCAACGAGCGGATTCAAATTTTTGTCCTTCTCCTTTGCAAAGGGAGAGGAATCACATCTGACTGCTTGGATTGAATAGGGGTCCCTAAGATTCTTGTCCCATCCAGACGGAGGTTCCTCAGGAAGAAAGACTTCACCAAAAGAGGGAGTAGTCCTGGACTCATATTGTTTTCACATCAAAAGGTACGGAAGAAGCACTTAGGTTTCCTAATAAAACGTCTTTGAATTCCTTGATCCTGTTTGCTCTCCCTCCTCTTGGGGAAATGGGAATTCACACTTCCTTGGCAGCCTCTGTTGTGGTTAAACACTGTTGATGGATCAATTGCAAAGTTTGTAAGATTTTAAGGTCACATCATAAGTAAGCACTATGTGATCACCAACAAATAGGTAAGAAGTGGAAATAATTAGAATTTAGTTTGTTCCAGAAATTTCCAGCACTGTGTAGAAAGCTCTATCCCTTTCTCTTTTTTTTATTTTTAAGAAAAATTTTTTTTTCAACGTTTATTTATTTTTGGGACAGAGAGAGACAGAGCATGAACGGGGGAGGGGCAGAGAGAGAGGGAGACACAGAATCGGAAACAGGCTCCAGGCTCTGAGCCATCAGCCCAGAGCCCGACGCGGGGCTCGAACTCACGGACCGCGAGATCGTGACCTGGCTGAAGTCGGACGCTTAACCGACTGCACCACCCAGGCGCCCCATATCCCTTTCTCTTTATCAAGTGTTCCCACTACTTGTTATCATAGATGTGTTATGAACTACTGAACACATATGTACTACTGAACACATATATCTATAAAATTAGGATCATGCAGTATATATTATTTTGTTCCCTAATTTGTTTTCTCAGGCAGTACTTTTTGTTATTAAATATTAAATAATATTAAATTAAAAATTTGACTTTTACTGGATGCATTGTATTCTCTCGTGTAAATGTGCCATAATTTATTTAAGCAACTTTTACAAACATTGGATATTTTCATTTTCACTATTAAAGATGATGCTATGGTGACCATCCTCAGGTAGGAATTTCTGTGACCTCCTCTGATTATTCTTTAAGGTAGGCTCCCAACTGTGGACTTTCTGGATCAGAAAGCAATTTTAAGCCTCCTCATACCTTTGTCAAACAGTTCTAAAAGAATTGTAGGTTTAGCACATTCTGGTCAATATGGTTACTAACCTTTAAAAATCTTTTAGCAAGTTAGTTGGCAAAGTATGGGTAACTTTTACCCCTTTTTCTTTTGATTGCTACTGAGTCGTACTATTTTATTATACTGATAATTTATATTTTGTGAGTTGTCTAGTCATGTTCTTTGTTTCTTCCATCAGAGAATTTATTTCTCGCTATTTAATTATTTGCAAGAGTTCTTTATATTTTAGGGATATTATTTGTCATAATCATTGCAAATATTTTCCTAATTTTACACTGTTTATTGACATACAGGAGCCTTAATTTTCACATAGTCAAATCTATCAATGTATCCTTTATGATGTATTTCATCTTATTAAATAATAAGTATTAACAATCAGGTGAGAATAACAGCACAGCATTACTGTTCTTTACAAATCAGACAACAGAAAATCTTTTCTAAAATTAAATGTTTTTACTTTTGACCTACTGTTGCTCTTTTATTATGCTATAGAGGAAATGAATTTTACTAATATACTCTTTAGGAAACCTTTTGGAAGCGTTCTTGTTCAGGTGTTTCCTATTTCATGCCAAAATATTTCCATTTTTATGAAATATAAAAAATGTGTTCCAGTCCTATTTTCCTGTGAGACTCTCCTTTTCTCCTTTCTTTAAAAAATTTTTTTTAATGTTTATTTATTTTTGAGAGAGAGACAGAGTGTGAGCAGGGGAGGAGCAGAGAGAGAGGGAGACACAGAATCTGAAGCAGTCTCCAAGCCCTGAACTGTCACACCGAGCCTGATGCGGGGCTAAAACTCATGAACCGTGAGATCATGACCTGAGCTGAAGTCGGACACTCAACCGACTGAGCCACCCAGGTGCCCCTCCTTTTCTCCTGTCAAAGTTAGGCAAGTCCTTGACTGTTCTTATGGATAATTTGGATTTCTGTAAGTGTTTAGATATTTAGACAAATGTTTTGATGTTTTCATATGGTATTTGTGACAGAGATTGGCTGTTCATCAAGCTTCTTCTTTCTCCTGATTATACAATTATGTTTCTCAGGCGTGTGTTTTTAGTCAAGTATTGTATATCACTGGGTTATGATTATGGTCAATGGAATGGTAGCAAAAGTGATGTAATACACTTTCAAACTTGGCTATAACCACACCTTGTACCGGATCCTCCACATTCTTTCTGTTTCCATGGTAGCTTTGGAAGCCAGGTATTAAAGTTGGTGGAGCCACAAGATGGAAAGCTCCTGGCCCCATGAGTCATAACCAATCAGAATCCTGCTTTTGAATCTTTGTGAGGGAGAAATAAACTATTGGATTAAGCCACTGAAATTTGGTTGCAGCAACTGGTGTTACCTCAACTAATACTATATTCTTGGTGGTCAAGTTAGAGAAAATTTAGATTTGTAATAGATGGAAACATTATGTGAAAAAAAATAGATTCATGCAAGCTGATACCAATGTGTAGGAATATGTCTAGAGATATACCATTGGCTTCTGTCCTTTCTGTAGCTAAGAAGTGGTGAGATATCTGGAAACTGCAAAAAGGTACTTGGAAGATAACCATGATCAATATTTTCATATATCTCAAGGTCTTTTTGGGTGTGCTTTGGGAGAGGAGAATTATGACCAGTGACTAGAAATTATAAGGCATATTTTAGCTCATCACAGAGAAGTTTAAAAAACTTTTTAAAATTTCATTTATTTTGAGAGAGACAAAGACAGAGTGAGTGGGGGAGGGGCAGAGAGAGAGGGAAGCAGAGAATCCTAAGCAGGCTCTGCACTGCCAGCACAGAGCCCGATGCACGGCTCAAACTCATTGAACTATGAGATCGTGACCTGAGCCAAAACCAAGAGTTGGACGATTAACTGACTAAGCTACCCAGGTGCCCCTCATCACAAAGAGTTTAGAATAATAGGATGTACTGCCTTGGAAGGACATGAATTTGAATTCCCATTCACTTGAAGAGGCTGGTAATTGCCTGTCATGGATTCCTTTGGTAGGAAGTAGAATCATAAGACCATTAAGATCCTTTCCATAGCTAAGTTTCAATGAGACTATGAACTACTATAATATATTGTTATCATGATCAACTCCTTAGTGGATCTAAATATAATTCCAAATAGTTTCTCTCTTCCTAGGATTATAGGACTGGTAGAAACCATTACGGCTTGTGTTTATGATGGCCTATTTGGTTTCACAGTGATGTGGCTTATAATTCCATCAAGGAACTTTCTTCCAGGCCCACTGTTAGGTTTGCTTTCAGTTGTAAGTGGAATTTGTTTGGATATTTGTTGGTTTATATAATGGGAAGTCCGTAAGATGATGGGCAAGTTCAGCAAAGATGGATTCAGAAACTCACATATGTTGTCAACACCCAGATTCTGTCCATCTCACCATCTGCCATTTGCATTACTGGTTCTATCCTGTGGCAGTTTTGGCTTTATTGTTGGAGGTTAGATGGCAATCACTGGAGTGACAAGCTTCCTCAGTCATGGACTCAAGAATTGGTGAGTTGCAGGAAACCAAAGTGGGGAATATGGTGTATGTTAAGGAGATCTGGAAAGTGAAGGGTGGCAGGACATCTGGGTGGCTAAGTATGTTAAGCATCAGACTCTTGATGTCGGTGCAGTTCATGATCTCACAGTTCGTGAGTTCAAGCCCTGTGTCAGGCTCTGTGCTGACAGCACAGAACCTGCTTGGGATTCTCTTTCTCCCTCTCCCTCTGCCCCACCTGTGCACGTGCTCGCTTGCTCGCTCTCTCTCTCTCTCTCTCTCTCTCTCAAAAATAAATAAATAAACATTTAGAAAGTGAAGTGGATAAATTCAGTGTAAGGAATGAGAGGTAGTTTTGAAAAAACAGGAAAATAAACTTATATATGCTCAATAATTAATAGGGAAGCTTCTTAGGTTCTGGGGCAGAGGCATGGCATAATGAAAAGTATGTTTAGGAGGCCTAGCCTGATGTTATTTCATTTTGAATAGGTTTGAGTGAGGCGTAGTCATGACTTGAAAATAAGTTTCTGTTTTGAGGGTCTTTTAGTGATGTGTTGGAGTAGTTCATAGTAATTCACGACATCTTGTAAAAGCTAATTATTAAAGTTCTGGAATGTTGCAAACAGTTGTTAAATCCTCGGTAGCTTGAAATTGATTATGGAGTATTTACACCATCAAAACTGGCAAACAGTACAAACCAGGGCTTTTCCTCTCTGGAAAGCCAATTTACTAGCATACCATTGGTATTGCTTAATTCATCTTATTTTTTTTAATCTGCTCCAGGATTATGAGAAATCCTACCAAATAAAAAGGAAAAATAAATTCTAAGACCAAAATAATATCACAAAAAGACTTTATGAGGTAAACGATCAGTTATTGCTCTGTGATAAACAAGCCTAATAATCTATTTTCCTTCTTCCCAGATGAATAGGGACAAGTTAGGAATAAGTTTATTTCATTTGAAATAGATACCTCAAAGATGTTATTCTAACTTACTCCATCTCAGACTCTAGTGTGTATGTCAATTACCTGGAGATCCTGTAAATATAAATTCTAATTCACTAGATCTAGAGAAGTGCCTGAGATGCCACATTTCTAGCAAGCCTGAAGGTAGTGCTGCTGTTCTGGGGACGTGAGTAGCAAGCCTTCAACCCTTAATTTTAAAAGTCTGTATCAGGAGAAAAGGGTGAAGGTGAGACTGTTGTTATATAACAGAAGTGTTAGGTCAGAGGAGTCCTTTCTCCAGGTGACATTTTGCAGTGATGACAGGGAACTATTCTTTTCATGTCTGGATCTGCTGGGGAAACTGACTTTGGTTAAACTGATTAAATGGAAGGAGATTTTCCAGGTACTCATGGGCGGGGGTTGTTATGGAGCAGACTGTTGGAAATACTAAAAATTATTTGATTGAAGCTAGTTACCAAGCAGACCAGCAGCCAGATTGGCTTGATTGGTGCAAACAAATCAAGGAACGAGAGCAAGATGAATGGAAAGAGATGCTTATCCTTTTTCTTTTGTGTTTATTTTATGTTGTAGGTAGATCGAATGTTCTGTTGGACCATCAAGGTAAAAAGATGAATGCAGGCTCCCAACTTGAGTTTGGCAGACTCTGCCACAACACAGCTTTGTCTGTGAGACACATTGCTTTGTTTTTGACCTTGTTGCCCAGGAATGGTTTTCAAGGGTGGATGATTGCTAAGCCAGTGAGTTCAGGGTCACGGAGGAGACTCATGAGCTTTTGTGTGGGTAGTATAGGCTTCTGCAGTTTTCTTGGAAACATCAAAATGCATGATCCACAGATTGGTTCTCTGCTTTAATAGCGTTTCCAGGAACTCTCTCTTTGGAGGTAAACTGATGTCTCCAGGACTAGATTTCTAACCAAGATCCAGAAATTCCATGAAGAATATCCAGGAGAAACACCAATCTTTACTGATCTTTTTGAAATTTTCTTGGGTTCTATTTTGATAAATCTTTCCCTATGGCCGGGCCAAATGACTGTTAGGCTAAAACCAGCCTCTGTTTTGTATCTGGAAACTAGGGGAGGGAAAAGAGTGGAAGTGCAGTGGAAAATGCAAGAACTCTGCAAAGTTGCCTGGAAACCCCTTGTAAACTTGAGCTAAAAGTATAGTTTAGCAAATGGAAACTGGAATATCCAGGCAATACTAAAATGAGCCTTTCTGAGATACTGCTAAGGCAACAGTAGTTCACTTTTTACCAGTGAAGAATTAACCTACCATTGGGCAATGCTGGAAACTTTGACCATGATATATGCAACAGTATTGAATTTTAATCCTAGAAGAGACCTCTGAGATGCTCTAACCCACCCTGCAGCATTTACAGATGATAAACTAAGGCTTGGGGGGAATTTATGGCTTGCCCAAAGTTATCCTGCTAGCTGGAGAAAGAGCCAAGACTAGAACTTGGTATCGTGGTCTTTTTAAATTATACCACAGATTGTTGATTTACTATGTAACAGGTTCTAGGCCAAATATTTTACTTTTATTATCTCAATACTCATAAAATTATATGAAATAACTACCATTCATTCATTCATTTGTGTAATTCAAACTTATTTACATACCTACTATGTGCCAGCCACTGTCCTAGGTGCTAGGGATACAACTAAGTCACTGACTCATATTCTTATAGTCTAGTAAGAGCAATAGATAATAACTAAGTAAGCCAACAAATATGATAATTTCAGATAGTGATGAGTACTGTGGTGAAAATAAAACAGGTTAGTACAATAGAGAGTGTTTGAGGTTGAAGAAGATGGCTTTAAATTGAGGAGGCGACATGTGGGCTGATATCTGAGTGTCAAGATGGGTTTCGGGCAGAGGAAACAGCAAGTGCAAAGCACAGAGGAGGGAAGGAGCTTGATATGTTCAAAGAATAGGAATCACATCAGGTTGATTAGATTATATGGTGAGGGTAAAAGTGAAATCTGATAGGAGTCATGAAGAGTCCTCAAGGCCAAGATACAGAATTTGGAAAAGGCGGAAACCTTGGGGGGTGATTAAAAAGCAGAGAAGCAAAGTGATCCAATTTATGATTGTTACTGGTCCTTTTCTATCACTTTCCCATTTTACAAATGAGACGCCAAAGCTAATTTCTATGACTTGCCCTTCAGCTATTAGTGACATAGGTGGCATCAGCTGTGAATTGAGCACCTGCAGATCCCATGCTATATTGTCTTCCATTTTTCCACTATACTTACACTATTCCTACATGTAAAAACAGTAATACTAGTATATTAAATGAATTTTATTTCCTTCCTTCCTTCCTTCTTTCCTTCATTCTTTCTTTTCCTTCCTTCCTCCCTTCCTCCCTTCCTTCCTTCCTTCCTTCCTTCCTTCCTTCCTTCCTTCCATCCTTCCATCCATCCTTTGTTTTTGTTTACTTTAAATGATTGAGCTAATTTTTCTTCCTAAAAAATGGGTCAGAGGCAGTGTGCTTTAGTGCATTCTGCTCTTAAAGGAGTCAAGAAACTTATTTTTTCCCTAGATAGATTCTGATGTTTCAAAGTCTTCTAGCAGCTACTTCAATGAGTTTTGTTCTTCTGGTGTTGCCATTACCGTTTGGACACTGACCAGGCTAGAGCAGCAGAATGGTATGGTGGGCACTGGCACATTTCAATGGAAATATACAGAAAGTGGAAATTAATAATGTGGAAGTTCTTTAGTGTTCCTTTCTTGTGGACCTTGTGAAGGAATTAGTAAACAAGGGTGATCTAAAGGCAGGCTAAATCCTTGTCCTCTGTTCCTCCCGAACAATCCAGTCCGAAAGGCATTAGATAGGGCTGAGCAAAGTGTGTGTTTATTTAGTGTGCATAGAGGAGGGAACAGAGGAGGGATGCTGAAGTGACTCAGGGAGGACGTTGGAGTCCCAGTTGGATGAGGAGGCTGTCTGCACAGTTATGCGGTATTGAAGCCAGAGAGGGGTAAAAAGGATGTTTACGGTGGGGGGCAGGGAGCAACAGCTATGAGAACACTCAGTGCCCACGTATTGGTTTCTAAATACCATTTAACACTAAAAGAAATCAGGGCTCTTTGGGGAACTGGCTGACTCCAGAGCAGGGAAAGTGCAAGATGAACCTGGAACATCATATTGTGCCAAAAAGTAAGAAGGTACTTGAAGAATGATGGAACATATTAACAGAGCATAGAAGCTGGCTTGCAGGGTCTCCCACTTACCAAATCTGGGATACTTTGTGCATTAAAAAATGTGCAGATTATAACCCAATGAATAAAACAGGAATATATGAGTCCATATTAATATAAATAAATAAATACATAATTTGAAAGTTTATTGAGGAATGGGATATTTATAGCCTCAAAGTACTTTTTAATGAAAACCTTACCAATTTTGAAGGAAAAACTAGGAATTCACATTGATGGGTCTGCTAGTTTTCTCCAGTGAACATCACCAGTAATGGGACACATCAAAATTACATGCCATCTAATAAGTCCAGTAAGAACACAGCTTCACTTTTGTGATATTCCTGCCAAAGGTCAAAACTCAAATCTAATCATGAGGCTACATCAGAAAACCTCAAATTGGGAGCCATTCTTTAAAATAACTAGTCTGTAATTTTTAAAAACTGCCAGGGTGACGAAAGTCAAGGAATGATCCAGAAGCTAGCTTGTTGCAGATTAAAGGAGAGTAATAGCAATACAATTAAATGCAATATGTTACTTTTGAACTGGATCCTTTTGCTAGAAAAAGCATAGTTGGGACAAATGGATGAACCTAGATGGGGTTTGAGGATGAGATAATAGCAGTGCTTCAGTGTTAATGTCTAGATTTTGATGGTTGTGTTTTGGTTGCAGCATAAATACACTGAAGGTTTCCTAGAAGTGATGAGGCAGATTATTAGCAACTTACTTCCAAATGGTTCAAATGTTTTTTCAACTGTTCTGTATGTTTGGAATTGTTTGCAAATAAAAAAAAATTTTTTAATTAAGTAAAGGCAGATATAGGGACTGATGTCCCTCATATGCTGTACCACTGTATTTAAAATGAAACTGTTTGAAATGTGCTAATTCTGAAACCAGATTGTCTGGGTTCAAATTCTAGTCCTGAGTGTCTTTGGGTGAATTATTTATCCTGTTGGTGCCCATTACTCTCATCTATTTGAGCACATGGGGTATAATAGCCCATTTTATAGGATTGAGAGGAGATTTTAGTGATAATCATGCAAAGACCCGGAACAGGTCCTGGCATATGGTGAACAGTCAACAAATATTAGCAGCTGCTCGTCTTCCTCCTCCTCCTCCTCCTCCTCCTCCTCCTCCTCCTCCTCCTCTTTCTTCTTCTAGCTTTTAAAACATCTGTGTAACTTATCAAGAGTCCTTTAACAACATAACTCCCTTGAATGAGCTCCAAGAACTCCTTGTGCTGGACTCCTTGTATGTTCAGTGGTATTATAACTAACTTCCAGTTTATATGGCTGATTATGCTCTGAAAGTTAATTCACACAAACATTATGAGATTTTGGTGACAGAGTTGTAGACTTTCTAAGAGCTGTTGGGAGACTGTTGGTCCATCTTTGGCCAAGTAAACATAATTGTGATATTTGGCTAGATGAAAACATGTCCATTGCTAGCAGCTGTGGCCAAGGCTGTCAAAGTCCAAAAGTTAATTTGGGGGGGTTTGGAATCTAGAATTTTTCATTGTGATTTCGTTTGCAGAACTGGAAAGGACTTCCAGAATTCAACAGGTTCAATCCTCCCATTTTATAGGTGAGAGGACTGAGGCACAGAGAGGTAAAGGATGTCCCAGGTATGCTCATAGAATTGGATTTTGGAGACATCCTGACACAGAGGTAAAGTAGTTTGGGCAATGCTGGGGTCCCAGAACAGAAGGAGAAAAGCGCTTCTAGTGGAGAAATGCACATCTTTCAGGTGTCAGGGTAGGCACTGGCCAGATTCCAAGTGGGGACTCTGCTGTGGGGGTGCCCTGCTACTTTCCAACCTGGGGGCTCCATTCCAACAGCCTGCAAAAGCTCTCAGCTCTGGAAAGCCTCCAGTTTTTCACAAGAGATCTGTATAAAATGTGTCTCGCACACCATAGGCAAAGTGCTGCCTAAACTTTTGATTGCCATCATTATGTTCCAGTAGGTTCTTGTATAACCAGGCAAGGTATCAGGCCCTTAGTCTTGAGCTCCTGACTGATCTTTCTGATTCAATGGTTGAATCAAATTCAAGAGCTCTGATCACTTCGTGTCCGTCCCGTACTTAAAGAGATTCCAACTATTTTTGGTCAGAAAACAAATATTCTCCAGGCTACGGGCAGGTTTGCCAAGACACATCCTTATTCATTATACAACCACCAAGATACAAAGCCCTAAAAATAGGGAACTTGCTTTAATATTTCATTTGGCATCAGGATGATAAGTTCATATTAACTGCAGGCAGTACTGTAGACTGGTTTCATTTGACTTCCTGGGTATTATGCTCTTTGGCCGTGGAGGGCAAGTTCTTGTTTATCTTCATCTCTGCTTGGCTTCAGATTAAGGCTTTGTGCATTAAAAAAAAAAAAACAAAAAAACTTTTCACCACCCATCTGTTTAATAATTATTTTCCCTTTTCTTTTTTTAACTCGCTTGCTATGCTAACATTACTGTGTCTAAATAGAATGTCTATATTTGATTGCATTGTTCATTTAAAAACTTCTTCCTTGTTTGTTTAATTAGAATTTAGAGTATGCTAGAACTAGATCCCTTTCAATAATGCAAGAATCAAAATTACTTTCATAAGTCCCAGTGGGTTAATGATAGTATCTGTGTTTATCTCTGAGATCCATTAAGGAAGAAATCTTGCCTGTTTTCATTGATTTCTTTGGGTAGAGGGAGGCATTAAATTTTTATTTAAGTATGACTTGCTCAGAATTCAACTTTTCCCCAGTTGGTATTTCTACATTTTATTAAGCTGCACAATGAACTTTGGGTAAAATGTATTTTAAGAATGGAAGCAAACTGTAATTGTTGCATGATTATACGCTTCTAGTTGGGCATGATGCTGTGGGTTAGGTAAAAGGATATTCAGCCTTTTATTTTTTATTTTTTATTTTATTTTATTTTTTTAATTTTTTTTTCAACATTTATTTATTTTTGGGACAGAGAGAGACAGAGCATGAACGGGGGAGGGGCAGAGAGAGAGGGAGACACAGAATCGGAAACAGGCTCCAGGCTCCGAGCCATCAGCCCAGAGCCCGACGCGGGGCTCGAACTCACGGACCGTGAGATCGTGACCTGGCTGAAGCCGGACGCTTAACCGACTGCGCCACCCAGGCGCCCCCGTTCAGCCTTTTAAAGTATGTTCTTCTTCCAGCCATTTTCCTTGCTCAGTTCTGTAAGGTTAAGTACGAGACTGAAGTTTAACTGATTGGCCATATTATTTCTTGACTATCATCCGAGTCAGCAAGTCCTGTCTCCTTTACTGGCTGTTTGCATGACCTTGGGCGTGGGTCTAAGCTCTCCTGTGCAGATAAGGAACTGAAGCTCAGACAGAATCAAGGACTTGGTGAAGTCATAGGCTTTCTCAGAGATAAAACCCCTTTTCCTCGCTCCGCCGCTTACTAGAGCAAGGGTTAACCTTCCCGGAATAATCATTTATGAAAACATGTATTATTACTCTAGAACCCTGCCTGGCACATAGTGGCTATTTAGATGATGATGATGATGATGGTGACAGTTCTCATTTCTGTGTTCTCTATAGTCCCAGTTTGAGGGTGCGAACCTATTTATGCTGCTGGGAGTGGCAGGCAGGTTTCAATTCAGGTGTTAACGAGATGACTTTGTAGGGCCTTCCTGGAGCACTGTGGTTGGGAGGAGAATTCTGGCCCCAGTTCTCTCCTTTCTTCCTCTCTTCTTCTCCTCTCACATCCAAATCACTAGTGGTGGTTATTGCAGAACGACTGAGCCAGCCCTCTGATTGAAGGAGGGTGATGGTTATTCCTCCCCAAGTAAGGATGTTTTTTTTTTTTTGTTTTTTGTTTTTTGATGAGAGAGGGGAGGAGGGCAAGGGGGGACGTGGGAGGAGTGCCTTGAACAGGAAAATCAAAACAGAGGTCAGGCAAGCCACGGGAGATGCAGAGGCCCTTAGGACTGGGAATATCTCTGGTTTCCATGTCGCGTAACCCATCTGGCCAGGTGAGAGGGGGTCACTCACCAAGGAATTTCCAAGGTAGAAAATGTTCTGATCTGAACAAAGTGCTGTTGTAGTCCATTGATTTTAATTAGGCGTAATTTATTGAGTACCTGGGATATCCAAATCATCATCCGAATTGTTTGCACAATACGGATGAATAAGAGACAGTCCTGCTCCTGATGTCTTTAGGTGCTGAGGCTCTCTCTGCCACAGGCCTCACCTGTGGGCACTTCAGACAAATAAAGCTTCCTCGCTTCATGGATGCTTTGTCAGGTTCTGCCTTCCTGCCTAGACTCAGCCCTGTGAAGGGGGCCAGCGTCTGTGTCTCTTTCTCACCAGGTGTCTGCAGAGTCTGTTGGGAGTTGCGATGCAGTTCTGACACTGATTACCTAGAGTTAGGTCAGATCTCACAGGGGAGGGGCTCAGGTCTTCACAAGACTGCCCTTGCTTCAGACACTAGGCACAAGCTCTGGGATTTCCAGGCCACCAGCACATTTGACCAAACGGCTATGAATCTGGGGCTTCCCTTACCTCTTCAGTCACAATAATTTGCTAGAATGACTTGTAGGACTCAGGGAAGTGCTATACTTATCATCCTAGTTTTGTTTTTAAGTTTATTTATTTATTTTGTGGGGGTGGGGGGAAGAGAGCGAGAGAGAGAGAGATGGAGAGAGACAGAGAAAGACAGAGAGAGAATCCCAAGCAGGCTCCTTGCTGTCAACACAGATCCAAATGCGGGGCTCCATCTCACAAACTGAGATCATGACCTGAGCTGAAATCAAGTCGGCTGCTTCGCTGACTGAGCCGCTCAGGTGCCCAAGATCATAGTTTTATTATAAAAGATACAAATGAGGACCAGTAAAATGAAGGAATGCACAGAGTAAGGTCTGGGTGGTCCTTCACACAAGGCTTCCCTGTCCTCAGGATGCATCACCCTCCTGGCACATCAATGTGTATTACCAGCCAGAAACTCGACTGAGCTTTGGTATGCCAAGCTTTTATTGGGGTTCCATTACATAGTCATGATTGGTTGAATTATTGGCCGTGTGACTGAACTCTACCTCCGACCTCCCTCCCCTCCCTGGAAGTCAGGCTGCTATCACCTGGCTCAAGGCCCCAGCCCTCTGGTCACATGGTTGGTCTTTCTAGCATGGCCATCATCTATCCTGAAACTATCTCCGGGGGTAGGGGGTACCATTAGCCACCTCATTAGCATAACCTCAGGTGTGGTCCAAGGAACCACCAAGAGCAACAAGGACACTGCTGTCACTTGGAAAATTCCAGTGATCGAGAGGGTCCCTTTTAGGAACCAGTGTCAAAGGCAAATTCTTTATTATATAGTAGGAGTGTTCAAGAAAGCATTGTTTGTTCTTAAAAAAAAAAAAAAAAAGATGAAGCTATAAACACCTATAAAATGAGACCTAGTAGAAATGGTGCCATGTCTGAGGTGATCACTTCATGTCCACAGTGCTTAGAGAGGGTGGCATTTGAGTGAGCTCAGATGATGGGAAGATTCTGATAGGCAGAAAGTGGAGAGGGCACAGGAGAGGGCAGCATTTCCTATTAATAACTCTTTACTCCTTCACGTTTTAATCCATGTGTTAACTGACCCTTTTCTCCCGTCTCTAGTCATCTCCAAAACAAAATTCCGCCTCCACAGTCTGTAGCAATGTGTGAGCAACGTAAGGTGGATGGAAAAGGCAGAACAGGTTGGAGTCTAGGGCTGGAACTGGCTCTATCCCTTACTAGCTGTTTGACCTCAGATAAACCACTCTGTACCTCAGTTTCTTCATCAGCAAAATGCGGGTAACAGCAGCATCTCCCTCATAGGCTTGTGTGAACTAAACAAGCTTATATAGGCAGGTTACTTACAGCACTGCCTGCCATGTTATTTATGGGACATTGTAACCAGGTATCATTCTTACCTGCCATTTCGAAAAGCAGAAGGAGAGAAAGCCTGAATCATTTCACTTGGAAGGATCTGGCTGTTCTTTCAAGCTTGCTTTTCCACCTTTCAGCTGCTGGATGACCTCTCCCTTTTTTCCCCTTCCCACCCTCGGCCTGCCCTTCCCTTCTCAGACCGTCTCTCGCTGGGCCTCTCTGTCCTTTACTCCAACTTGTAGACTCCTAGCCTCTGCCGAATCCTCTCTTGTTGAATGCCAGTGGCTTTATACTGAGAATGCAGATTTTGCTTGCATTTGTTTAGAGTAAGATCTTTCATTATGTACCTTTTCTGGACTGGACATCTGGCTAACCTGCTGTTAATGTGACTCAGAACATGAGGGAGAAGCAGAGAGTAGGAGGAAATAGGCAGCCAATGGCCAATGGAGTCAGATTAGGGACAGCCTTGAGTAGCCAGGGCTTAAATCCACTGGCAGTAGGGAGCCATTGAAGGTTTTTGACTAGAAGAGAAGGTACAATGGAAGCATTTAACAAATGATCCTCCAGGTATGATTATTCCGAGACCCTCTGCATCCAAACAGAAGGTAAGCCAGTCACAATGGTGTCAGACAAAGATGGCTGTGCCCTCTAAAATTCACAAACATTTCAGGGACACCTGGGTGGCTCAGTTGGTTGAGCGTCCGACTTCAGCTCAGGTCATGATCTCACAGTCCGTGGGTTCGAGCCCCACATCGGGTTCTGTGCTGACACCTCAGAGCCTGCTTTGGATTCTGTGTCTCCCTCTCTGCCCCTCCCCTGCTCATGCTCTCTCTCTGTCTCAAAAATAAATAAAAACATTAAAAAAAATTTTTTTTAATTCACAGGCATTTCATAAACAACCTGAGTGAGTCTCCTTCTAGCTCATGAGATGCGGCATGCATCTAGTGTCTTTCACGAACAAGGCTCTGGGCCAAGTCCTGTCTTCCACATAAGTGGAGTTTTAAAAAAATTTTTTTTTTAAATTTTTTTTTAACGTTTATTTATTTTTGAGACAGAGAGAGACAGAGCACGAATGGGGGAGGGGCAGAGAGAGAGGGAGACACAGAATCCGAAGCAGGCTCCAGGCTCCGAGCCATCAGCCCGACGCAGGGCTCGAACCCACGGACTGTGAGGTCGTGACCTGAGCTGAAGTCGGATGCCCAACCCACTGAGCCACCCAGGCACCCCTAAAAATGTTTTAATGTTTATTTATTTTTGAGAGAAGAGACACAGAGCATGAGTGGGGGAAGGGCAGAGAGAGGGAGACACAGAATCTGAAGCAGGCTCCAGGCTCTGAGCTGTCAGCACGGAGCCTGACGTGGGGCTTGAACTGGACCTAATTGTGACCTGGGCCCAAGTCGGACGCTTAACTGACTGAGCCACCCAGGCGCCCCCCAACATAAACGGTTTTTATTGCAGGACCTCCTGAGGTCTCTGATCCTTCATTTCAAGATAGCAGATTTCCTTGTGCCTTGTGAAGAGCAAGTGATAACTGCACTGCCATCTTTGTTCTACAAATTATTTAGTGCAAGGTAGATTTTTACCTTATACTCCATGTCTCTCCAGATTGCAGACAAGACAGACAATGAATTAAGCATGGTTGAATTAAGGCGAGGTCCTAATAGCCATCAGCTGACTCTTGGTATACATCATGACAACTTCAGTGGGACTGTGGCAGTTTCATGCTTCCTAGGATGTTCTTTAAGTTGGGAAAAGAGCCAGCAGTCAGATACTCCCAATTTGAGGACCATATCACCATCAGCAGTGGCTGTTCTTCATCTAGTGACAGGTTAAGTGGGTGACAGAGGGGCAACCGTTGCCCCATATCTACTTCAGTTTGAAGGAGATGCTGTCGTTCCTCCAAATGGAGATGCATGAGTGTCCTGACAGTTCCCCTCCACTAAAGCGAGAGACTCATATCCTGGGCCGGCTGCAGGAGGGTTCCTGAAAGACATCCAGGCTTATCCGAGAGGTCCAGGCAATGCAGCCACCCAAACGCCTCAATACCTGTGGGGATGAAGGAGAGAAGGAAGACAGAAGGGAAATGGGGAAAGAGAAGTTGTGATTCCTAGAAAGAAGGGTATTGCGGTTGCCTCCTGACAGCCAGTTCTGTCAGACATGTGTGCTCAGCTGATGGGCATCAAGTCCGTGGAGATCTATACTCTCATCTTGACTCATGGAGATCTCTTGGTTCCCTTAGCATCCTGGAGAAAAAGTAGCCCCAGGAAACCTCTCAGTGCCATCCATGGTTAGATCTCTCTCATCATCACGACATGCATGTCAAGTGCCTCCCCTGCCCTCTGTGTTCCTTTTGCCTCTCCTGTGCCAGGCATATTAGGGTGTTAAGCTATGCCTTCAGCCTCTTTGGGTTTTTTTTTTTCTTACATTTTATTTATTTTTGAGCGACAGGCACAAGTGGGGGAGGGGCAGAGAGAGAAGGAGACACAGAATCCGAAGCAGGCTCCAGGCGGCAGCACAGAGCCTGACTCGGGGCTCGAACTCACAAGCTGTGAGATTGTGACCTGAGCCGAAGTCGGACGCCTAACCGACTGAGCCATCCAGGCGCCCCGCCTCTTTCTTCTTTAGAGCTGATGAAGAGTCCCCATATAGAGCCCTCTGGTGACAAGTGTGCTCTGCAGCTGTGATCGGAGATGGGCGGGGCAAGTGGGCACAGTGGGGGTCAACGTTGGGAATGTTTTTCCTGGAATGGGAGCTGAAGTGTGTCTGATTGGCATTACCTGCCTGGCCCTGCCCGCTGCCTGCAGCCAGGGAAATCAGCAGGTAAAATGAAGTGCAGTTCTGCCTGCCCGGGAGGATGACGTCACAGGGAGAGGGAGATGCTGGAATCAGAAAGAGACGCCAGAGCTGGGCGAAGAGGAGGAGTTTGTAAGCCTGGTTGATTTTCAGCTGGTCTAGTGTGATGAGCATATGAAGCCTAAGAGATGAGCATGTGAAGACGTGAGCTCTTTAGAAGTTTCATTTTATGGACCCAGAGTCCCATGTAGCTTACATTTGCATTCTCGCGTGGACAATACCCGGTGCCCTCAGCTGCCTGAGGGGTAGAGGACCATGAGGGGCAACTGTCTGGGGCTCTCTCCTGGATCCATACAGCAGCCAGTTCCTATTTGCCTCCTGCCCACCATCTTCTGGGGATGCCAAGAAGCATTTAGATCTAACACTGCCCTCTGAAGAACTTGCTCCTTTTTGCAGTAATGACAAGAAAAAAGTCCTTGGCAGCTGAAATAGAACCATGGTCTTTAAACAACATATAAACTGAATTTTCTTTCTCTTCTTTCTTGTTTAATCAAGCTTGGCTGTGATAACTTTGGGAGAAGCAAGGACTCAGTGTGGAGGGGATGGATCTCTCTTGGTTGCTATGGCAGATGCCTGAGGGACAGTCTGAAGTTGAACAAAAAGATCCCAGACGTTCCCAGGCCTCACTGTATAGCCTGAGAATTAGGACAGATATCCATTGTGGAAACCTAGCATTGGAAAAGACCAAGAAAACTGAAGTCAAGTGGGTTAAGTGACTGACGATCATTTATTTCTCTGTTCAAGAAACCTTTGCTGGGTACCAGGCACCAGGAGAAATGTTAAAATATGAATAATGTGCTTTAGGGGCCACCGGTTCCAACATGCCCAGTGGCAGGCGCAGAACCCTTTGCAAACTTAGATGCTTCCAAATCAAGCTGGGAAACACCATCAAAGCCCCAGCGGAGGCTGGTAGAATTATGGGGTCTGTGCTCAGCCTTGTGCCCTGAGTCCAGCCTTCATCTAATGTGCTTCCTGCCACACATCTATGGAGCAAGGCCTCCCCTCTAAATCCTTACACATGTGGCCACTCCTCATGTGTTGGCCTGAGGTTGCCGAGGATGTCCTAGTCCTCTTTGTCAACATTCTACCTGGAAACCTCCTTGCTCACAGCTTCGGGTTCATTGGGTGTATTTTCTATCTTCCAAGTTACCATAGGTTCCAATTATACCAAATGTTTTGCATTACAAAACATGGCACCCCAGTTTTCGTCATTTATGGTGTTTTCTTCATCATTTTTTAGTCTCTCAAAATGTATGTTGCCAGATATGAATGTGTTCATATATTTATATATGCATATTCCCCCCTGTGACCTGTTCGAAAGCCAATGCCACATACTTGAGTTTTGTTAGGGCAGTATTCCACTTGTGTGGACATATCGCATCTTAGTCAACTATGCTGTGCAGAAAGTAACCACGAAATTTCAATGGCATATCATACATAGCAACAAGCACCTGCTCCTGGCTCATGTGACTGCAGGTCACCTGGGCTTGGTTGGGCTTGGATCCAGGCTGTGGGCTTAGATCAGGTGTGTTGCATGGACTAGCAGTTCCTGGGGGCAGAGTCTTCCCATGGCCATGTCACGGCTCCAACAGGGACAAGTGGAAACACAGGGTATTTTAAGGCCTAGGCTCAGAACTCGCTGCACTGGCCAAACACAACATCAGTGAGGCGGAGATGTACCTTCTGTTTCTGGTGGTTGCACCTACAAAATCACATGCCAAAGGGAGGGATGAGGAGTTGAGGAGATAATGAATTCTATAATATACAGTTATCCTGCTGCATATGGAGGATATTTGGAGATCTGACAGTCTCTAAGGAGACTTTCAATTAATCCTCTTGCTTTTTTAGCCCCAACATCAACTCCTTCTTCTAGAAATACCTGGCCCTGCCAATTCCTGAGCCATTTGGGGGGTTATGTAAATCTGGTTGCTTCTTGCCTTTCCCACTACCGCCTTAGGATTCATATTTTCAGGTTTGTTGAGTCAGTTACCACTTATCCATCTGCCTTCCAGCTTCCAAAATTTCATTGCTTTTGTCTCTTTTCACATTTTCTTTGTCCTTGTGGGCTTATGCCTATAATAAAGCCCTTTTACTGTTATTTTCATGGGGCTTGGGCAGAGAATAAGGCTAAATGCATGTTTTCAATCCATCATCATTCCCACCTGGCTCTTTCTTGACACCTTAATGATCAGCCTTCTCTCCCTCCCCAGCTACTCTGGCTTTAATTATGCACTGCTTAGAGCCCCTTGTTGCCCGGAGACAACCCAGTGGAGGAACTCTGAGGAAGGGCCTGACGGGGTGGTGACTCACTTCACAGTCTGGCTGCTTGTTGGAACACGATGTGAGCTGCAGGATAACCCTTTCTCACTCAATGTTGTGTCCATAGACACAGATGCGGTGGAAGAAATCATCCACCTCTCAGCGTTCTGAATATACAGCATCACTATTTTTGATCTGAACCTGAGACGTAGGGATCATTTAGTTGAATACAGACACACACACACACACACACACGTGGGTGCACACATGTGTAATAACAAGCTGGATTTTCTTATACTAAGTTGAAATGCAGAAGAATACAAAATGCAACCACCTGCTCTATTTTGATTACGTTCTTTACCTATAAGTTCGCTGATAGAATTATGATAGTTCATAATGGAGGTGAAGGAGGGATATCCTATAATTCAGAGTTTGATCAGCTCTTTCTTGTTTACCAAATGCAGATTGACCAGTGGAGCATCCCATTGGATAGATGAGAAGACTGAGGACTACATGCTGTAGTAGTAATAATATTTATGTACTAAATCGTTTGACCCATAAGCCTCTCTAACAGTGCTGGGTGGCAGAAGGGGTTGCTGCAGGTGAAAACCATCTCTAAACTGAATGGAAACATTTTAGGGTGCTATAGGGACAGGGACCTACAAACATATATCCAAGCAGGGGAAGAAGGGAGACTGACCTGTAATGATTAGTGAACCTTGAGCCAGAAAACTGGGGTTCAAACCCTGATTCTGTATATTCTGTATTCCCTTGGGTAGTTTTCTTGTTCTCCTGGATGAGGAAACAAGCCTCCTTGCTCATAGCATTACTGGGAAAATGAAAGGTAACACAAGCTTTTTGCCAAATTAAAGTTCTGTTCCAATTCAAGTTTTATTTGAGGATAGTTATAAATGTAAGTAGTTAATACAAGATTGGTAGTTAGTAAGGTACCCATTCTTTATACCTTCCACTGCTTGGAATACCTCACCGTTGGCAAGCTGAATTAACTAAGCAAGTTGTTTACTATCTCTGTAAGTTTTCACTAGAAGGCACGGTTAATGATAATTCACATCTGATGGGCACTTGGTAAAAGCCATGCCCTCCTCTAAGCACTTTATACATATTAAATCATGTAATCCTCAGAACAACTCTATGAAGTAGGTTCTGTAGATGTTATTGTCACCATTAAAAAAATTTTTTTAAATGTTTGTTTATTTTTGAGAGAGAGACAGAGTGCAAGTGGGGGAGGAGCAGAGAGAGAGGGAGACGCAGAATCCGAAACAGGCTTCAGCTCCAAGCTGTCAGCACCGAGCCCAGTGTGGGGCTCAAACTCATGAACTGCGAGATCATGACCTGAGCCGAAGTCAGACGCTTACCGACTGAGCCACCCAGGCGCCCCTTTTGTCACCATTTTAAAATGAGGGAAACTGAGGCCCAGAGAAGTTAAGTAAGTTGCTTAATGTCATGTCATTTTTTTTTTTTAATTTTTTTTTCAACGTTTATTTATTTTTGGGACAGAGAGAGACAGAGCATGAACGGGGGAGGGGCAGAGAGAGAGGGAGACACAGAACCGGAAACAGGCTCCAGGCTCTGAGCTATCAGCCCAGAGCCTGACACGGGGCTCAAACTCACGGACCGCGAGATCGTGACCTGGCTGAAGTCGGACGCTCAACCGACTGCGCCACCCAGGCGCCCCAATGTCACGTCATTTACTAGCAGAGCCAGGACCTACCTCCAGGCAGCCTGGCTTGAGTCCGGTAACTGCCATGCGAACTCAGGTGTGGAATGGCCTCCATGCGTCCTTCCCATTCTCTTTAGACAGTCTATTCTGGGTTCTTCTTCCTTTGGTGGTCCACTAAATGTTCTTCGGGGTTCTCCTTCAGGCTCCGTTTTCATCTCACTACCCTCTCCCTGAACAGTTGCTATAGCTATGGCTTTAATTACCTTCTATATCTAAAGACTTGCATCCTCAGGTCCAGCCAGATCTCTCTCTTGGTGCCAGATGGGTTTAGTCAACTGCCTACTAAGTGTCTTCACTCAGATACCTTGAAATCACCTCCAGTTCTTCATAACTAAAATTTCCTCGTGATTTTTCCTTCTTGTTCAGTAAACCTGCTCTTTCTTAGTCTGACAGCACAATTTACCTAGATGGGCAAGAGACATGGGTCATCCTTGAGTCTCATCGTTCACCTATGTCCATCCAGTCCACCACAAGTCCTGCCAACTCACACAGCCAAGCTCGACTCAAGCTTGATGATAATTGTGGCTTTGCATGTTGAGTCAGTATTCTAGTCCAGGCCAGCATCATCCCCCAGTTAGATTGTTGCCACATCTTCCCTAAACCATCCCTCACCTCTGGTCTTGGAATGCTCTAGCCCTTATCTCACATTGAATCAATATGATCTTTCCAAAAAATAAACTTAATCATGTATTTTCTTGCTTAGAACTCTTCAAGGGACACCTGGAAACCTTAAGATAAAGGCCAAAACCTTTAACTTGGCTCCCAAGTGTGGTCATGACCCAGCCAATTGCAACAGCTTCACTCTTATCACCCATCTCTCTTTTTCTTGCATCCCTTCCTACAACCACAGTGACCCTTGATCACACTCATAATGTCCCTATGTATCTCTCTCACCTCAGTACCTTTGCACATGAAGCTGTTTCTTTTGCCTAAGACAGTCCCAGTCCCTTACCCACCAAACCTTTCTGTTCAGCTACTATTCATCCTTTAGGTAATTAACTTAAAGTGACAGTTTTCAAGCCTTCCTTGACACTTTTAGTCTTTATTTTATGTATGTATGTATGTATGTATGTATGTATGTATGTATGTATGTATTTGAGAGAGAGAGAATGGGTGCAGGCTCTCATGTAAGAGCAAGGGAAGGACAGAGGGACAGGGAGAAAGAGAATCTTAAGTAGGCTCCACATCCAGCATACAGCCCAACGTGGGGCTCAATCTCACAACCGTGAGATCATGACTTGAGCCTAAATCAAGAGGCAGATGCTCAACCAACTGAGCCACCCAGGCACTCCTCTTCTAGTCTTTATTAAGTGCTTTCCTTATAAGTACCCTGTGTAACACTTAACTGTAATTTATTTGCAATTGCTTGCTAATTGTCTTTCAGGCCATACCAGAAATCCCTTAAAGGCAAGGACCATGTAAGTCTAGCTCATTACTGTATCCCCTGAGACTAGCACAATGTCTGACACATAATAGGAACTTAATAATTATTCATTGACTATTAAATGAATATTGTATAAAAACATCAAAGGTTGTAAATTGCCACAGTCCCCAAATAAGACCCCCCAAATTCAATGTTCTTTTGTCCCTAATGGATTACCACATAAAAGGCAAACTGAAGACAGATCTTCACTACTAGTTATCCAAGGCATTGGAGGACAAAAGAAAGTAAGGGGAGGACTTTCCTCCTCTTTTTCCCCCAGAAGTTTTGACACCCCATTAAGTCAGATCACTCATACCCCAAGGGAAGCAATGTGGTGTCGAGGAGTCTTCTGGGAGGTGCTTCTAAATGCTTTGTGCCCTCAGAAAAAGGGCGACGATGAAAACCTTTTCCCAAGTTGAACAAAGGAAGCGACTGGCACCCCTTTTGGTCTCATTTCACACTTCTTCAATAAAATTCTTGCCTTTCCGGAGACAGGTTCTCTGGAGACAGAAAATTTTGGAAGCAGGGATTGAGGACAGTGTCTGGACCGAATTGGCCACCACAGAACTTGTCCTCCACATAACGTACTTATCAAAACCCAGCCTCGGGGCGCCTGGGTGGCGCAGTCGGTTAAGCGTCCGACTTCAGCCAGGTCACAATCTCGCGGTCCGTGAGTTCGAGCCCCACGTCAGGCTCTGGGCTGATGGCTCAGAGCCTGGAGCTTGTTTCCGACTCTGTGTCTCCCTCTCTCTCTGCCCCTCCCCCGTTCATGCTCTGTCTCTCTCTGTCCCCCCAAAAATAAATAAACGTTGAAAAAAAAAAAACCAGCCTCATCTGCTCTCAGCAGCAAAAGGAGGTGTTGGAGGTGACATGGCTCCACCCTATCATCCCAGGTATTTTCATCTAAATGTGTTTATCTCACAGCCTTCTCCATATTCACTTTTTATCAGTCTCTTCATCCATGAGATGGGTAGTTTGGCCAATAGCAGCTCTAGGCATTAAACAGAGTTGATGTTCTAAGTGAGATTTTCTATGATTCTTTTAGATTCCAATTTTCTTTTGAGTCACTTGTCACAGTTTGTAATAATAAGCCTATTTACATGATTATTTGTTCACTGTCTGCTCCATTCACTACTCAAACCCCTGCCTTACCTACTTCCCTGACCATTGTAAGATACTTGAGGGCAAAGACTGTGCCTATTTTGTTTGCCACTTGATCCCCAGAGCCTAGCATGGTGCCTGGCACATAGTAAAGGCCCAATAAATGCTTGTGTAAGAAATCACTGGCTGAGCGAATGTCATAATGAGAAAAGGCTTGTAGGTGACTCCATAACTCCCCCATAGATGACCAGGGTTCTCCAGAGTCCAGCACAGGTTATCACAGGTGAAAGGATTTATTTAACAGAGGTGCAGGGAAGAGTAAAGAGCCTCTTAGCAGACCTCATTCCACTTACTCTTGTCTCATTGCCCTCTATTTTGTGTTCTTCCACAAATCAGCCCCACTGGAAAGAAAGTCTCCCAGGCTGGCATTTGAAAGATAATTTAATGAAGGGATTGTTTATAGGTGGGTGGACAGGAGCAGGTGAGCCAAAGCGGATGCTGAAGCAGCCAGGGTCGACAATAGTGAGACTCACTCTTGAGCCTGAAGGTAAAAGTTGGAGCTGGCAAGCACTGGAGGAATGGAAAGGACCATTGACAGGGGTGTAGCTGTAGAAAGACAGATCACTGTCAAGGCGTGATGCAAGACGAGGAGGAAAAAGGGAAGAAATGCCCCAAACTCTCTCCTCCCACCCTTTGATCTCCTGCTGTGTCTCCAGTTGGCACAACTCAACAGGAAACCAGAAAGCAAGGGATCTCAGGTGATGTAATCTGTAGAGATCAGCCTCCTGGGGCATAGAAGGGAAGGACATGGATCTGGGTGGGGGCAGGAGGAACGCTGGTATGTACCATTATTGTCAGTAAGTGATTTTTTCTTTAAACAGAGAGAGGCTGCTTGTCGCCAACGTCATTCTGCTCCCCCACGACCCACATCAATCATGGTGCCTGCTGTTTCTTGACATTAATTTACTCATCTGTCTTTCTGCCTTTTTTGCCTCTCTGTGGTCTACTCTTTTCTATATGTCTAGCTTTTAAACTCTTCAAAAGAAAATCTGATGGTGTCACTCTCTAGTATTGGATAGAGTACTCATAGGACAGCCTGTAAAACCTGCCTTTGGGTTACACATTTGTCTCTGCTTCGATTAGTTACAAAGCAGGCTGGTCTATGGTGAAGGATCTCTCAAAAAAGGTTGTGGGTAATAGACTTGTGAGAAGAAATGGCTTGACTGGGAGCCACCTTGCATGCCCAATACATTGTCACTCCACTTCCACCCCAAGGTGACCATCCTTCCATATAAAGAATAATAATATCAATGTTAGGTTGTTGAGAGGGACTAGCTAATGCTCACCATTAGAGTCTACTAACACAAAACCAATTGCATCTGTCAATCGGATACACCAAATGTGCCTGGCATTGGTGTCTCTTCTCGTGTGATGCATTTTCAACTTCCTCTCCCAACAGCTGTTGTGTCCCAGATGTTGTGTTCAGAGTCTGGTTTATGAGCTCATGTTGTTCTGCTTCTAATCAAACTACCCATATTCATTTGTCCTCATAAAAAGTAAATGACTCTGTCAATGAGGTTCCTGATAAAAGGAACAGGGCATGATGCTCTTTGTTCCTAATCAGCTCTGCAAAACCTCCTGCGAATAGGAAATGAGTGTTTCCTGGCATTTTGGATTATGTTGAAAGTTGAATTTACAAAAAAAATCACAACAACTGTGTGTTCGTAAGGTTTCAGGGTGGCCACCTTGATTGATCGGTGGCGGGGATTTTCTTCTGTGCCAATGCCCATTTCTCCCTGGTGGGGAGTCTCTTCTGAGTCACCTCTTCAAGAACGGATCAGTGGGGCAACACCAGAGGAGTTACTGAGCCATCCCGGACCACTTCCCAGTGTTGGAACTCTCCACGATGGATGGTTCTCTGCATATCCTTTTCCCTCCTGAGAACACCCTTTCTCTTTCTCTCCATCTTGTGAAATTTGCATCCTTCAGTCTCAGCTCACATGCATGGTTCCATGAGATAGAGCTTAGGAGGGGAGGCTCTGTAGTCAGACCACTTACACTTTCTATCCAGTCAGCCACTCATTAGTTGGGCCATAGAGTCTTTATCTGTAACTATGGGATGGTAATTGGGTGGAGGCTGCATATATTAGTGGTGAAGCATGTAGGCAGCAGAGCCAGATTGCCCGGTTTCAAATGCTGGCTCAACCACCTCCTATTTAGATGACCTTGAGAAAATTAGTGAACCACTCAGTGCCTCAGTCTCTCCATCTGGAAAATGGAGGTCATAAGATCCGCAGACTTGCTGTGAGGATTAAATGAGTTCATTAAAGAAAAAGCCTTTAGAGCAATGCCTCACACATGGTAATGTTTAATGAATGTTGTACTGTATTATTTTCTCTTTCATTGAATTGTAAGGATTAAGTAAAAGATGTACAGCACTGGAATCATGCCTGACCCAACGTCAGTTCTCAGTAAATGATGGTGGTGGTTGTTATGTTGCACTTTTCTTAGTAGTTTACAACATGTCAGGGAAAGGCTGTCCACCTCCTGTGTTCCTACGGTATAGACGTCATACCTCTAATAGCATTTTTCACACTATCGCTGTTTGGATTCTGTCTTCCATATTGGACTATGTGGTCCTTACAGGCAAGGGCTAACTAATAAGTAAATGTTTGAAATTGCTTGATGTGAAAAATTGGTATACCTTGGTAAGGTTTTTGTTGCTAAGCTAGTTGAGATTGACACTGGTACCTTGTCAGTGGAAATTCTTTGATTAGCAAGAGGCCAGCAGCAGATGGGTTGACTTTGGTTTGGGGTGCATCTGTCTCTGCTCATTAGCACATATGGTTTACCAAGTATGTGTCTGAACATGAATCCTGGTGCTGAGAGTCGGTCTCTCCCTATTCTTTAGGTAAGCTATACGCAGTGTTTGAAATGAATGGTGTTGAGTGAGACTTGGGGCCTCTCCTTTTTGCTCCCCTTTATGTGAAGCCTTTTTCTTGGTTTCAACTGTAGTTTTCATACCCTTGACTCAAGTTGGAACTCTACCACCACAAAGTGTGGTAGAGTTTTTGGTTTTCCTGATATAAAAAGAAATATAGCTTTGTCTGACATGAAATGGTTTGGCCTGTGCTTGTGATATGTTAATGACTGTGAAAGAATTGACATCAAACAATGATTTACTTCAGAAATTGCTGTAGTTTGACTGAAATGATGCTTTCAGTCAATACTCCGTGTCAACCTGTCGTTCCGACTTGCTGGTAAACATCTTTGCAGGTGCACACACATGACAAGTGCATCGCGAAATGCCCCATGTGAGTTCTTGGTTGTCATATTAGTTGGAAGGGTGCACAGACGCTATTTTTTGCAGTCTGGGTCATAAGTGTATGTTATACATCGGAATAATCGTAAACATGAGTTCATATGGATAGTAAATGAATGAATGTTACATTTCTGACAAAAGAGAAGCATAGACTACTTTTGAGGTTACTTTTGAGGTTTAAGATGTATTATAACCTACACTGCGTGTGGGAGGGGGATTTCTCCAGTAGAATTTCTCCCATTATATTTATTATTTCAGACTAGATTAGAATCTTAAATATGTTGACTTTGTTTGTTGGTGAAAAGTTGGTTCTTCATCTCTTCTTAAAAAGCATTTGTAGGGGCGCCTGTTTGGCTCAGTTGGTTAAATGTCCCACTCTTGATCTTGGGCTCAGGTCACGATCTCACAGTTTGTGAGTTTGAGCCCCTTATCAGACTCTGTGCTGATGGCCCAAAGCTTGCTTGGGTTTCTGTCTCTCCTTCTCTCTGCCCCTCTCCTGTTTGTGCTCTCTCTCTCCCTTAAAATAAATAAATACACTTAAAAAAATAATTTGTAAACATCCTTAATTTTATCTTAGAGTATTTATAGCTTTTGGTGGGTTCTATTCAGAAGCCTCTGGATACATCCAAATATGCTCTCTGTGGCAGTGGCAGATTTAGCTGTTCTGGGGATTGTGCCTTTAACTTACAGAAAATTCAGGCTTGTGTGTGTTGCATTCAGCAGCTGACCAATTAGCTTCTGTGCAGTTTAGCCAGTATGTTGTGATGCTTTATAATATCTTTTGTCCAAACCTAGAGCTTGTCTCATTCTGGGTTTGGATTGTCTGCTGGTCTACCAGCTGTGCTCATTGTACTGTGCTCGCCCTTTGAGTTTCCCCAACCCAGCTGTGCCTACTGCTGTTTGCTTAGGCTCTGTGGGAGAAAGGCTGTCATACGGCAGATTAAACAGATGCTGGGGTTCTATCCAGATTCTACTATTTGATGCCAGTTTTTAGTACATTTGCGTGTGGCTTGTATTTTTAATTTCCTCTATGTTATGATATTTTGAAACCTTAAAAAAAAAAAAAAAAAAAAAACAACCTTTCTGGCTAGGGAGAGACTGTCCCTCCCTGGGCTAGCCAGTTCTTAGAGATAGCAAAGGACTCTAGGGGAACATGCCTTTGATGAGAAAACTCACCTATCCAGAGACACATCTCCTCCATCTGGCTCATTCACACCAAACCAACATCTCTCCTGCCCTCAATAACCCCAGGGCCCAGTACCAGGCAATGAGAGACCACTGCTATAGGCTAAGGCCCACTGGAATTATTCACACGAGCCAGTCCTAAACTGTTGACTCTGCCCTGCTTTGCCTTTCCCATGGAAACCCCAATAAAGACTCTGGCCTAGATTTCCCCCTCACTCCTGCTTTGTGCCTCCTGAACACCCTGAGGCTTCCCCCACATGGCCCCGTATGGCCAGGACCTGTGAGCATAACAAACTTTTGTTTTCCTGAACATCTCCTGTGTCTGCTCTTTATGGCCACACTGACTGACCATCACACAAAACAGCACAGAACAATTTGTATTTTCACCAGTAGTGTCAACATTTGAGGGGCACATGTTGGAGTCATTTAAAATTGACCATCCTGGGACACCTGGGTGGCTCAGTCCATTAAGCATCTGACTCTTGATTTGGGCTCAGGTCATGATCTCATGGTTTGTATGATCGAGCCTGGCGTCGGGCTCTGCCCTGACAGCATGGAGCCCTACTTGGGATTCTCTCCGTCTCTCCTGTCTCTCCCTTCCCCCCACCTCATAAACAAACAAACAAACAAACTTCGAAAAGTAAAATAAAATTGACTATCCTTTTGCTTCCATATACATTTCCTGTGACCGATGATGGATCACCATTTGTCATATATATCTTCACACAAGGGTGTCGCTAAATGTCCTCGGTTCATATCTTGTCTTATGGTCAGGAAGGTCTCCTTCATCTCTAACCCAATTCCTTCCTATTGCTGCCCAAAGCAACTGATTTTCTCTGTGTCTCTGCCTTAATAATTAATTTTCTAAAAGTAATTGAGATTCACTTCAACCATGCCAACTCCAGACCATTTATCTAGGTACTGTTCCTCCTCTCAAAATTGCAAATGCAGCAGAATTTCCTGGGCTCAAGATGTCGATAAGTGTTCAAAGAGCACAGCCTCAAACTTGAAAAGACTATCAAGGGATTAAAAAATAGCATTAAGTACATGCTGACTACCACTTTCCTAAAACTCCATTTCTGCACTGAGTTGACTTCGAGAGAGTTGGGTCTTTTTTTTTTTTTTTTTTTTTAACGATATGATGAGGAAAACACTCATTAAAAGTAAAGTAAGACTTACGATAAAGTAAGTCTTTAAAGTAAGACTGCCCTAGGATCATGTTGGCTCCTGTCACTTACTGCCTGTCCGATCTTAAGGCCGTTATGTCACTTCTCTGAATCTCAGTTTCAGCATCAGTAAAATGGGGATAATGGTAGCTGCCTCATGGTATTGTCATGAAGATCAAATGACATTTTCAGATGGAAAATACTTCCCAAATGGTAGCTATTCCACAGTGTGGTTTCTCTGCTGGGCTTGTTAATGTAATGCGACCGTTATGCTATACGGTGACAAGTAGACTCCACTTAATTATTACCAAACCACATTAATAAAATCCGAGTTTGTAGCTGTTTAGACAGGGTTGAGCAAAAGTTTATTATTATTATTATTATTTTTTTACTAAGAAGGGATTTGCTGAGCAAATTTTTCTGTCAACTGGAATGGAGATAGGGAGAAAATCTAAGCTACTTACAGCTTTTAAAAATTGCAATAAAGAGAAAGAATTAAAAACACCTATTATCTAAGTCATTGAAAGGGTTGGGGAGACAATCTATTTAGTGTTGCTTGCCACTGATTCGTGTGCAATTAGTTTCTGTCTTACAAAGGCGTGCCTCATTAAAACTAGTCTGTATTTCAGACATCTCAATTAAGATGTGTTTTCCTTTCAATTAATCTGAATCCATGAGTTTCTCTGACACTGCAGAAATGGAACATTGAGTCAAGGTAAAGTGCTGTCTATCCATCCTGAAACTGTGGGAAAGACCTTCATTCACTAATGCTAATTTACATTGCATTTACTTTACACTATACTTAGGCTAATTATTGCTGTACTCCCATTTCCTAACCCTTCATTAATTCATCGAATATTTATTGACAGTCAGTCAGTGACCTGGCACTCATTAACAGAAGACTTTTTCTTCTGGCATCAGTGAAAGAGATAAAGCTTGCCTTCTCTAATAGTGAATGTGTGCAAGTCTCGGTCAGATCTAAGCACTGATAGATGCAGGTTTAACAAGATGTTGAAAAATGACTTCTCATGCACATTTTTACTCTATCCTTTCAATGAATAAGGACAAGACAGGAGTTAATTATTTGACATCCAGAAGTGAATACAGGAATGACCTCACCCTTTGGCAAGGCCAGACAGACTTGGGATGGGGGTGATCACCAGGTAATTACCGGGGATCTGTAGGGTCATGTGTCTGTGCTCTGCACAGGTTGAAAGTCTGACCTCAGCCTCAGGCTTAAGGATACACTACAGCTCATTGTCATTATTAAGACGTTTTCAGGATGCAATTACTTACTACATGTTTCTATTGGCGCTTGCAAATTTTTACAATTATTCCTTTGCTAAGAAATGATTAGAAATGGCAGGACTGAGTTGGATTGTGTGTTTGTCTGCTCATCCTGATGTTGCAATTTTGATCTTTTCTTCACAATATTATCCAAATACGTGTAACCTGAAAGCTCCCAAAACCTTCAGTGACCTCTTGATGATCAGTTCTCAATACTCATCCTACCGGACTTTGTAACAGTGTTTGACACAGCCAATCATTCCTTTCTTCTTGTTCTTAAATTTCCTCTATCATTTTATTTATGAAAAACATTTTCCCCTCTGTCATTTTAATTACTTGAATTCTGTTGTAAACTCTCAACTCTTCAGTTTTATGCTAGATCCATCAAAATCTTATCTGACCCCTTGGCTTCATGAAAAGAACACGTTAATGTCATTCTTAAGCAAAATTTTTTATTTTTGTGTTTATTGCTGTTAAGTAAATATAGTCCTGTCCCCCTGTGTCGGTGCTCAAGGAGTGTTTGTTAAATTCGGGGGTGACTGTGGAAATTGGGTTTTGCAGTCGTCCTCTGTCTCCTACTTTATCATTATACCTTAGTTATCTGAAATTCTTCACCTATTTCACTTTTTTTCTATCGTGTAGTTTTCATAAGATTTTTTCTAATTATTATTAATTTTGCTTCTTTGATGTGGGTCCACTTCTTTGGTCTAAGCATCTTTAACTTCTCCCCTCTCCCCATTTCTCTAATTCATTTGCTTCCAGATCATCTTTATTCTTTTAGAAATCTTTGAGACTTCGACAAGTTTTTTTTTTTTTTTATGTATATAGTCTGTTACTTTTAAAATTTTTTAACGTTTATTTTTGAGAGAGAGAGAGCAAGCGAGCATGGGGGAGGGGCAGAGAGAGAGGGAGACACAGAATCTGAAGCAGGCTAAAGGCTCTGAGCTGTCAGCACAGAGCCTGATGCGGGGCTCGAACTCACAAACTGCGAGATCATGACCTGAGCCGAAGTCGGACGCTTAACTGACCAAGACACCCAGGTGCCCCAATCTTACTTTAAAAATGTTTTCCTTGGGGCGCCTGGGTGGCGCAGTCGGTTGAGCGTCCGACTTCAGCCAGGTCACGATCTCGCGGTCCGTGAGTTCGAGCCCCGCGTCGGGCTCTGGGCTGATGGCTCGGAGCCTGGAGCCTGTTTCCGATTCTGTGTCTCCCTCTCTCTCTGCCCCTCCCCCATG
>NW_024412417.1:13191482-13297796 GCF_014898765.1 Herpailurus yagouaroundi | reverse complement strand
GTGAGTTCGAGCCCCGCGTCGGGCTCTGGGCTGATGGCTCGGAGCCTGGAGCCTGTTTCCGATTCTGTGTCTCCCTCTCTCTCTGCCCCTCCCCCGTTCATGTTCTGTCTCTCTCTGTCCCCAAAATAAATAAACGTTGAAAAAAAAAATTAAAAAAAAAAATGTTTTCCTTTTTCCCAGTCAGCTCGCCCCTCTGTTCTTGTGGTGATACTTCCACTTACTTTAGCTTTGTCTAAGTTTGAGGAGAAAGACCCAAGGTGATTCTTATCTTCTTATTGTGTATTTAAACCTTATCTCTTCTCTTTAGAGGCAGCTTGTAAAGCCTATTTTTGTCTCCAAAGTTTAAAAACCTGACAAATAGGCATGGTTCTCATTCCCTTCTCAACCAAGGTACTTGAAAGTGCAGTCCCAGGATGCTGCCTCCAGTTCATTACTCCTGTCTTCTTCTAAGCCCTTTGCAATCTGGTTTTTACTCTCATCATCTCATGAACCCGCTCTGAGAAAAATTCATTCCTGGTTCTCTCTTGTTCCTTTTAGTACTCCTCTCCCTCGACTCCCTCCTTTCCAAGGCTCTCTACCCTCTTTAGCTCCATGACGCCATTTTCTCTAGATTTTTCCCTCCTGCAGCCCTCTTGCTCTTTTTTGGACTAATCTGTGGGCTTCTTTTCCTTTGCCGTCTCTTTAACCCTTACTCCTCTCCAGGCTTCATCCTTCCTCCTCTGTTCCTCTCACTGTGCATAATCTTTCATCCTGGGGGAATTCACCTACTCTTATTCATGTCACTACCCCCTCCCCAGGACTTTGTGCTATTTCCTCTACCATGAATGCTCCCCTGCTTTCTCTCCCTCTTACTCATCCTTCAAATGAGCTACTACTTCCTCCAGGAAATTTTTCTCCAGTCCATCCTTTGGACAAACCGTCCCCTCTACTGTGCCCCTGGAGTACGCTTGTTGACACCATTATCACAGCACACATTACATTACAAAGAAATTATCTGTGGTTTCCTTAAGGGCAGGAACCGTATTTTTGTACGCTTGTGCCTGATATAGAACTCAAGAGCCTCTTTGAAGCTTCTCTCTGAGTGAGATGCAACCCTCTTCATCATCCAGCTGAGATTGTACTTCAACTCAAGATAGATTTTTAAAAATTATCTTCTAGATCACTTTTTCTCTTGTTAACTTTCTATGGTATCTCTCATAGGCCTTTCATTTGCAAACTAAATCCCTTTGATCCATTTCCTAATTCAGTCAAGGTCACTATCATATATTTACATGCTCTAGCTATGGTTTGACTTTAACCATCACCTACCTATATGATGACTCCTAAATCCTTTCAGCAGCCCTCGTGCTGTCCCAGAGTGTTTGTGTACCTCCTGCCCCTTGCATGCAAGCATTTCTTATCCTCATGCTATGGAGTTTCTGGTGCCTTGAGGTGTCTCCAACACCCAGAACAAGTTATTCATTGTTGAGGAGACGGAAACTACTTTCAAGCCCCTGATGTGGATATAGTGTGTAGGCTGGGGGAGGGGAGCAAAGGTGGGTGCTAGTGAGGTCAGCATAGAAAATCAGTGGCAGGGTGAGAGGGGGTTTTACCAGTTTTCTGTGGCTGCTGTAACAAAATGCCACAAACGTAGAGACTTACAAAACACAAAGTTATTCTCGTACACTTCTGGGGGGTCTCAAGTCTGAAGTTAGTTTTAAAGGATTAAAATCAAAGTGGAACCAGGATAGTTCCTTCTGAAGGCTCTGAAGGGAGAATCTAGTTCCTTGCCATTTTCAGCTTCTAGAGGCTCCTAGCTGAAAATTGGCTCCTGGCTGCATCTCTGCTTCCACTGCCTTCTGCTTTAACTCTGATGCTCCTGCCTCCCTCTTATAAGGACCCTTGTGACTACATTGGGTCCATGTGAATAATCCAGGATAGTCTCCCCATCTGAAGAGCCTTAATTTAATCACATGGGTGCTGTCCCATTTTCTGTATAAGGTAGCGTTTCCAGGTTCTGGGGATTAGGGCATGGACGTATTTGAAGGGCATTATTCAGCCTACCATGTGGTCCTGAGTCAGGGTAGAGATAGAAGCAAGAGTGTTTCTGCAATGGAAGGAGATGCAGAATCCTTGATTTTTAGCAGGTGTGAGGGTCAAAGTGTGTGTGTGTGTGTGTGTGTGTGTGTGTGTGTGTGTGTAGAGAGGGGGATGTCCTAGAAGAAAAACAGTTGCTATCGGTGCTGCTTCTAGATAATTAAAAACTAATGTCAAAAGGAAAAATTCTACATAATTTTGTGCATGAGAGTAATAAACCTTAGAGTCACTTATATGAACTGCCTATGATTTATGCCTAAATATCTGATGGCAAAATAATATTTTCCAAGTAATTAACTGGCTACACTATCATCATTTAAGTTTTGTTTTAAAACAGCGTGCTCAGGTGTCTGGTCCTCACTCTCACAAAGCCAGAGGCTTTGAAGCTGGGCTTCAGGACTCTGAGCAAAGAAGAGAGAGATGTTTATAGCATGCTTTTTCCTGTTGCATCCTTTTCTTTAGAGGGAGCTGTGGTTAAAGGAAATAATGGGTTAATGGTGAAAAAAAAAAGGTAGAAAGTCCTTCATTTGAGACACTCATGACTACAGAGAATGCACATACATCGAAGTAGATGGTCTGCTAACAAGGCAAATGGAATTAAAAGTCATTGGAAGATGTCTAAGTTTAGTTTCTCCTGAGAAGCAAATTTTGGGATCTGGATTTGAGTAGGCAAATACGGATGTGATTACTTTAGAATGTCTCCTGTTCTAGAGTTGTGTCTAGAAGGCAGCCACATATTTAGCCATCAGCACCAAACTTCCACTGGCCAAGAATCAAGATGGCCAAGAACTATCCCTGGGCTTTTCTCCTCCGTGCTCCCTGGCTGCACCTGTAGACTGTAGGTCTCTGTAGCATTGGAGAAGGCCTGGAGGCAGAAAGTCAGAAGACACCCAGGGGCATGACTAAGGGGGCACTGCCAGCCCCAGAGGAGTCTGCACTCCCCTCCATCTGCCTTCCAGCCATAACTGAAAGCAGAAGGCAGGCAGGATGTGAGCAGGGTGCCAAAGACAGGAGCTACAGAAAAATCTCTTCTCAAACGCTAGGTAGTATGCAGTGAGGACCCTGTGATGGCTATCTGTTTAACAAGAGAAAGATGTCAAGTTTCCTAATGGAGCAGGTCTGGGCTGTGAGTGAGGCAGTTATGGGGTCACACTCCATTAATATAGCTGTCACCTCCCCAAGCCTCCGTTCCTCATAGCAAAATAAGAACAGTTTCTCCTTTTGAAGATTGTTATGTCAAGTAAAAGGGGTAACATATGCAAAGTGCTTTGCATGGTGACTAGGATATGTCTATACCCGTAAATGAGAGTATTTGTGCTAAAAGGAAAATGGAAGAGACGAGAGGAAGAAGAAGGGGAGGGAGAAGAACAGAGGGAGAGGGGTAAAGAAAGAAAAGAGAAGGGGCACTTAGGTGGCTCAGTCAGTTAAGCGTCCGACTTCAGCTCAGGTCATGATCTCGCGGTGTGTGAGTTCAAGCCCCACATCGGGCCCTCTGCTGTTAGTGCAGAGCCCACTTCAGATCCTCTGTCTCCCTCTCTCTGCCCACCCCCACACTTGCACTCTCCCTCTCTCTCAAAAATAAGTGTATTTTTTTATTCTGTATTTGTTTTTGAGAGAGAGACAGTGAGACAGAGTGTGAGTGTGGGAGGAACAGAGAGAGAAGGAGACACAGAATCTGAAGCAGGCTCCAGGCTCTGAGCTGTCAGCACAGAGCCCAACGCTGGGCTCAAACTCACGAACCGCGAGATCATGATCTGAGCCGAAGGCAGATGCTTAACCAGCTGAGCCACCCAGGCACCCCATAAATAAACATTTTTTAAAAAAGAAAGAAAAGAGGAAAGAAAGAAGGGAGGAAGGAAAGAGGAAGGAAGGACGGAAGGAAGGGAAGGGAAGGGAAGGGAAGGGAAGGGAAGGGAAGGAAGGAAGGAAGGAAGGAAGGAAGGAAGGAAGGAAGGAAAAAGAAAGGTTATATTGATTGTCACCTGAGGCATCTGCTACAAGAAAAGCCACGCATGTTCATAGTTCTTGCTAAATAATGTCAGTGACTATTTCACAGCTCAGGACACAAAGTCTTGCACATGTTTCACTAGAGTCCTGAGTCCAGATCTCTTTTGCTTCCCACTTCAGTTCCTTGGTATTCCTCTGATAGAGCGTCTGACTTGAGATGCGCTCTCTCCACTCAGGGTTGCTTCAGGGCTGCCAACATGACCTGACTAGCCTTGAGGACAAAGGCCTGACCCTCATCCCTTGGAGGTGTGTTGGTGTTTCACCCAAAGGATAAGTGAACTGTTACAGGTCAACAGCCGGGTTCTTATTTAAAGTCTAAATCATCACTGGGCAGTAATTTTTACCTTGGGATGGATTTTGCTTGTTTACTGGTCCTTGGAATACAGGTAATTCATACTTACTCTGCCATAGACTGGCTGACCTTGCAGCCCACAAAGTAATTTGGTGGAACAGTCCAGGCTGGCCTCAAGCTCAGCTTTGCCAGAAACACTGGTGCTGGGGCCACAGCCTTCTCCTGATTATGACACTGTTAAGGAGTTTCTAGTTCAGAAGGCAAAATCACTGGCGAAATCCCCCAAAAAGGAGGCGTAAAAGATCTGCAACAGAAACAGCAATATCACCACTTCCCTGGAGTAGAAAGATTCAAAGTAACGACCAAAGGCAACTGATATCCTGGCTACAGAGGGGCACCTTCACTCATACCCCCACATACTCACACACCGGTACCAATGAGAGATGGTTTGGAGACAACTGTTTTGAGTTCTGTCTCAGGGAGATAGTGTAGAGCCAAGACTTCATAAAACTCAGTGGGCTGAATGGTGCTAATTCATCCTGCTGCACAGCTTTCCTGCACAGTGTTCCCTGAGGGAGGTGGCACACTTTGATGAATCTGGATCAGGGGACTTGGCTTCTCCTGACTTCCTAAACCAGATGCATGGACCCTTTTCTGCTTCCTATTTAGCATGATGTAGGAGGAGGAGGACCCTCTGATCATGGAGAAAGGGCAGACTTGAAGGATGGGAACGCACAGGGCCAGATGCACTGTGAGCTCAGCAGCTTGGAACCCTACCATTTGGCCCACATGGTCAAACGTTCTTGCAAGATTTTCAGGAGAAGGAGATTTTGACTATAAATGGTTAAGAGTCATGGTCTCCGCATCACGACTGCATTTACCCTCATGTGTGAAAACACTGGTGTAGCCAGAGGTGACTTTAGGATCAGTCTAAGAGGAAGCTGAATTGGGGATACATTCTGTTTAAGTTTAATAAGATATATTTATGTGTTTTACAGTCACTTCCATGTATACATATATCTGGTGGTTAGTTAATAAAAATATGTAGTTGTGCTAAAGTATTTTTCAGACTTTGGAACCATCTGTTCCAGGCACTTGTTTTAGCAATTCTCACGGGGAAACTCCCCTTATTTCTTTACATGGTAGGGGGGGAAAAATAAACCATAACACACTTCGGAATGTGGGAATCCTGGATTATGAACGTGAAAACTAGCACCGCTACCCTTAACTCTATCCATTCCCCAAGGATCTCTGACTCCACCGAATCCCTAACCCTAACTCACCTAACCTGGCGATGATACCGGTGGCATTTTTAATGATTTATCCCACACTCAAAATTGTGGCTCACAGGAGGACAGTGGGAGGTATTAAAGCCGAGGTCTTTGGAGTCGAATGCTGGCTCAGCCACTTGGTAGAGTGGGAGCTTGGGTGTGTTATTTAACTTCTTTAAGCCTTGATGTCCTTAAGGCTTGTCCTTAAGGGTTTTAAAATAGGAATAGGCACTCATGGAGATGGTTTCAAAGATTAAATCGGATGACTCCTATGAAGAGCTTAGCTCAGTACCAGCACATGGTTAGTGCTCAATAAAAATTCTTTACTCTGAGACTTTTCAAACCACATTCGTCCTTTAATCAGCCCCTGTGGTCACAGAGAGCTTTGAATATAATCATCAGGAATAAACTGAGACTCCGAGAGCCAGGAAAAAATAAAAAGTTTATTGGAAGGATATTAATAGCTTAAAGAGCCGAGGGAAGAGCTGGCCAAACAGGCTTTGGGGAAGACGGGAACCAGGGCAACTGGGGGTCTCAGAAGCAAGAATACATAAACCATCCTTCTGAGATGCTGCTGCTCCGGAGAGCACAGCTTCCATTCCTTCTTAGTCTTGTCTGCTGTCGGTTTAAATGCCCAGGAGGGAGAACCAGCTGGCCTAGCTTGGCTCGGGCCCTCCTCTGTGGTCAGAGGAGTAGAAGTCTGGGCTTGGCTGCCCCATTAAAGCCACAGGGAGCTAGGGGACAGTTCTACAAGGTCAGAACACTGAAGAGACAAGACTACCTGTACTCCATGGACTTCTTGCTAGTTGTCCCTAAGGACCTGCGAAGCAAATATCTCTTGACTTTTGACTTCTTTGTCAAAATGTAATTGCCTTTTGTAATAACCCAACATCATTTCTCCCATCTTTACAGGTAATCATTCCTGATTTTGCATGACTTCTATAATGATTATTCACTCATACAGTCATTTATAAATATTTGTTGAGCACCTACTAGTTGTTTACCTCAGTGAACCAAAGAAATCCCATGCCTTCAAGGACTTACCCTCTAGTGGGAGGAGACAGACAGGCAAAAATAAACAAATATATGACATCAAGCGAGGATGGTGCGAATGACCAAGTGCTAGAGAGAAAAACCATCAGAAGGGAAAGGAAAGAGTAAGGTGTATGTGCAGGTATTGTTCACATCAGCTCTTCAAGTTCCTGTGAGTCTGTCATCCAAATGTTCACATTTTGATGATTTTATTTGTTTACTTGTCTGTCATAGGTGACTAGCTGGCTTCTCCCCTCTAGGAGTGAGCATCTTAAAGGTGAAGTCATGTTGTTCATTTCCCTGCCTCATGGTGGATGCTCTATAAATGTTGAAGGAATGGATAAACACACCCCTTGGAGTATGGCTATTGCCTGATTGTATCTTTCTGCTGGTGAACCAGCCAGCCATTTTCCCACACAGGGCATTGCAGGCGGCCTGAACAGAGGGGATGATTCCATCTAGGCTCTGCCCTTGTAGGCTCTCTGTAAATGTTGCTGACTGACCAATTGACTAGGAAAGGCATTTGCTTAACCCCATTTATCCAATCTCTCTTCCCTGGAATCAGTTTTGTTTCTTTTTATTGTTACTGATTTTATTTTGTCATATCATGCTTTCTGAATTTAAGACCAGCTTTGAGCAAGAAATGAAAAAAATACCTATTTCTGACAACTCGAGTCACAGAATCATGGCATCAGAATGAATCATAGCATCTGAAAGAAGCTTAGGAGAGCACCCAGCATAAGTGAGGTTGGGCTATGAGGAACAAGGGCAATAGCAATGATCCTTTAATGGAAATTAGTATCCTATTAAATCTATTCCCTCCATACTTGATTTCCATATTTGCTGATGTGGAGAGAACTAGATTAATCCTCATTTAAATACCCAGTCTAAAAGCAGGAAACAAGAGGGGCACCTGGGTGGCTCAGTCAGTTGAGCATTCAACTTTGGCTCAGGTCATGATCTCGTGGTTCATGGGTTCGAGCCCCACGTTGGGCTCTGCGCTGACAGCTCGGAGCCAGGAGCCTGTTAACGATTCTGTGTCTCCCTCTCTCTGCCCCTTCCCCACTCATGCTTTGTCTGTTTCTCTCTCTCTCTCAAAAATAAATATTTTTTAAAAGGCAGGAAACAAGACAATAGAAGGTTTAAAATATTTTTATTCAACTTTTGTGTAAAATAGAGCAGCACTGATGGCATGATTAGAGGTGGTCTCCACCATAGCAGGTTCGTGGCTTTTCCCTTTAAACCATGAATGTTCTGCCATTGACACAACTCTCTGGTTGCAGTGGTAGCTGTATTTATACACGGTCAGCTGTGTCGTGAATATATTTAGCTTATCCTAAATGCCCCTGAGAGGATGAATATCATCTGTTCCTAGTTTAATTGTGTTTTGGAGCATGGCACATTTTTTTTTCCCAGATGAATAAATATTAAGCCTTTTCCACTTCCTGAGGAAGGTTAGGGTTGGATTCTGATATTCAAATTACTAGAGTTATTAAATCAAATGAAAATGAACATGTAAAGGGCTATTCGATTCTATTTATAAGTCCTTGTCAGAATATGCTGCTCAGTGAAAATGGTATGTTTTGGCATCCAAAAAAACTAGATATCAACACTGAGACCAGAAACCATTGTAATCATCATTAGCATGAGTGGATGGTATAGCTGACAGATAGGATGGTTAGAAATAGTGGTGTTGATAACTAAACAATATCCTCATACAACATGTAAAACACCTCAAAGCAGTTTGTATCTGAATGCGCTCAGACTTTCATATCATAAACCTTGAAATTTTTATATGCAAACCAAAATATATAAGGTAACTATTTTAAGCACTGACACCATGAAAAAAGGATTTGCCTCAGGCTTCTGAAAAAAACAAATTTGGCCAGCTGTATTTATTTGCTCATAAAGCATAAACTTCCTGATTGGGATCCTAAAGGAAAAGACAGGACCAACTTGAAATGGATGTCAGGGATTTTAGAGTTATTACATGTACTTTTCTGTATAAAGAGACCTAGTGTTGGGAAGCAACCACTGAGATATATAGCCTTTATTGTATGTCAAAGGGACGTACGATATGTATGAACATACAATATTGTATGTTAAAAGGGACAAATTATATTAACTCTTTGGTAAAGCTTCTACTTCTGCTTTTAGTGTATTTAATTCTCTGTTAAGTGCTTGGAGGAGTATGAGTCCTTGGTGTATTGACGGAGATATATTTTGCGATGATTGGTATACCATCAAATACAAAGAAATTGGTAGAATGTTATATTTTTTTCTACCATGTCATTTGGAACACGTTTTTCTTCTTGAATTATTATAATTTTTAAAATAACAGTGGGGGGATATTTAGAAACTCAAACAATTGCACATTTTGGTATTTTATTCCTAATAAAAGTGATACTTGATATTTAAGAATTCAGTGATGTGTGTTGGGACTTTTTACCCTACATATTTCCTAAGAGGGCTTTGACCCCATTGATAGTTTGGTTTTGAAACTATATTAGCTAGATTAATTAGATTTTCTAGACTGGTACACCCAGAGGTACTAAGATGCACTTTTTTTCCTCAGAGAGAGGTTGCAAATGCCAGAAATAAAATCTGAGAGAGCACCCTTCTCCCATGTCCATTGGCAATAGGATTCAATAGATCACAGCCCTCCCTTGAAGTCTTCCTAATCAAACCTGCTTGGCTAGGCTCCTCACAGGCTAAAACCTTTGATTAGTCCTTTCCTCTGACCTATGAATCTAATCAATACATTATTCCCATTTATGGATCTATTTTATTGTGATTCCTTATTATTGCATTAAGGCACTGTGTTTGCTAATTCTTTCTGGCATGTCCCTAAACTTTGGTATTTCTAGAAGGTGGTTCATATAATGCTCACTCTGACCTGAAAAATTAAGGCCCATATTCTTGACGATCCCTTCCCGTGAATCCATATCCTCTTCCAAGGAGTTCATAAATATCAGCAAGAGGTCAATGCCAGAGTCCCCACTGTGTTAGCCTCTGCCTCCTTTTTCTAGGTGAGTCCTTTCTGCCCAGCCCATCTCCCATTCCTAAAACGTGTTATTGACAACTAAAGCCACACCATGGGAAGCTTCCTAGAGCTCTGCCACTAAAATCTGTGGGGATGGATGACGTTGCGGTCCTTGAAGATATTTTCATTCACTGTGGTTATTTTGCCTGTTTTCCTTTAGATTATCTTGGCTTGGTCTCCGGGAACCACCCACTAGTGACTGTCAAAAAGTAAGTGGACACTTAAAATTGTCTTTCAGCCAGCTGTAAATGGAAATCTCAGTTTTGTTTAATGGCTTTCACAAAAGACAGTTTCACTCAAATATTTTATCAGCAAACAGTGGCATAATGACTGAGAGTTTCATATATAGGAAAAGGTAACCAAACCCTCTCTTTAAAATTTGTGGAAAGGATAATAGATAGATATGAAATAAGTAAGACACTGCCTATCACCCTTGGATATTACCTTTAGCTTAATAAAGTATATTTGCAGCTACTGAGCTGAGTGGTTTGATTTTTCCATCTTCATTCCAGGCAGCTGCCAGAGTCCTCTCAAGGGGCATATTACAATAGCTTCTTCCTTCATTTTAAGTTGGGCTGTAGCCCAACAAAGTATCTCAAATGGCATTAAGCCAAGTAATGTCTAGCACAGAATTTAGCACCTAAGGGGCACGTAATATTTGTTGGAGAATGAACGTAGGTGGGTTAATTAATTCATCAGTTTTCTGCTCTGTGTGTTCCTTACCACTGTGAGGCAATGTGGTGTACTGGTTGGTCCCCCAAATCTGAAGCCAGACGCTTGGGTTCAATTCCTAGTTCTGCCACTTACTAGCTGACTGACTTCGGCCACATGTCTAAGCCTCTCAGTATCCCACTTTTTCCCTCCATAAAATGGGACTACGAACATTACCTATCTCGTTGTTGTGATGAGCTTATTACAAGGATGAAATGAGTTAATATGTGCAAAATGCTTAAAATAACGCCTGACATATGGTGATCTCTGTAAAAATGTTTGTTGAATAAATTAAAAAATACATTAAGTGTATAGGGACATTCTAAGGTCCCATGTTTAGAGACTGAAAAACTGGTTTGGCCTAGATGCCGTGACTCTTCAGTAGCAATAAACACACCGATCACCCAAATCTTGGTTTTAATACTATTTGCCAATAAAAAGGATCCAGGGCTCCTTCAAGAAATGGCTAATTTAAAACTGGGGCAAGAAATATGCAGAATGAGCCTGGAGCATCTTATAGTGCCAGAAAGTAAGGTAGTGCTCAAAGAAAAAAAAAAAAAAAAAAAGAAAAACAAAACAAAACAAAACAAAAAGCACCTCACAATGGCATAACACACAGTGCATCACAAGGATACAGGAACCAACTAAAAGTGCTCCCAGTGTCCAAAGTTGAAGCAATTTGAGCAAGAAAATAAATAAAGTAGTAGTATAGTCCAAGGCATGAAATAAATATCTATTCAGATATAAATAATTGGATAAATATATGAGAAGAATAGACAAATATCCCATGCTGAAGAATTCCAAATACTGTATGTAGATACTCTGCTTTCCGTGAAGTTAACTATAACTCCCAATGGGGGTTGCACATAGTGATTTTCTTCCAAGGAGTGAAGTGGGAGAGGGAGGGGAAAAAAAGAATAAAGTTCCATCGAGAAACCTGGCAAACACTACCTCAAGCCAGGTAATCAAGATTAACATCAACAGTGATATGTCATGTTGATAGTGGGTATCCCTGTAGGATGCGATCAGAATGGTGCTTTACCTCTGGTCCTCTTCCCCAGAACGCATTACCCCAGTCTAATCATGAGAAAAACATAGGATAAATTTCAGTAGAGGTACACCCTACAGAATACCTGACCAGTATTCCTCAAAACTGTCAAGGTCATTAAAAATTTTGAAAGTCACAACCAAGAGAAGCCTAAGGAGACAAGACAACTAACTGTGATGTGGTATCTTGGGTGGGATCCTGGGATGGAAAGAGGACGTTAGGTAAAAACTAAGGCTATATGAATAAACTATAGAGTTTAGTAAATAATAATGTATCAATGTTAGTTCATTAATTGTGAAAAATGTCCCATACTAAGGTAAGATGTTAATAATGGAACCTGGGTGTGGGATATACAAGAACTCTGTATATACTATCTTCATAATAATTCTGCAAATCTAACACTGAAATAAAAAGTTTATTTAAAAAAATAAGGAAGTGTGCATATTGAAAAAAAACTGGTTTGGAGGTATATTTTCCATTTTCCAAGTACCAAAATAATATTTTGAAAAATGCTGAATTTAACTAATTTATATTTTGAGACTCATACATAGAGAATTATATTCTGCATTGAAGTTTTTAATTGATTAAAGGTGTACACATATCTAAAGCCTTCTGCTATATTTCTGCTGTCCTCAAATGGAGACAGAAAATAACAATTGGTAACACAAACCTTTTTTTCAAGAATAACTTTTCGGAGCTAACGTGGATTATGACTTGTGCATTAGTTATACGTTGCAGCATGACAAATTACCACAAATTTAGTGACCTAAAACAGCATATAATTATTATCCCCCAGTTTCTTTGGATCAGGAATCTAGATACATCCTAGCTGGGTCCTCTGCTTCAAGTCTCATAAAGGTATAATCAAGACGTTGACTGTGCTTTGGTCCTTTTTGGAGCTTGAGTTTTTTCTTCCAAGTTCATGTGGTTGTTGGTGGCATTCAGTTAAGGTTGTAGGAGTGAGGTACCCTGTTTTCTTGCTGGCTGTCATGTGGGTGCTCTCATCACCTAGGTATTACTCCCAGTTCCTGGCCACGTGGCTGCTTGCCTCTCACAGGCCCTGTCACAACATGGCAGCTGACTTCAGAACCAGAAACAGACAGGAGAATGTCTTACTCCAGTCGGCTAAGATGGACCTAAGAAGGTCCCTAAGAAGGTCCCATAATGTAACCTTACCAAGAGAGTGACTCTCCCGTTGGCTTTGCTGTATTCTGTTGGCTAGGAGCAAGTCACAGGCTATGCCTGCGCTCAAGAGGAGAGGCTTGGGGGGCCTGGTTGGCTCAGTCAGTTAAGTGTCTGACTCTTGGTTTCAGCTCAGGTCATGATCTCATGGTTTGTGAGTTGGGGCGCCTGCGTCGGGCCCTGTGTGAGGTTCTGCACTGTCAGCAGATTCTGCTTGGGATTCTGTCTTTCTCCCTCTCTCTCTGTCCCTTCCCCGCTTGCTCTCTCTGTCTCTCTCTCAAAATAAATAAATAAACTTTTAAAAAATTAAAAGGAAAAAAAAGAGGAGAGGCTCATACTAGGGCCTGACTCATTAGGGATCACCTTAGCATATATCCACTACAACAGGAGAGTTTTGAAACAGATCCAGGCATATATGAGCAAACTAAAGAGGAGAACAAACTGGAAATGCTGGCTTCTTGTTTTCAGGCAGACTGTAGCTTGAAGTAAATAAATAAATTTCATCCCCACCCCTACCCCTGTACACAAAATTATGTTTAAAAATACTCCTCAAAGTTCAAAAATATTCATCAAAGTTATCAAATGAGACTTATAATTATTTACGACGAAGGAGCCAGAAAAAAATATTTGGAGATAGCTCATAAATACATCACCATTTTCCTAACTAGTGTTTTCTTTTTTGTTAGCAGTGAAGCAATTTGGACAAAATTTTGACAACATTTCTGCATTTTAAGAAGTCTCATAAAAGTTTGAATAATATGATCTTATTTTCAACATTTTATGACTTAATTTTTTTCATTGTTGAGACTGTTTAGTGTTTTAATACTTAGGTTTTTAAATTATGTCTACTGATACTTATTTTTGTTTTTTTTTTTAAGTTTATTTATTTTGAGAGAGAGAGAGAGCGAGCAAGCAGGGGAGAGGCAGGGAGTGAGGGAGAGAGAGAGACAGAGAGATAGAGATAGAGAGAGAGAGAGAGAGAGAGAGAGAGAGAGAGAGAAAATCCTAAGCAGGCTCTGCACTGTCAGCATGGAGCCTGATGCAGGGCTCGAACTCACAAACCATGAGATCATGACCTGAGCCAAAACTAAGAGTTAGACACTTAACTGACTGAGCTACCAAGGCACCTCTGTCTACTGATAATTACTAATAGTCCGGTACTGTTTAGGTTATAATTTTTACATTTTACATGTTGCTTATAAATTTGTGTATTTTAAATATATTAAATATTCATTTTCACTGATTTCTTTTTATGGATTCTGAATCCTTTTCTTATAAAATGTTAAATACAGAAATACTGCTGTCGTCATTTTGCTCCAGTATAGTAGTCACCACCCAGATTTTCAGGAACTCAAAAATATATGTATTTTTTCTGATGGCTTCTTATAACACCAAATGTTCCAGAAATCCTAACATTTAGGCATTGGAACAATATTTGCCAGATGGCTGCTTGCATTTGGAAATAAAGCACAGGTATCGTTTTTTAGACCCTGTGTCTAATTGTGGGTTTGTATAATGTGATCACTGTATCTGCACATCTCCACAGAGATAATACAAAGCTATTAGCTGATGGAACCAGAGACCTTTGTTGATTGTATCTCAGATATGTAGCCACCTTGAAGAAAATAGGCAACTTGTGGAAATGAGGCTTATTAACAACAAAGCTGAAATGAAAAGGAAATATATATATTGCAATAATTCAATGAAGAAACTCAAAAGAGGAAGGCTTTCTTGTGGCTCCTCCTTTTTTACCCTTTACCTCTTTTTCAAGTCTCTCTCTACCTACATTTCTGCTTTCACTGCTCATTCACAACTAAGCCTTAGGCTGTAAGCTGTTGGTTTCTCTTGTGCAAGGTGTACAAAGGATTGTTATTCACCTGTAGCTATTGGTAAAATAACTCATTTAGCATATAAAGGTCAAAGCTTACTTGCTTTCTTCCTCGGGGTTGTTTTCTTTGTGGGAATTAAATAAAGGGATCTTTAAAAAAATACCAAATATGTTAGAGTAAATAGAAGTAACCTTTCCTGATTGTGAAGGAAGTATTCAGTGAAAGCCCAGAAGAAGAGAATTTGGCTTTTACTGAAGGTCACAGGATAAAGCCATTCTTTATCAGAGCTGAATTTAGTGGTAGGTCTTGGAATTTGCCAAGGTTTTAGGCCCATGGTAGTCATCAGATCTCTTTTCCTCAGTATTAGAAGGGCTTAGACTTGCCTTTGCCATCAGTTTTAATATATAAATCTAGATACTTTCACCTATTACTGAAATTCTGGACTTATTTATTATGATTGGAGCAACCATTAGATCCTTTCATTTAAAAAGCTGGGCTTATTTTCTAAATAGTATCTCTGTACGCTCTGTCTTCAGATTTGGTTTCTAGACCATCTTAACATTATTTTGCATCATGATGATTGAATCCAGGTTGGATTTCCTTGTTTGGGAGTGCTGAGGTAGCAATTGGTTGTGGCCAACTTGGTCTTCTTTTGACATAAGCCAGGCATTTACCAATTTATCTCTTTATTTGGTACTGTTCTTGGGGCCCCATGTACCCCCGTGAAGCTGAAACTACCTCCTCCCACACTGCGCTCTTCTTTTCCTGAGTTTCCTATTACACATATTTTCTGTGCCTGGTCATTCCTATCTTGTCTTACTCACCCATTGTTCGCTATTGATAATTTTTCTCTACAAGGAGACTATAAGCTCTTTGAGGGCAAGGGTTTCTTGTGTTTTATGCCTTCACAAGGCTCACGGCCCTCAGCACTTGAGGCCTACCTGCCACCATGTCCCATGCCTCTAAGTCTTACGCCTGATCAAAAAGTGTTTCCTCAAATCAAGAGAATTCTGTACCTTCTATTTGCCTCACTCTGTGCTGGGAGTCACAGAGGTGGGGTCAGTCCAGCCAAATGTCTACTCCCATCTTCAGACCTTCCCATTTTCCTCTCTGGACCCCTCTGCCCATTCCCAGAGCTGCCAGGCTCCTGTCCAGGCATCTCTCCTATGACTCATTCTCCAGAGCCCCAACCTCACTGAGGTCTCAGCCAAGTATGACTTTTCTTAGGGCAATCATGTTCTTATAGAGGAAGACTTCAAGGCCCCAAATGATGTCCTCCAGTGTTGAAAGTCCAGGCACTGTGATAGGGAACAATGGGAATATTTTTAACCCATTCTTGTCTGGCTTCCCTTGAGTCACATCACACAGGTAGATGCCTACTCTGCTCCCATTCCCACCCTGCCTAGGGACTATTTAAAAAATGGAAATGTTAACCTTGGTCCTTACGGTGTGAATAACCTAGCAGGAGAGCTGGACTACATGTGCCTACAGGCAGACTAGCATATAGCTTAAGAACCTTTCTAATCACATGGTCCTGGCTTCTAATCTCAGTTTTTCTACTCATCAGCTTTGTGGCCTTGTGCAAGTTTCTAAAATTTTCTGAGGCTCATTTCTTTCATCTGTAACACCAGGGTAACCAAGCCCATCCCGAGGGGCCCCTGGCTGGCTCAGTTGGTAGAGCATGTGACTCTTGATCTCAGGGTTCTAGTTTGAGCCCCACATTGCATGTAGAGATTACTTAAAAATAAAATCTTAAAAACATTAAAACAAAACCCATCCCAAGGTTGTTATGAAAGTTCGACCAGCTACAGTATAGCCATTCTTGGCACATAATAAACATGCATAACATGGGAGCCATCAGTAATAATAACTAGAGTGGGGTGCCAGGGTGACTCGGTTGAGCGTCTGACTTTGGCTCAAGTCGTTATCTCACAGTTTGTGAGTTTGAGCCCCACATTGGGCTCACGGCTGTCAGCTCAAAGCCCACTTCAGATCCTCTGTCCCCTCTCTCTGCCCTTCCCCTGCTTGTGTGCTCTCTCTCTCTCAAAAATAAATAAACATTTAAAATAATAATAATAATAGTAATAATGATAACAACTAGAGCTAGGGAGGATTGTAAGTCCAACCAAGGCTGTTGGAGGTCTGAGGCTGAGAACAAATATGTAGAGCAAGGTATTGAAGGCGGAGAACGTCCTAGAAAGGACTTCCTGTCCTCACAGGAAAACGAGTGCTGTTCAGTGTCTGTCTGTGCTTACTTAGCCTTAGGTACATAATCCTCTGATCAGTTCGCCTGCAGAGGCATTTTTGGCTTAGAAGCAGCCTACTGGGGAGTGGAAAAAGTATCAGTGGAACCCATGCATTGTGTTCCCAACATTGTTACTGTACAGAGGATGGGTAGGGTAACTTCACCCCTTCTCTGAATTGTTTGTTTCAGACTCTGTCTCCTCCATTGGACTGTGTGGTCCTCAAAGCCAGGACCCAGCTCATTCTGTTATCCCCAGGCCACTGTTGAGAGTATGTGCTCAGTGCTTAATTATTGGTAGAGTGATGGAAAGGATAGAAGATGCTGGTGTTTTGCTGTACTACACAAGTGATCGTATAAAAGATATACTAAGACTTAATATAAGTTTATGAACATATTTTCTCTGCATGCAAGAAAATGACTCAGTCAAATGAAAGAGGGGACTAGTGTGGTTTGTGGTTCTCCAAAGCAACATTGTTTGTGGGGTCAGGGAAGAAGAAAGATGTGACTTGGGAAAGTTGCACCAGCCTTGAAAACGATGGTTGTGCTTCATGGAAGGAAAAACCAAAACCAAAAAACAATCCCTAAGCATGCGAAACTGGAAGAGGAGTCTGTGCAATCTAGCCTGGTGCCAAAAGGGACGAGTTGGCAGATTGGAATGGATCGTTGCAAATTCCTGCCGCCACCTGGCTTGTGATTTAGCACTTCTCTGAGCTTTTGTTGTTCCATGATATTTGGGCCTGAATTTATTCCCATCTTATTGTCCTTGTCAAAAGCGATGACTTTTTTTAATCTGTATGTTTTCCTTGATTCTTGTTTATACCTTGCCATCCTGCTGTTTACAAGATTGGTCTCTCACACTCTGCCTGGGGTGTTTTCTATTCCTGTGTAGTTAAAAATTGCCAGAGGATTGTTTGAGCTGCTCTATTTTGAAGAATGGAGAAGCCATGTTGCCCTGTGGAATCCCAGCATGGTGTGGCATCTCCTCAGTGAAAGAGGCACACAGCTCTTATGAACTTGTGACTGACTGTGAAATTTTGCACATTCAACTATTTTAAACACTTGAGACTGCCTGTTGTGCATCTTGTTACCGAGATATAATGTCAGGTGTGACCTGTCACATGGGCTGATGCCTCCTTGGAAGTTGCCTGGAATAACATGAAATGTGATTTCTTTCCAAAATAGAGTGCCTGCCATTTTCTCCCCAGCTTTGGGTTGGAAATGATGTCCTAATGTCTTGCATCGCTCTTCTCTGTTCCTGCATCCTGTCCTCACTTTGGGTTATTTCCCCCATCTGAATGGTCTCCACAGTGTTCTGTGTGATGCTCCTCTTGATGACAAAATCATGGCGGCATGTGGAACAACTGCAAGTTGGAAATTGTTCCTTTGCTTTCTTGAAGCATGGGATCCAGAAAGGTTAGGGGTTTGAACAGAAGTTGCTTTGATTACAATTGCTTTGATTATAATTACAATGGCTCCAAGCTCCAAGAGGAAATGACCTTTGTCAGAGGTGACGCCGGCCAAGGTTGGCTTTGCTTAGGATCCTCTTCATGGTGCCATCCTTCTAACACCCCCTACACTCCCTTCAACCCCCCACTCCCTAGGTATCCTTCTCTGTTTCTGATGCCCCTGTTTTCCTCAGATCTTCCTCATCAGGGTAGACAGTGCTCCATACTTTAGCTTCCTTCCCTTAAATGCTGATTTCCTCTGATCAAAATTTCTCAGATATTATTCCTCAAGTTACTCACTGTGATATGAACATGGATGGTATTGGGTCAAAGATACCTATGCTGGGTGTGTTCCTCTGGAGTGGAAAAGAGGTAATGAAAACTCACCAAGCCTCAGATGATCTGGGTTTTTAATTCTAGTTTTGCTACTTATTAGCTGGTGACCTTGGGTTATGTTACTTACAGTTTCTATGTTCTCACTCATAAAATGTACTTGATGAGTTCCTGCTAGAATATCTAAAAATAGGAGATTTTTACCTTCATGGATTATTGTAAATCTCAAATGAGACGAAGCATTTGAAAGCTCTTTATAAATGAGAGTGATTCTGTACAAGTGTAAGGTAGGAAGGCAATAAAGTGCCTTAATCATGTCCAAAATGTCAGCTTCTTGACAGATAATGTGAGGTAGCAGAAGGCTTCAGCCTGGCTTTAGTATTTTTGATAATCTCATTTTATCTGAGCCTCTGTTTCATCATGAAGGCAAAAGAGTAGAATCAAACCTCATGAGATTGTCATAAGGATTAAATGAAATGATGGGTGTAAAGTTTCTTAGCATAGTGCCACTTGGCACTTAGTATGTGTTTAATAAAATGTTATTCCCTCTCATCTTAATATGTCCCTTAAGAAGTGACTCTAGAGAGAGGCGCCTGGGTGGCTCAGTTGGTTAAGCGTCTGACTTCAGCTCAGGTCATGAGCTCACAGTTTGTGGGTTCGAGCCCCGCAATCTGGAGCCTGCTTCAGATTCTGTGTCTCCCTCTCTCTGCCCCTCCCTTGCTCACGCTCTGTTTCTCTCTGTCTCTCAAAAATAAATAAATGTTAAAAAAAAAAAAAAAGTGACTCTAGAGAGTCTGGCCCAAGATTTTCCACGTGCATCAAATCTACCTGTGTGTGTGGCAGATCCAGTAATCAAGATGGTATCTTTTTTTTTTAATTTTTTTTCAACGTTTTATTTATTTTTGAGACAGAGAGAGACAGAGCATGAACAGGGGAGGGGCAGAGAGAGAGGGAGACACAGAATCGGAAACAGGGTCCAGGCGCTGAGCCATCAGCCCAGAGCCTGACGCGGGGCTCGAACTCATGGACCGCGAGATCATGACCTGGCTGAAGTCGGACGCTTAACCGACTGTGCCACCCAGGCGCCCCATCAAGATGGTATCAAAGCAGCCAAGAGGAATGATCTAGTTTAAAGGTAACATTAAAGAGATGTCTATCATTCTCTAAAATGGTCATGGATTCTGGTAGTACAAAAGGTGACACGGGCTTGATTTGAAGGAGTGGGAAGGGAGGTGAATGGGGCACTCACTTTGGCACAAAATTGAAGCCGGCACTGTAGAACTCCATAATCAAGGTAAATAATGTTAAATACAATATTTTTTAAATTAAAATTCATGCAAAAAATCATGATGAACACACTATCAACATTTTACATAAAGATAAGATCAGAAACAGTGTTCTGCACAGTCATATTAGAGCCTGAGACAAAAGAAAAAAATCAGTAATTGTAATCCTGTCTTTATTTAAACCGTTGATATTTTGTTTATTGTAGATGTTTTTGATTTTCAAAAATATTGCATTAAAGTATTATTTATTTTGATTGCTGAGTTTTTTGGTGCCTTTGTAAGATTGGTGCCCAAGGAGAGTGTGCTACCCATTCCATTAGCCTCATCTTGCCGCCACCCTGGGGTGGTGTCCACTCAGCTGAGAGGAGAGTTCCAGAGCGGTCTTCAGGTCCCCACTTCCTGTTTCCCCTCACCCACTCTGGGGTCCTGGCTTTGGTTTAAGTATAATTTTGTGAAAAAAGAAAAGACTATATATCAGATGAAATTCCAGCCTTCTTTCTAATCAAGTGACTACCATAGTGAGATATACTTAGGAAAGAAAACATGAAGTAAATGGTTCATCAGGAACTTAATTGAGGTCAGAAGGTCAGCAAACAATAACCCACAGTCCAGCTGCCTGTTTTTGTAGGAAAAGTTTTATTGGCACACAGACCTGCTCATTTGTTTTTGTGTTGTCTGTGGCTGCTTTGGGGACACAATGGCTGAGTTGAGTAGTTGCAAAAGGGACCATGTGGTTTGCAAAGCTGAAAACCTTTACTGTCTGGTCTGATGTAGACCTCTGATTCAGCTTATCAAAGCACTCAGATGTTTTTGGATCAGTATGTGGGGTTGGCGACAGTTTAGAATATACTGTCATTTGGAAATTTATGTAACAGAGAATTCAAGTACATTTACAGAGAATATTACCTTTCATTTGTAAGAACTGGGGGATATTGAGAAGGTATCAGAGTTCAAAAAGTAAGTCAAGAGAGGCAGCAGAGAATAGGTGAGATCTCTGTCTGTCTGTGCCCCTGCAGGTCCTCTATCAGAGTCCAGTTGTGACTTGACATCACAAGGCATGAGATGTTTATACAAGCTTGACATTGCCCCTAATTGGTAGAAAGAAAAAAATGGGTTTGTAGAAAAGTGAATTCATTTGTTTTATCACATATATGGTTTGTGGCTTTAATTACTTAATTTCTGTTAATATGGATAACTTAGAGCTGATTTCACAAATTCAACAGTATTTAGTGAACACCCATTTATGCAGAAATTGTAAGAGTCATGCTCAAAGTAGTCTACTTCTAAGTTTGAGTGTGAGCAGAGATAGGAAACCCCCAGACATGGTGTTCTGATGTGTCTGAGGTTTGGGGTGCATAGAGGAGATGACAGGGAGACTAAGAGGAGAAAAATCAACTTATGGGAGGCCCTGAATGCTGGCTAGGGAGTTTGAATTTTAACCAGGAGCCACTAGAAGCTTCCTTGATCAAGGAAATGGCATAGCCACATCTGTGCTTTAATTAGGATATGAACTGAGTGTGGAAGAGTGGAAGGTGAATGAGAATAGAAGTAGGGGGACTAATCAGAAGATGATTTCACTAGCCTAGTATGGTTTATATAAGTCCTACAGAGATGGCAGGGGCCTCTATTAGCAGTATCCATGTTAATGGGAAGAAAGATCTGATGATGCCAGTGAGAGTAGTAACATTAACCAATATTCAGCCACTTGACTAGGGAGGACTGCTGGATTTGTAATTGAGGTGGCTGGGAGGGTGGAGGAGGTATTAGTAGAAATAGAGAAGCCAGGTAGAAAAGGTTTTGGGATCAAAAATAATAAGTTTGACTTTATATAAAATAAATTGAATATACTATAAAATGCCCAGGAGAGAACAGAGGAATGCATGCGAGAGGGAGAGAGGAAAAGGGAGAGGAAGAGACAGAGGGAGAGGGAGAGGGAGGGAGAGAGGGGAAACTGCTGCAGATGAAATTTTAGAAGTTACCTGATAAAAGGTAATCATTGAAGCCTGAGCATCAAAAACCTCATAAGGGAGGAAGTTAGAAGAGATGAGCATTGAAGAAACAACTATGGTAGAATTGCCAGATAAAATACAAGATGTTCAGTTAAGATTGAATTTCAGATCAACGAAGAATCATATTTTAGTATAAGAATGTTCCTTGCAGTATTTAGGTACACTTCCACTAAAAAATATGTATACGTTGTTGATTTGAAATTCAAATTTAACTGGGTATTCTGTATTTTTATTTGCTAAATCTAGCAATCTTTGCCTGTGGGGATTGCCCATAATTATGGGATGGTCAGAAGAGGAAAAGATGGTATAAGAGCCTAGGGAGAGACAGATAGGACCCAGGAAAGCTAGGATATTGTACTATCATGGAATCCAAAGGCAGAGTGCTGAACAGAAAGGTCAAGACCATTGCTTTTGGCTACGTGGAAATCATTAGGGACCTTAGAGAAAGCAGATGGGGGTCTGGTTGCAACGGGTTAAGGAGTAAATAAAGTAAGGGAGATGGAAGTGATCTGCGTAGATCTCTCTTTTAGGAGTTGTGATGGAGAACAGAAGGAGAGATATGAGATGGTAAAGAATAACAAAATGGAAGGCAGGTTTTCAGGATTAGAGAGGCCGAGGCTGTTTGTCAGCCTCTGAGGAGCCCAGGGTAGTGGCATCCTGAGGATGTGAGAGGGGTGATGGGATTAAGGGATGGAGTGAGTTGTGGATGATGCTGGAGGGGGAGAATCAGGATGTAAATGGAGGGATTAACCTTTGCATGGAGGATGCTCCCTCTTCATCCAAGCCATGAAAGAAGGAGGGGGAGATAAAGATGTGGAGATTTTGGAAGTAGGGAAGAAGAAGGAAGGCTTTTATTTCTTTTTGCTCTCTGTGTTATCAAGTACATGTTATGGAGAAGGGTTTAGGGGAGCAGGAGGGGAAGACTCAGGCTCAAGATACTCCCTCTCTGCTGCTTGCATGGGACAGATATGATGAAGAGCTCAAAAGTGCATGTAACTCATCTAAGTGGGAACCATTTATTTTCCTCGTGTTGTATCTTCCTTCAGCGCTAGTGATCCATATTAATTCGTAGTGTAATTGAATTTCTCACCCAGGAGGGGAAAATGACAGAAAAAGAATTAAACAGACTCACTTTCCTCCATTTTATTAGACCAGGAGATCCTGGCCATGAAAGGATCAGGATTGTTTATCTGTGTCTCCAATCTTAGGAGGGGGCAGTAGGAGTATCCAGCAGAAGCCTTTATGGAGGACAAGTGGAACTCCTACTCTGTGAGATCTACCATGCAGATTGTGTCATGTGGGATTAATAGCTTTGCCATGTCACACCCAGCACACCAGACACTCAGAGACATACAGGTGGCACGCACTGTTCCCAACTACCCTCTGCTCTCTGGGACTGAGGTCAAAAGATGGCCAGGCTATTCTACAATAGTGAGAAGGTGAAGTTGAGGAGCAAAGCAGCCTGGAATCTCTTAGTTGCTTTTCCTCTCTGCTGTCAAAAACAGGCATGCCATTTGCAGCACAAGGAGGGAGCCATTTGCAGAGCTGTGGAAGCCTGAGAAAGCTGAGAAAGAGTTATTTCAGGGAGGGGGTGGGGTGGTGCTGTCTGCCTGGGGAATTCTTAGTGCCTCCACCTCCAGAGAACAGTAACATTTCCAGTCCCTTTTCCACAGCCCTCTCTATCCCTCCTCCTCGCCCCCAGCACAAAGGCACAAATGAAATTCCTAAAAGTAGACTACTTCTGCCTAGTTATTTTTAGTATTTGCTGTTAGTATTTGTCAAGCTTTTCAGTGTTAATTTGTCCTCCTACCCATTTCTCTTCCTGCCTCCACGTGCTGGGTTTGGTATGGAAGAAGCGTGTACAAGAAGCAGCTGGTGATCACATAGAAACATCTCCTAGAGAGAGGAGGCTTGAAAATCAGTCTCCCTCACCCCCACCTTGAAGAGAAGAAAGAAAGATCTGTATTCCATTAGCTTTGGAGAGCAACATAAGCATTGTTGAAAGTGAACCCATTAAAATGTGTAGGTGGTATTTAGCCAGGTCAAGAGCCCCAGTCAAGGAGCTGGGTCAGAGAAGCAACACATGAACAAAATGCCATAATACACACAAAAAGGGTTGGCGACCAGGTGACCAAGCAGGATGCCAGAGGAAGATGATGCCAGAGGAGAGAAAAGTATAAAAATACATGCAAAGATTAAAGGATCTGAGGGAGCAGAAGGATTAAAATAGGAAGTGGTAAGGTGGGATTGAAAAAGCTAGAAGGGGCACCTGGTGGCTCAGTTGGTTGAGTGATGGACTCTTGATTTCAGTTCGGGTCATGATCCCAGTGTTGGGCTCTGTGCGAGTATGGAGCCTGCTTGGGATCCTCTCTCTCTCTCTCTCTCTCTCTCTCTCTCTCTCTCTCTCTCTCTCCCTCCCTCCCTCCCTCCCTCCCTTCCTCCCTCCTTCCCTCTCTCCCTCCCTCTCTCCCTCTCTTCCTCTCTCTCTCTCTCCCTCTCCCTCTCCCTCCCTCTCCCTCTCCCTCTCCGCCTCTCTCCCCTCTGCTCAAGCTCTCTTTCTCTGAAATATACATACATACATACATACATATATACATAAAAACAGAAAAGAAAAGGCCAGAGGAAGAAAGCTCTGTAGCACCCAGTACTGTAGTATTTTACAGCTTAATGCTGAAACATTGCTTGTTCCTGCCTCAACTGCCTGCCCTGTCTCTGGGAGTCAGTTATGTCCAGAACAGCCACATTTTTCTGGAGAGGAACTCCCAGGACATGTTCTAGAGAGAGATGTTGAATGAAAGCAAGACCTTTCCAAGTGCGAGTCGTATCAGTCTGCACGGTCATTCAACCCCTTGTCCCCCCATCAATGTATTCATTTCTTAGGAAGCAGAAAAGAGTTGCTTCCCTTTGCAACATCAAAAAAAAAAATGTTTTGGCTTGATTTTTGTGTTCTTTTTAAATTTTGCTATGTTTTTCAGTTTCCTAGAAATTGAAAAATATAATAAATGAAGTAAAAAGTGTTTAATGAGTGGGTTCAACAGTAGAATACAAGAAACAAAGGAAAGAATCAGTGTACTTACAGATAAAATAATAGAAAGTACCCAATCTGAGGCACCTGGGTGGCTCAGTAGGTTAAGCCTCTGACTTTGGCTCAGGTCATGATCTCACAGTTCCTGGGTTCAAGCCCTGCATTGGGCTCTGTGCTGACAGGTCAGAGCCTGGAGCCTGCTTTGGATTCTGTATCTCCCTGTCTCTCTGCCTCTCCACCTCTCTCTCTCTCTCTGTCTCAAAAATAGATAAAAATGAAAAAAAAATAATAAATTACCCAATGTGAACAACAGAGAAAATAGAATCAAAATTGGGGGGTGGGGGTGGGGAGACAGGGCCTCAGGGGACCCAAAGGGATATAAAAATTGTATACCGTGTGTATCGTCGGCATGCTAGAAGGAAAGAAAGAGGAAGAAGAGACCAAAAAAGTATTTGAAGAAACAATTGCTGAAAGTCTTCCAAACTTGGTAAAAGACACAGACCTATAGTTTCAAGAAGTTGAGTAAAACCCCAAACAGGATTAACCTAAAAAAATCCACACTAAGATACATCTTAGTCAAAGTTCTGAAAAATAAAGTCAAAGAAAAGATTTGAAAGCAGCAAGAGTGAAATGAGACCTTATCTATAAGGAGAAACAATTAGATAGTGAATTCCTCATCAGAAACCATAGAGGCCAGAAGTAAGTGGCAGAATATTTTCAAATGTTGAAGGAACTGTCAACCCAAGCAATGAAAACATCCTTCAGGAATGAAGGGGAATAAAGACATTTTCAGCTGAAGGAATACCTAGTAATGTGTCACCAGCAGGCTCATCTTAAAAAAATAGCTAAAGGAAATTTCTCTAAACAAAAAGGGAATGATGGAAGAGGGAACATCAGTATGGAAGAAAGAATAAAACAAAGAGTAAAAATAGGGATAAATACAATAAGCTTCCTTCTCCTCTTAGTTTTCTAAATTAGATGATTAAAACAAAAATTTTAACATTGATGTGACTCAGTGTAGTAGAAGAAATGTTTAAGAAAGTTATTTTTTAGGGGTGCCTGGGTGGCTCAGTCAGTTAAGCATCGACTCTTGCTTTCAGCTCAGGTCATGATATCACAATTGGAGAGTTCGAGCCTCAAGTTGGGCTCTGCACCGACAGTGCAAAGCTTGTTTGGGATTCTCTCTCTCTGCCCTTCCCCCACATACAATCATGCACATTCTCTCTCTCTCAAATAAATAAACTTTAAAAAAAAGAAAGTTATTTTATAAATGAGGGAGAGTAAAATGATGTAAAGGGAGTTAAGGAATCTAATTGCACTGGTATAACATTAAAAACAATAGACTCACAGGGTGCCTGGGTGACTCAGTCTGTTCAGTGTCCAACTTTGGCTCAAGTCATGATCTCACAGTTTGTGACTTCGAGCCCTGCCTTGGGCTCTGTGCTGACAGCTCAGAGCCTAGAACCCTACCTCACATTCTGTGTCTCCTTCTCTCTCTGCCATCCATCACTCATGCTCTTTCTCTCTGTCTCTCTCAAAAATAAATAAACATTAAAAATTAAATAAAAAAATAAAAATAAATGAAAAAAATAATAGATTCTGACAAGTTACATATGTTTAGGGCAATATGAAGAACAACCATTAAAAAGCCATACAAAGAGATATACTAAAAAAACTATAGATAAATAAAAATGGAATTCTAAGAAATGTTCCAGTATCCACAATAAGGCTGGAAAATGAAAATAAAGAAAGGGAAAATAAAGAACAAACAGGAAACAAAAAGTAAAATGGCAGACCATAACCCAAGTAATTACATTAAATGTAAATGGCCTAAGTATACAAATTATAAGAAAGCAGTTGACACAATAGATTTAAAAAAATGACCCAGCTTGGGTGCTTGGCTGGCTCAGTTGGTAGAGCATTTGACTCTTGATCTCAGGGTTGTGAGTTCAAGCTCCACATTGGGCATAGAGCTTACTTAAAAATTAAAAAAAATAAATAAAAATGACCCAACTAGATGCTGTCTACAAGAAACTACCTTCAAATATATCAATATAGGAGAGTGAAAGTAAAAAGATAGAAAAAAGATATATCATACAAACATTAATCAGAAGCAAGCAAGAATGGTTATATTAAGATCAGATAAAGAACACTTCTGAGCAAAAAGAAAAAAAAAAAAAAAAAGACCAGGGACAGAGGGACATTACATAATGATAAAAGGGTCAATCTACCAAAGAGACATAGCAAACATAATATTTTGCACACAAATCCTAAATATGGACCAAACAGAGCAAAATATGTGAAATAAAAGCTGATAACTGAAAGAATAGACAACTCTATAGTTGGAAACCTCAACACACCTTTTTTTAACAATTCATAGAACAACTAGATGGAAAACCAGCCAGTACAGAGAACACAGCAACATGATCAGTCACCCAGATCTGATTTATGTTTATAGTCCACCCGGCAACAGGGGAAAAGACATTCTTTTCAAGTGCCACAAAATATATGCCAGGATAGGCCATAATCCATAAAACAAACCTCAACAAATTTGAAGAATCGAAATCATACAGTGTATTCTCTGACTACAGCGGAATCAGACCAGGAATCAATAATGGAAACATTACAGGAAAATCTCTAAATACTTAGAACTGAAACAACAAACTTCTAAAACATCTGTGGGTCAAAGAGGAATTCTTAAGGGAATTTTTAAAAATACATTGAAGTAAATGAAAATGAAAATACAACATAACAAAATTTGTGAGGCTCAGCTAACGCAGTTCTGAGAGGGAATTTTATAGCACTAAGTATGTTAGGAAAGAGAAGTCTCAAGTTAATAATTGAAATTCTCATCTCTAGAAACTATTTTTTAAGTTTATTTATTTATTTTTGAGAGAGAGAGAGAGAGAACAGAAGTGAGGAAGGGGCAGAGAGAGAGAGAGGGAAAGACAGAATCCAAAGCAGGCTGCAGGCTCTGAGCTGTTAACACAGAGCCCGACTCAGGGCTCAAATCCACCAACCATGAGATTGTGACCTGAGCTGAAGTCAGATGCTTAACTGAGTGAACCACCCAGGTGCTTCCAGAAACTAGTTTTTTTTATTTAATTTGTAAAAAGGAGCAAATGAACCCAAAGCAGGCATAAGAAAGAATAATGAAGAACGAAAACCAATAAAATTGAAAAGAGACAAACAATAGGGAGAATAGATTAAAGCCCAAACTGATTCTTTGAAAAGATCAACAACATTGATAAGCCTTCAACAACACTGACAGAGAGAAGACACACATTACCAGTATCTGGAATCAAAAAGACTAACTATCACTATAGACGTGCAGGCATCAAAAGAAAAATAAAGGAATACTTCAAACAACCCTACACATTTTCTGTTTTGGAAGGAAGTTTCCAGATTACTAATTAAATTTTCTTAGGTATAAGGCTATTCAAATTATCAGTATTTGTTGTGTGGGTTGTGGTAGCTTGTGCTTTTTGGGAAACAAATCCATTTCATCAAGTCCTTCCAAAACAGAAAATTCCAGATCCAGGTGGTTTCACTGGAAAATTCTACCAAATATTTAAAGAATTACATCAATCCTATCACTCTCTTCCAGAAAATAGAAAAGCTTCATCTTATGAAGCTATTCTGATACCAAAACTAGAAAAAGACAATACAATGTAAGAAAACTAGAGACTAATGGCTCTCATGAATATAAATGCAAAATTCCTTAACAAATAGCAAATAGCATTCAGCTATGTATAAAAATAATTATATAAAAATAATTATATACCATGACCAGGTGGAGTTTATTTTAGGGATGTAAGACTCATTTAATATTTGAAAACCAAGCAGTATAACCCATCATATAAACAATCTAAAGAAAAAAATCACAATCATGCTAATGGAAGCAGAAAAAGTATTTGACAAAGTTCAACCCCCATTCATGATTTAAAAAAAAAAAAAACTCTCAAAAATAGGAATAGGAGGGAATTTCCTAAAATTGATTTCATAATATCTATCAAACACCTGCAGCTAACAGCATATTTAATAGTGAAAGACTGAATTCTTTCCCCATAATATCAGGAGCAAGACAAGGATGTTCTTTGTCATTACAACTATTCAACATACTACTGGGAGTTCTACACAGTACAATAAACTAAGAAGAGAAAATAAAAGGCATACAGATCAGAAGGTAGAAATAAAATTGTTTCTGTTTGCAGATGGCATGAGAAAAATCCAGTGGAATCTACAAAACACTAGAACTAATAGGTAAGTTCAGCTAAGTTGAAGGGTATAAAAGAAACAAAAATCAACTGTATTTCTATATACTAGCAATGTATATATGGGTATTGAAATTAAATGTACAATATCACTTATGATAGCTCAAAAACATATGAAACTTATACGTAAATCTAACATAACATGTAGGATTTGTATGCTGAAAACTACAAAATGCTAATGAAAGAAATCAAATGAGAAGATCTAAATAAATGAAGAGCCATACTATGAATCTAATTCATGGATTGGAAGATTCAACATAGTGGATATGTCAACTCTCCCCAAATTGATATTTAAGTTTAATGAAATTCTTACAAAAATTCCAGAAAAGATTTTTGTAAATATAAATTTTTTTTCAACGTTTTTATTTATTTTTGGGACAGAGACAGAGCATGGACGGGGGAGGGGCAGAGAGAGAGGGAGACACAGAACCGGAAACAGGCTCCAGGCTCCGAGCCATCAGCCCAGAGCCTGACGCGGGGCTTGAACTCACGGACCGCGAGATCGTGACCTGGCTGAAGTCGGACGCTCAACCGACTGCGCCACCCAGGCGCCCCGATTTTTGTAAATATAGACAAGATTACTCTAAAAATGTACACAAAAAGGAGACCTATAAATGGCCAATGGACATATGAAAAGATACTCAATGTCACTCATCATCAGGGAAATGCAAGTCAAAACTACAGTGTCACCTCACACCTACCAGAATGGCTAAAATGAACAACACAAGAAACAACAAGTGTTAGCAAGGACGTGGAGAAAAAGGAATCCTTGTGCACTTTTTGTGGGGAGGCAAACTGGTACATCCACTGTGGAAAACAGTATGAAGTTTCCTCAAAAAAAAGTTAAAAATAGAACTACCCACAATCCAGTAATCGCACTACTGGGTATTTACCCAATGAATAAAAAAACACTAATTCAAAAAAGATATATGCACCCTCATGTTTACTGCAACAGTTTTTACAATAGCCAAATTATGGAAGCAGCCCAAGTGTCTATCAATAGATGAATGGATAAAGAAGATGTGGTACACACACACACACACACACACACACACACACACACACACACACACGGAATATTATTCAGCCATAAAAAGGAATGAAATCTTGCCATTTGCAACAATGTGGATGGAGCTAGAGAGTATAATGCTAAGTGAAATAAAATAAGTCAGAGAAAGACAAATACCATATGATTTCACTCTTATGTGGAATTTAAGAAATAAAACAAATGAACAAAGGGAAAAAAGAGAGATGGGGTGCCTGGATGGCTTAGTTGGTTAAGCATCTGGCTCCTTGCTGACACTAAGGGAGCCTGCTTGGGATTTTCTCTCTCCCTGTCTCTCTGCCTCTTCCCTGCTCTCTCTTTCGAAATAAATACATTTAAGAGAGAGAGAGAGAGAGAGAGAGAGAGACCAAGAAACAGACTGTTAACTATAGAGAATAAACAGAGGGTTAGTAGAGGGGAGATGGATGGGGGGAAGGGAGAAATGATGGAGAAATAGTGCTTATCATGATGAGCACTAAGTAATGTATAGCATTGTTGAATCACTATATTGTACACCTGAAACTAACATAACACTGTATGTTAATTATACTGGAATAAAAATGTTTAAACTTGATAAAAATGAAAAAACAAAATAAAATAAAAATTTATACAAAAAGGGAAAGGAACTAGAATGTCTAAACCAGTTTTGAAAAAGAATAAAATGGGAGGAATCACTCCACTTGATTTCAAGACTTACATAGCTACAATAATGAGGACTGTGGAAATAGCAGAGGGAGGGATGGACACATAGATCAATGGAAGACCTGTAAGTAGTCACATATAAATATAGCCAACCGATTTTTGAGAAGTATGTAACAGCAATTCAATGGAGATAAGATATTCTTTTCAGCATTAGTGCTGGAGCAACTGGATAACCTCAACCTAAAAATCCCACAGCTTAATTCCAATTGGATCATACGTTTAAATATAAAATATAGGGGCGCCTGAGTGGCTCAGTCAGTTAAGTGTCTGACTCTGTTTTGGCTCAGGTCATGATCTCACAGTTTTGTGAGTTCAAGCCCCACATTGGGCTCTGTGCTGATGGTGCAGAGCCTGCTTGGGATTCTTTATCTTCTCCCTCTCTCTCTGACTCTCCCCCGCTTATGCTGTCTCTGTCTCTCTCTAAATAAATAAATAAACTTAAACAATTTTAAATATAAAATATTAAACTATAAAAATTTTAGAAGAAAACATGGGTGAAAATATTCAGGACTTTTGGCTGTGTGAAGAGTCCTTAAACATGGCACTAAAGGCATAATTTCCAAAAGAAAAAAAATAAATTTAAATTCATCCAAATTAAAAATGTTTGCTCTATAAAGGACTCTGTTAAGAATATGAAAAGACAAGCTATAGATGGAGAGAAAAAACTTACAAAACATGTACCTAACAAAGGACTTAAATCTAGGCTATATAAAGAATTCGAAACTTAGTTAAAAAAGAAACAGTTCTATTAGAGAATGGGCAAAAGATAGAAAGAGACATTTCACTGAAAATGATGTATAGATGGCAGATAAGCACTTGAAGATGTTCAACATTACTAGGTATTAGGGAAATGCAAATGAAGACCATAATGAAATATCACTACACATCTAGTAAAATAGCCTGAAATAAATAGTGATAATGCCAAATGCTGGCAAAGATGTGGCAAAATTGAATCTCTTATTCATTGATGGTGGTTAAAATGGTACAGCCACTCTGGAAAATAGCTTGGCAGTTTCTTCAAAACTAAACCTAAACTGAATCATAAGACCCAGCAGTCCCTCTCCTGGGCATTTATCCCAGAGAAACAACTTACGTCCGCAGAAAAACTTATAGACAATTTTTCCCAACAGCTTTATTTGTAATAAGCCAAAAGCTGAAAACAAGCAACACGTCCTACAATAGTGGTTAAATATACATAGTGGTTAAATATACATAAATATAAATAGTGGTTAAACATACAGTGGTGAAATATACATGCAAACGGTGAGATACTATTCAGCCATAAAAAGGAGCCAACTATTGATACAAATAACAACTTGGATACAGGCAGTGCCTGGGATCTCAATTCAGCATTATGCTGAATTAAAAAACATCAAAAGGTCATATATTATATGTTTCCACTTATTAACATTCTAGACATAAAAAATTAGAGAACAAGTTTGTGGTTTCGAGGGATAAGGGGTGGGAGCTGAGAGGATGGGTGTGGCTGTAAATGGTAGTAGGATGTTGTTCTGTGTGGTGATAAATAGTTCTGTACCTTGATTGCAGTGCTGGTTACACAGATCTTCACGTGTGATAAAATGAAATGTAACTATAAAAATATATTAGATGTAGGCTTACCTAAACAAAAATATTGTTTGTATGTGCTCTTCTTGGGTTTTATTTATAAAAACAAGTCACCAATACTTGCTTTTTTTCATTCTTTGTGCTTTTACAGTTCACCCAAGTTGTTGCCTGTAGCTTTGATTTATTCATTTTCCTTGTTGTCTAATATTTCATTATATGTATGTAGCTCAGTTTATTTCTTTACCTGTTGGTGGGCATTTATGTTAAATATAGCTTTTTTTTTTTTTAAGAAAGGTGTTATAAACATTTTGTGCCTGTTTTCCAGCGCTGCTATGCAAGAATTTCTCTAGAGAATATAGGTAGGAGTGTGTTTGCTCGGTTGGAGGGCACGGAAAACATTCAACTTCATGACTTAAGGTTAAATTGTTTGAGAGGCTTATATCAACTAATACACCCACCATCAGCTAAATTTGCATTTTCTTGATCACAAATGAGGTTGCTTGTCTTTTTATATGTACATTTACCATTCTTGTTTTTCTCTTCTGTGACAATGTGTCAGATCTTTTGCTCATTTTTCTATTATGTTGTCTTTTACTGATTTGTAACATTTCTTTATATAATCTAAAAACTGGCCTTTTGTTGATTTTACTTGCTGCAAACTTGTGGCAGATGTTGGCAAGTTTTTTGCTTTCTTTATCATACTTTTTTTGTTTTTGTTTTTTAGAGGGAGAGAGAGAGAGAGAATGCATGAATGGGGGAGAGGGGAAGAGGGAGAGAGTGAGAGAGACTCCTAAGCAGAGTCCACACTTAGCATGGAGCCCAATGCAGGACTTGATCCCACAACACTGGGATCATGACCTGAGCCGAATCAAGAGTTGGATGTTCAACCAATTGAGCCACCCAGGTGTCCCTCTTTATTGTACTTTTTGATAAACAAGGATATTAATATTATAGTAGGGAACATTTATCAATTTTTCCTTCTGCAATAAACAGTTTTGTGCCTTAACGCTTTTCCCATTTGGAGGTCTGAAAGATGTTCTATATTTTCTTCCACGTTATAACTTTTTTTTTTTTTTTTTTTTAACAGCTAAGTCCTTAATCCCTCTGGAATTGATCTTTGGGTATGATTCCTCCTTGACTTTTGGCTCAGTAAATTATTTCAACCTTTTGTGAGAGCTCTGTTGTCTTTTAATTCCAACTTCCCAGCCTTGATTGGTACTGATGCTTGCTCTGTCTCTTCAAGTTGTGTGTGTGTGTGTGTGTGTGTGTGTGTGTGTGCGGCGCGCGCGCTTTTTCTTTTGGTATGCCTTGTAAATTTTTCCTGCTAGCCAGATACAATGTACCAGGTGAAAGGAACTGCTATAAATAGATCTTTAGTAATGTGGTGGTGAGGTTCTCAGAGAGAGGAGGTGTTTTACGCATTCTGTGATCAGCCTTTTAGCAAGCCTGTGCCTCTGGACTGTGACCATCACAGTGCTGCAGGTTTTTTCTCCCCCTTTTCTCAGGATGGCTGGAGTGGACTGAAGTTCAGTATTTGCTTTCTCCCACATTGAAGGCTAGAGGAGACTGGTTTCAGTATTTCCCTTTCCCAGGTCAGTTAGGTTCTCGTAATACTCTAGCAGGTTAGGCTCTCATTAACTAGTTTACCTAGAGGGTGGGCCTTGCTAAGAACAGAGTGCTCTGGGACGCCTGGGTGGTTCAGTCAAACCTCAGCTCAGGTCATGATCTTACGGTTCGTGAGTTCAAGCCCTGCATCGGGTTCTGCACTGACAGTTCGGAGCCTGCTTGGGATTCTCTCTCTGCCCCTCCCCAACCTGCTCTCTCAAAATAAATAATAAATAAATTAAAAAAAGAAAAAGAACAGAGTGCTCTGGCGTATTTCAAAATGGATCCTTTCACCCTCTGCATTCTGGAAGCTGGAGGGGATTTTTCTCTGATATTTACTGTGGGAATCTGGTAGATGTCCTGCAAGTAAATCTCACAGTATTGGGAGAGCTCCCTTTTGACTAGGTACCCCCAGAGCTTTTAACTCTCAGAGTTGTCCCCACAGAAATTCCAGCAATTCAGAAATTACAGTTCAAGTTTTCCTACCCCAGCACTGCTTCCTACAGCAGTTGCTGCTGGTAAGTCCCCCCTCAGGGAAGCCATCCATCCATCTCTCTAATCTGGGGGACAGTGGTTTGCCCTGTGTGCTTCCCTATCTTAACGTGTTCCAAGAGGAGTTCTTGAATTCTACTTGTTGTTAGGACAGAGTGGTGATTTCCAAGTTCCTACTCCTCTTTTGTCTTTTAATACCTGAGTTCATGAGAAGGTCCAGGAAGAAAATTCAACCATGGTGAGATTTGGGAAGATGGCCAATTCTCCTTTAGGCAACTTTGAAAGAAATTTTGGTCAAATGATGGGTTTCCTTTACTGTAGCCAAGGCATTCTTGCTTTAGCGGGTTTGTAAGTGCTTGAGTGTCACGTGTTAAAAAGCTAAAGAAACCAAAAACAAAAGCAATGAAAAGCAATGAATCTCTTCTCACCATTTGAACTATGACTCAGATCATTTAAAGAAGCTATTTGTTAAGAAAGAAAGCATAAATTTAACATGCCTGTTTGTGTGGTATGCAGAGTACAGATTCTGCTTTTGGAAAGGCACTGCTGTTTATGGGAAATATTGCTGGACAAGGAATCAAGAGCCTGGAGTTAAGCCTTGATCTGTCATTACGTGGTTGCAAAAGCTTCTTGTATCCAGAGTACGTTCAGCTCCTGTAATAACCCTTCTACAGCAGCTTAGCCAAATAAAGGTGTTTTTTGTTTTGTTTTGTTTTGTTTTGTTTTGTTTTGTTTTGTTTTATTCCCCTCATATAACAGCCTGGGAGCAGGAAAACCAGGACTAGTGTAGTGGCTCCTTTTTTCAGTTTAGGCTTCACAGCGTGTGGCTCTTGTCTTCATGCTTGTCACTTCATGACTGCAAAGTATGTCTCTATCTCTGGCCTTGTATCAATGTTTCAGGCATGAAGAACAGGAAGGGCAAAGAGCAAAAAGCGAGTGGAGAGCTCTTTAAAGAGCTTTTTCCAGGGGGCACTTGGGTGGCTCAGTCAGTTAAGCATCTGACTTTGGCTTAGGTCATGATCTCACGGTTCTTGGGTTCGAGCCCCGCATCGGGCTGTGTGCTGATGGTTTGGAGCCTGGAGCCTGCTTAGCTGTGGTTTTAACAGGGCAAATTGCTGCCCTGAACAAAATCAAGGTTCTGTAAAGAAAAACAGTATGCTGGGAATTGGATAGGTAACCAGCAGTGTCTGCCCCATTCTCTAAATTTCCATTGGGAACGCCTGTTCCTCCCCCACCCCCGACAGAGTTGTTTGGAGGTCAAAATGGAAGATCAAAATCAAATGCAGGAGCACTTCATACACTATAAAATGTATTTCATAAACAAAATGGAAGTATCCTGACCTAAATTCTTTTTCTTAAAGCTTTTTAATTTATTTTACTGAGAGAAAGAGCACATACACATGGGAGGGGCAGAGGGAGAGAGAGAGAGAGAGAGAGAGAGAGAGAGAGAGAGAGAGAAAGGGTGAGAATCCCAAGCAGGCTCTGCACTGTCAGCACAGAGCCCGATGCAGGGCTTGAATCCACAAATCACAAGATCATGACCTGAGCTGAAACCAAGAGTCGGACGTTTAACCAACTGAGCCACCCAGATGCCTCTCGTGACCTATGTTTTTAGAGAGCAAATCTAATGTTAACAGAAAGCCCACCTGAATGTAAAAGATTTGGGTAATCAGTATCTCTTGAACCTCAGCTCATTCTCTTGTTGACATCTTTAGAGAACACAGTGTTCTCATGGATGCACATCCTCAAATACCAATCTTCAGGTTACTGCCAAAGATTGTTGTGCTGGACATTTGTTGATTTCCTCCATAATAATCCCTTTTCCCTTCCAGTATCTTGAGTGACTTCCCATGCGATTTTTCTTTGGAACGTTTCTACCCTCACCTCCAGGGATAAGCCATGATTAATTTAAAGCCATTCAGCAAAGTATTAGTGACTGATTCAGTGATGGGCAATCTGAGTGACCTCAGAATTTGGGACTGCCAGAGTACTAACACTATCCTCTTGAAAGATACATAAGTGGTCTTGAATTGCTGCAGCTAGTATTTTTTGTACCATGAAAGGAGGCAGCCTGAGGTTGAAATCAATCTACAGAGAATACCTGTGCCAAGAGAACTCCAGAGAATCAAATGATGTGGTGAACCTCTGTTTTCCCAAAACCAACCGTACACCTGGACATTTTTTTCCCCAGCTCAATGAACCATAATATTTCCTTGTCTTGTTATTTATTTGAATCAGTGAGTTTGAGGTGGGGTTTGTGTTATTTGTAGCCAAAAGATTCCTGAGTGATAGTTTCCAATATATGGTTTAGGCAAAAATATATATATTATTTTAAATATATTATTTAAATATATATTATTTAATATATATTAATTTATATCATCAACAAATTAGGAAATTAATCATGTTCCTAACTTAACAGGAAATCCTGTTATATAAATATAATATATATTTATATTTATAAATATAATAAATATATTATTAATATATATTTATAAATATATAAATATAATAATATAATATAACATAACAATATAACTATATTATATTTAATATATATTATTTAAATATATATTATTTAATATATTACATATATATGTTTTAAATAATGCATTACTTAATATAGTATATGTTTATGTGCATATGTAAACACATATGTGTGTATTATATTATATATAATATGTATACATATGTATATATATTGGTATATACATGAGTTTATTCTAAAGTTTATAGTCCTTCCAGGATTAAGGCCATGAGGCCTGAATGTTGCTGAGAAGGCCAGTTTCTCTCTGTAATAAATGGACTGCATAGCATCTGTCTAAATGATTTTAAACTGTGAAGTGCTAAGACCTGAGTCTCATGCTTTTGGGGACTGTACTTATCTCCCCTGTGGTACAAGACTCGCCCCTGGGCACTTTAAGCCAAAGACCAATTAGGCTGAGATATGTCAGTGTTCTTGAAGGTGTGTTTCCTGTTTCCTGTTTGCAAAGGCAACTACAGAAGAAATAAAAGTAACGGCCTTACATAAGCTGCTTACTGAGCTGTCAAATGTTCAAATAAAATATTCATTAATTATGAGTGATCTCAGTTGCAGGGCCACGGAGCTGCTGGTGATAAAATCTGTCGTGATCCTGTGGAAGGCTGTGCAATCCGAGGCGCTGTCTGACTGCATATTGTGAGTTCCTTTTTTTAACCTCTTGAATGTCTGGGTTTTAAGTTGTGATTATTATTAAATTATGATTCAGAAGGCAAAAATGTTGCATCCTAGTTAGGCTATTGTGGGTTTGTATGTTTGCTGTCTGGTAAATAAAACGTGCTGGCTTATTAGCTGCCATTAGAGCTTTGCCATGAAGTGTACATTTCTACTTGAACTCCGGATGAATTTGTGTATTACTGACAAGAAAACTATACACCCTTTCTACTTTTTAAAAAAATCTCTTCTGTGGTGACTCTGATTAAATGGGAACCTTATTTAAGTGTAAGAAATTTACTTAAAACAAAAACAAATAGGGGACATGATCATGAAGTAAAAACCTGACTTTCTTCCTGTATGTGCCGTTCCTCACTTTCTACATCTACTCATTTGGTATGGAAAATTGAAGAAGATATTGTGCAGCAAGTAGATGGGATTTTTTTTTAATTCAGAAACAATTCTTTTGAAATTCTATTATGGTATAATTAGGACGGCAGTACCAGCAATAGTGGATTTCCTGTTAAGTTAGGAACATGATTAATTTCCTAATTTGTTGATGTGGGTCTCGAAAGCCATCTCATTGAATATTTAGGAAATTGGCTTTTCAGGAAAGGAAATCTACTGATATATGAAGTTCTTGGAAAAGTTTCAAGATACACTAATGGCCCCAGATGAGAGCCAAGCCAAGATTTATAGGCAAGGTAATATGGCTTAGGTCCTGGTAATAGTTTTTGTGACTGTTTGTGAGTAAGGCGTGAATATTAATCTGATGTTTACTTGGCCAGACAGTTTTAAACGAAGAACAAATGGCAAACATAAAACAAATGTGGGTAAGAACAAAACCAAGTGTATTTTCCTGGTGTTGCAGGGAAGGGAAGTAAGTTGATGCAAATTGAAATTTAAATGTACTCAGCTTTTTTTCGTCCCACTTCCTTTGTTCCCATTAAGTTTAGGCATTAGATGAGCAACATGGCTTATCTGGATGTGATAAGAATGTGAAAGGGAAAGTCTGTATTCCAACTCTGGTAGGCCAGTCCTTTTAATGTGATACATAGGACAATAATAAAGTATGTGAGGTCATGCTAAGCAAACTCTAATTTTTTCTTTCTTCGTATCATCAAGAACTGAGCCGCAACTCCAGTATATTGCTCGTGGAAGCCAAAATAGAATTGTGCATTTAAGTTGGTGGTGAGAGGCTCTTACGTCTTGGGATAATCTGGTTGAAGTACTTATGGCTATCACAACCATAAACACGATAGTAGCCATTGCATTAGTTCCTTGGATCTTTCTGACGTCAAACCAAAGAGTAATAGGAAAATATGTGTTCTTGGCCAAAAGACAGCAAAGCAGGAGTGTGATGCAACCATTCCCCTAGACATGGAGGTGTGGAGAATCCATATGCCTGCGATTAGCTTCTGACATTCCTGCCCTTCCTCAAGTGTGCAGGTCTCTCTTCTGTGATTTCAGAGACAGGTGATTCCTTACTGTAGATTCTCTGTGTGAGTGAGCCCCAGGTAGGCTCGACTTTGTCTCTGGTTTATGAGGAGCAGAGAAAGGCTAGGCTGCTGGAGTTGATGCTGCAGATTCAAGGCATCTTCCAGATTCACAGGAGGACAGTTTGGATGAGAAATTGACAGAAGAGGTCTTGAGGCAGTGAAGGAGCCACTTCCTGCTTCAAGACTACTGTGGTCTTGAGGGAGGCGTGGACAAGGCAGGGATAAGGATGACCTCTGGAATGGAGGCCAAATCTCCCAACTGGGACTTTCCAAATGGATGGCCTAAGTTAGCAAATACTGCCCCATTTCCTGTGCATTCTGGAATTTGTTCAAGAATTTCAGGTACCCTTACCTAGTGACAGAGATCCTGATAGCAATAGGTAGGAAAGATACATGTAAAGAAACTATTTTAAAGTGAAGTATATGAATAGACTCCAGGTTTACAATTATTTCTGATTCCTGTCATCTGGGCGTCTCTCTTTAGCTCCTTGAGGCTAGAGTCATTTTGTCTGGATCCCCAAGAAATCATATCTTCCCCAAGGCTTTCTATGTAACTGGCTTCTCAGTTACATGATATTACATGGAATTCTATTTTTCTATAGTTTTTGCACTAGAAACCTCCTTCCTTCTCCTCTTACAAATATTATTTTAATCCTTCTAGCCTGGGAGCTCACCACTCTTTATTGTCAATTTCCTATAAATTCTCCTGTATCAAAAAAAAACCCCACCTGTTATGTCAACAGAATATCTACCTATAAATTCTCCTCTATCAAAAAAAAAAAACCCCACCTATTGTGTCAACAGAATATCTATCATTCAAGAACAGTCATGGGGAGAAATTATCTCAGAGCCCAAGAGTAGAAGACACCAGATATCTAGGGGATAATTAAAGTATGCTTCCAGCTGTTTTCAAATAGAGACAGATACTGATCATCCAAATAATTGATTCGCTGACAACTGTTTTCCACGCAGTCATGTTCTTAATGCAAAACAGCTAAAAAAAATTCATTGAAAAAATAAATAAATAAACCAAGCTGCGTTTTTATTAGTGTGTAGAAAACAGAAAAGAAAGAGAGCAGTTGGTTTCTCAACAATTTTGCAATACGTTCCATTAGTATCATGTAGACTTAGGAGCATGTAGTTCAATGACGGTAGATAAATGATTCCATTTAGCCCCAAAGTGTTGATTAAGTACCTACTAACTTGAATCCTAGTGGAGAATGATCCAGTATATCCTAGACCTGTATATCTGGTAACATAATGTTCCTAAAAACATAATTCATTTATTCACCCGATAAATATGGAGCACTGGCTATGTGACGGCCCTGTGTTAAATGATGGCAATATTCATGGGGAACAAGATAGGCATGGTTTCTGCCTGTAGTTGAGGGGTGTGGGCTGGGAGGGAAATGTTAATGAAATAATTGCACACATTTTACAAATGTGACCATTACTATGATGGGAAAACAAACAAACAAACATGGGAAACTGAGACCATAAAACATAGGCACTACATCTAGGTAAGTGGTGATCAGGGACGACTTCCCTGAAGAAATTTGAAGAGATTGCGAACATGGAAGAGGGTGTTCTGGGCAGAGGCTCTCAGGTATCAGGGAACATGGAGCTTACTGGGAACTGAACCAAGGGCACTGTAGCTGGAGAGAAAGAGGGAAAGCTAGAAAGGTGGCAGGAACAGATTATGAGAGACTAATACATGAGTGAATGAATGTGAGTAGCTTATTATACACAGTGAGTCCTATCGACCTGTGTCCCTAGTGTGAAAATAAAAGAAGCTTGCAATTTTATAATGACTCTGCTCTTTGGGAGATGATGTTCACTCATTCATTCACTCATTCAGCCAATAAACACGAGACAAGATCCCTATTCACATGGATCTTAAATTCTAGTGGAACAAGCAGATAATGTGCCAATAAGGAAATAATATATAGGTCTTATGGTAAGTTTTTGTTTGTGTATAAGTGGTGTGGGTAGTTTTTAGGTGGAATTTTAAAAATAATTTCAGATATTTATTGTATTGCATCCAAGTGTAGTTATTCCTTTGTTTCATTAAGTTATATGTTCTAGCAGCGCTAAGACCATGCTTAGCACGGGTGTTCTTCATTGTACTCAACTCACAGTTGAAGACTCGGGTGAAACTCCAAGAGAGGGAAGCTGTGAGATTTGTATTCTTGTTTCTGAGGATCTCATGATACCACAGCCCACCTGGCACCTTACCTCCTCTTCTTGGACCGGTGCGGGGAGCAGGAGGGGAGCAATACAAAGATTTAAATGAAAACAACGGAAGCTAACACTGATCGAGAAGGATCTAAGAGAGAGTATTTCAGTCTATTTCTTTTTACAAAAAGAACTCAGTACATCTTATTACACACTTAATATATTTTGTAAATTTTGCACATTTACCATCTCTAAAAAAAAGATTCATATCCTACAGTCAATGTACACATTTAAGAAAAGGTATTTCTTTGCCACATTCCCAAAAGCTGTTATTTAATTGATGGTCCATCTTAAAATCATCAGTGCCTTACGACTCTGAAAATAATACACATCTGGAATCTTGTTCGAATTTTCAGTCATGCCTGTCTTTTCTGAAGATCTCCTTGAAGCTTCCCTGATGACAGCGTTTGCATATCTGCATATAAAGTATCACCATTGATGGAACTAAACCAGGGCACCTCTAAGGGTCACCTTCAGGTCTTGCTCGCAAAACTGAGAGGAGAGTTCATTATAGCAAAGGGAGGCCTAATAATAATCTGTTTTAGCCCCTAGGAACTTCCTGACTTTTGATTTTCAGATTGTATGAATCAAAATTATTATTCCCATATATGCCAAAAGTAATGGAAATGTTCATGTGATCCTTTAGTACTGGGTTTCTCAGGCGCACTGTTGACATTTGGATCAGATCATTCTGTTGTGAGGGGCTGTCCCATGCATGAAGAATGTTCGGTAGCATTCTGGTACCAATACTATCTCCTCCTGCGCCCCCCCCCTCATCATGACAGTCATCTCTAGTATTGCCAAATGCCTCTTGGGAGGGGCAAACTCACTTTCTCACTTGAGAACCATTGCTTTAGTATATCATAGTCACTGGTTCCCAAACCTGTGTTCTAGCTTGGTATTATATTGTATCGAAAACATGTGCAATCCTAAATGCATAGCTTTCAGTTTAACAGGATGGTGTCTTTATAATTCTGTAGTTCCTACATCACAATTAAAAATGATATTATGAAACCTGAGCTAGAAGGGTAACCAATTAGATTTTTACTCAGCCAAACCTGTGAACTTCTAACATGGTAATACATTTTTCTGTGGGAGAGGGTGCCTACACTTTGAGAGGTTTGTTTTATTAAAACTGTATAAAATTTTACCCTCAAAGTTTAAAACTTACTTGGTGGATCACCTAATTTTTTAAAAGATACGCTTATGGGAACCTTAAAAAGACTCCAGCTCATTCAGCTGCAAGAATTAAGAGCCTCGAGGTGACACATAGAAACTTAAATGAGGCACATTTAATGAGTTCAATTCTAGTTTGATGGGAGGCTGAGAACAACAGAGAGAAAAAAGTGCCACTCGTCTGTCTTTTGGTGCTGGCACTTAACATTTTAGTGTAAGTTATTACAATAGTGTATTGGTTTAATGTTCCCTTAATATCTGTGGCTTAATCAATGTTTCTGAACATGGAAGAATGTGTGTTCTCTCTGCCACTGTTCAGCTAAGAAATGACATTTGAAAATTACCGTAATCATGCATGAATAGATCTTCTAAAGTGGCGTTTTACTACACTATGGTGCCTGGGAAGACTTAATATTGCATAAATGTACTTAGACATGTAACTAATACATGGCACCATTAGGGGAACTATTTTTTGTAAATTCCTTTTTGTTATTGTTTTATTTATGTCTTAAATGTTTATATATTTATTTTTGAGGGAGAGAGGGAGGGGGGGGAGAGAGAGAGAGAGAGAGAGAGAGAGATCATGAGTTGGAGAGGGGCAGAGAGAGAGGGAGACAGAGAATCCCAAGCAGGCCCTGCACTGTCAGTGCAGATCCTGATGTAGGGCTCCACTCAGGGCTCGAACTCAGGAGCCCTGGGATCATGACCTGAGCCGAAATCAAGAGTCGGCCACTTAACGGACTGAGCCGTCCAGGGGTCTTAATTATTTATTTTACCTAAAGGCCTCCTGCCTCAAAATGTTGCATATATTTCAAGTGAGACCAATATATTGTTTTGTAAAATAGAGCTTTGTTTCCTGTCACTATTGTATTCAGGAATATTAAAAAAAAATTTTTTAATGTTTATTCATTTTTGAGAGAGAGAGAGAGACAGAGAGACAGAGAGAGGGACAGAGTGCAGGTGGGACAGGGGTAGAGAGAGAGAGAATCTGAAGCAGGCTCCAGGCTCAGAGCTGTGAACACAGAGCCCAAAGTGGGGCTTGAACCCACGAACCGCAAGATCATGACCTGAGCCAAAGGTGGATGCTTAACTGACTGAGCCACCCAGGCCCCCCTCAGGAATATTTAAAAAGTACTAATTTCTCAAAAATAAAGTTCTTATTCTTTTTCATGGTGCTCAAACCTTTCTACTAACTGGCTGCAGTCCGCCTCCTGAGATTCATTTTCTTTACCTCCCTTTGCTCCTGTCCCCCTATCACTCTCTGACAGCAATGAACTAGGTGGCCTGAGTAACAGGATGGACCTCTCCTTGCACTTTTCTGCCTTCATAGCTCTTCTTGTGCTGTGATGTCTAACCCCTGAAATTCGAATTCATGCTTAAGAATCATTTCTTACATGGAACTTTCTCAAATGTTCTCAGTTGGGATTAAACTCTCCCTTTCTTTCTCTGTCTCTCCCCCTGTCTTCCTCCCTCCCGCCCTCCCTCCCTTCCATCCCTCTTTCTCTCTTTCCTGTAATGCTTGGAAAACACTAGATTAGTGCTTTTCAAACTATCTATGGGGATGACTAGGCTTTTTAAAATTTCCTATTCATCACATGCCAATATGTATCCTCTTGTCCATGACTGGTACTTAGATCTCTCCATGTGAAACTTAACTACCCAAGTTCTGCGTATACCCCGTCTATACCACATTCCATGAGATGCATCCACTTGACCACACATTATTTGGATGTTGCAGCAATGTCCAACTTGTGTAAAAAATGTCTGAATAGTTACTTGCAATATCTGTACTTGTCCTGTTTCAGTCTGATAAGAATAGTTCATGGGGGTGGCTCAGGTCCACAGACCACACTTTAAGGAGCATTGACCCAGACTATAAACTCCATGAGGAAAGGACCCGGGTCTGCTTTTTTCATCATTATAATTCTAGCCCCTGGCATTGCCTGTCACATAGCAGACACATTTATTGCATGTGGAAGTATCATGCTATAGATAACAGCACCTGTCTCCCAAGTAACTTGGATCAGATCTGAATCAATTTTTAGCACCTACAGGATTATCATGCCTTACTTGTATCAGAAAATAGGAATGAATGAGAATATCAGACTGATTTATTTTAAATATTGCTCTTTAGTTTAAAAGCTACTGAAATAAGGACACCTGGGTGGCTGAGTCAGTTGAGTGTCCCACTTCTGCTCAGGTTGTGGTCTCATGGTTTGTGTGTTCAAGCCCTGTGTCGGGCTCTGTGCTGACAGCTCAGAGCCTGGAGCTTTTTCAGATTCTTCATCTACCTCTCTTTCTGCCTAACACATCAACCCTGCTCATGCTCCGTCTCTCTCTCTCTCTCTCTCAAAAATAAATAAACATTAAACAAATTAAACACATAAAAGCTACTGAAATAAAACATACCTCCTTCTTCCTACCGCTGGTATGGCCTTTATAAGTGAAGATTACTTGATCAATAATTTAATTTTCTTTCACTGGATAGTTGCAAAAAGTCGCTGCATTCAAATTCACTTAAGTAAAAATGAAAGGAGTTTAAAAGAAATCTAAAACACTTAGCCTGTTAAATGGCAATATTGAGAAATTGTTTGAGAGAAATGTATTTCTAGAAGAAAAAACCCCACAAAAACAAAACTATATTTGAAGCCTTTCTTTTATGCAGCTCAAGGGGGCACATTGAAAGTCTTCAGCAGTTTAAAATTCTATTTCTGAAAATGAGAATCACATGGAGTTAATTTAACATCCACCACTGTAATTTCTACTGGGAAAAACACCTGGGACATGAGTAACTTTTTTTTTTCTTCAAAATTGAAAATGTAAGAGATTCAGAATAAATTACTTGACAGTGCTCTTGGAACACAGATTTCTTATTTCTTTCCATTTTTTTTTGAACAAAGATTTCTAACTTTCAGTAGTTCAAGAGTATCTTTCTCAAGTGGTAAAAAGTGGCTGCAGTTGGATGTTCATACTTTTTATTGACTATTTCATTATTTTAAAGTTAACAGCCAAGAAAAACAAGGAAATTTACTATATGTTTTTCCCACCGTTATTAGCCACTTATTTTTCCATGGAACGTTTGTTATTTCTGGGAAACATATGGCATGTGACCAGAACCATAATTAGTAACAGTTTGATGTTATAGGAATTCATATTTTGGCAATTTCTAGCTTCTTTAGATCAGTGGCTTCCTCTGAAATATAAAAGCAGCAAATAAAGATCCTAAGGGTGGATTCTGGAGTCAGCTTTTTTCTCCTTTTAGAAACAGAATTATTTGCTTGTTTTGACCAGGGAGGTATTTGAAGATTTTTGCAAACGCTTATATAGTTCTGCTCCAGAGCCAAAAGATGCCAGAAGGAGGCACTGTTTTAAGCACTTTGCATATTCCACTTAATCATTGCAAATAGGGGCAGGAAGATATTACTTTGCCCCAAGTCACTTCAGTGGGAAATTACGTAGTTGAGATCTACCTGAAAAAGTCTGGCCCCAGACTCTGCTCTATCCGATAGTAGTGTCTCTTGTGCAGTGTGCTTGTCTAAGGAGATGAAAAGTTCCAATATTCCATTGGTAGAATCCTGTGGAAGAGATTATTTTCTTGCAGACTATTTCTGTCTAATAGCTAGGAAATGTTGAGTAACTGGGGTATATTAGGTAACTGGGAATTCTGGGTAACCAGAGAATGCTGGGAAACTGGGGGAAAGGGGCAAGAAGCCATTAGTTGTCAGCTTATTCTGAGCAACTTCCTAGCATCTCTAAACCAAGGGGTAGTTGTCATCGATAGTCTCAGGACCTGGGACTGGTCTGCAGAGTTGGCCACCTTGCACAGAATTCCCCAAAGCAGTGTTATCTTTGAATCAGAAGGATGAACCATTGTACTACAAATCTTTAAGGATATGGTATTTAAAATTCACAATTTTCAAGCACTTGTTACATATACATATATAATAACCAAGAAGAGGAGTTTGGGGGGGAAAGAGTGTGTGCTTATTTATCAATTCACTTATTTTTTTTTTTTAATTTAAGACTTAAAGACACTGGGATAAATGGGGTTAGCAGCGAGTCCTTAGACCTTCCAATCGGACATATACCACTGAGTTCTAATATGCATCCCAGCCAGGAGACAAAGGGTAATCATTTTTGCTTTGTGTTGGAAGCCATGGTTGCTGAGGCTGATTATTCACAGAAGCAAGGTAAAGCATCTCATCAATCTCAAAGTGTAGTTTGTCATCCTTTGTTACTAATGGAGTTATTAAGGACTGAAAATGCAACATTGCTTAGCAACATGCATCATGGTTATTTATTCTTCTGAGCAGCAGCAGCAGTAACTAGTCTGTCTTATAAATGTCTTAGTAGCTATTTTCATTTTCCTTTTCATTTAACATTGCTTGCATTCACTGCCATGGTATTAATCAAGGTGCTTAGACTGTGGCTTGCTGTGGGGGTGGGGCATGGGGTGGGCTTAGGTATAGTCCCTTACTATAGAGATCAGCCCTGAAAGCCGGCTATTGGTTGAATCTAGAACCAAAAGGAAATTAGGCTATAAGTAAGAAAAAGTAGTGAAAGATTCCTACAACTCTAACGTTCTCTATAAGTCTTCTTATTTTCACTGCTGGCAAGTATGTGATGGTGATGTCATCCTGTGAGATGTGGGAACTTGCTATAATACTCTTCAGACTACTTGTTTTGTTGGCTCTGGCCTTTTGGGCAATAATGAGAGTCCATAATAACCAAAAAGTGTACAGAATAATCCTTACTTCCTCCTAAGAAAAAGGTAACCGAAAAACTCCAAAGGAATAATCTTTATTTCCTCCTAATGAAAAGGTAACACCTTCACGAATAGCAGTCCCCTGCTGCTAGTGCTAGCAGTCCCCTGTCATTTACACTTCACGTGTGTGTTGGAGAATGAGTCGGTGTCTGGGGAAAATTTGATCTGGATGAACTTCTTCCAAAGCCCTCCTTTCTTCTTCAAACTGGAATAGTACCAGTACAGCTGAGAATCCTGGCATTCTTCTATTATCTCCCCTTCCTTGGCCGCCACAGTCATCCTAGCTTGGTCTCTTAAATCCTGGTGTTCTAATTTGGCTTCTGTTCTGATGACAAGCAAGAAATCCCAGTGGTTCGGGCCATCTTGTAGGAAAGACGGTCTCTGAAGAGGCTTGAGAACAGTTGTGGGAGGAAAGAGGGGCCAACCTTCTGCACGAAAACAATGGGGAAAGAATCAGTTCTCGGCTAAAAAAAAAAAAACCATCCTGGCAGGGGAGATGTTCCACTTGGGATTGTCACCCAGTGATTGATGTTGTTCAATCCCAAAATGTGTGGAGGGCTTTTGGAATTTGAATTAGTGAGCACTTTGTTTGATTCTTTGCCCTTTGTGGGGAAGGATCCTGGAATGCGTGTATCTTCTTCCCACAGCGTCTTCAGGGCTCTCCACATCCTTGGCTTTGCCTTTGCTTTGTTGTGTCCTAGAATCACTAATTAATTATGGACCCAGTTCCTTCTGTGCACTTGCTAATTGGATGTTTTGGAAAATTGCTCCAAGCTGGCTTAAATAATGAGACCATTAAATGGCTCAGAGGTGCTGGGAAAGATAAAGAGGCCATGGCCATAGGAAATCCAGCAAATATCACCCAAGATATCTGTTACCCCAGTAACCAAGGGAGATAGAACCCTGGGACAGAGGAGTTAGAGAAAAAAAATCCTCACAATGAAGTGGTGAAAGGGACAGGGTCAGCAAGAGGGGCCATTGTTAAGTAGAACATTTTCATGGAAAGAATTCTGTCTGAAGGCTGTGTTGGGTAGCAGGCCTGGCCAGCCAGTGCTGCCTATTGGGGAGGGAGGGTTCCCTGAAAACAGGAGGAAGAGTCAGGACTTTGAAGTCTGACATACTGACATCTGTGTCTGGACTCGGCTATTTACTAACTGTGGGGTTTGGAGCAAATGATTTTACCTCTCTGAGCACTCAGCTCTTCATCTGTGAAATGATAAATTATAGTACTTGTCTCATAGAATTGTGGTGAGGAGTAAGTAGGATCAAGTTGGTTGAGTGTCTAGACCACTTCCTGGCACATAGCAAACTCTCAGTACTGGCTAGCCATTATCATCATGAGGTTGTGTTTTTAATTAATGATGTAATAACAACAAAGACATTAACATAGGTAAGATACTCAGCCTGACACAGCTGAGGAAGAGTTGGCGTTAAAATATGTTGTAGGAGAATCCATATTCTTGTTCCTTCCTTTCTACTTTTTTTCTAGCCAATTTGTTTGCCCCCTTCTGCCTCCTCCTCCCTCCCCTTTGGGAGAGGAGAATAATTTAGAAATTGAGTAAGAAAAGTACGGCTGTTCAGCTGGGGGCTTTGGTTTTGGGAAGGAGGCTACCAGACCACAACTGGCCAAATAACACATGGAAATCATTCCCAAAGTACATTCTATCATTCTGTGCCACTACTTGCCATTTATACATAGGTAATTTGCAGTTCAAATTCTAGATTTTTCTCCCCCATTAGAATGTAGGCCTCCAAGATGGCAAGGATTTTGTTTCTTTTGTTCACTGTTAATTCTCTCGTGTCTAAAACTAATCTATGCACATGGTATGTGTTCAGTGAATGTTAGTTGGAAGGATAGTAGGAAGAAAGGGGAGGGAAGAAATGAAGAAAAGGGAAGAAAGAGGGGAGGGAGGAAGGAAAGACAGGTAAATGAACTTTACCCAGAGGATCTTGAGGCCAAAAAGTGGGGAAAAAAGGTGTTAGAAAGAAGACTTTCCTGGCTAGTCTAACAGGTGGACAGAGGAGGCCTATAGGTATTCGAGTCAGCAAACATTTAATGAGCATTTGTACCTGGCACTGAAGCAGATGATAGCAATGTAACAAAAAATAAGATACTATCTTTGCTACCAAGGACAGAGGTCTAGGAAGGATCCAGATGGGCTTAAATGTGATATAACTGAGATAGCCTTTGGAGTAAAGTGGATAAATTTGTGTGTTATCAGATTATAAAGGGTAGGAAATACTATCAAATATATAGGTGCTATGTTAGTTTCCTAGGGATGCCATAAGAAAGTATCACAAACTGGTGACTTAACACAATAGAAAGTTAGTGTCTCACAATTCTGGAGGCCAGAAGTCTGCAGTCAAGGTGTTGGTAGGACCATGCTCCCTCCAGAGGCTTTAGGGAAGAATATTCCCTTGTCTGTTCCCTCTCTGATAGCCTCTGGCATTCATTGGTTTATGGCAGTTTAAATCTAATCCCTACTTCTATCCACATGGCTGTGTTTCTTCCATGTCTCTGTCTTCTCCTTTTCTTTTCAGGGTGCTAGTCATATAGTTGCATCTGCAATGACCCTATTTTCAAATCAGGTCATTTTGAGATACTTTGGGTTAAGATGTCAACATGTCTTCTGCGGGCACACAATTCAACCTATAACAGTTGCTAATCTAGGATTTTAGAGACAGGGTGGAGCCTTTAAGATGACACTGGGTCTCAATATTAGGCCAGTTGATTCAGAGTAGCTCTGGGGATATCAATGTAATATTATATTATACTGATATATATATATATATATGAACATTAACACAAATGCATACATATATATGTATACATATATACATATATGTACATATTTTATATATACATACAGGCAAACACACACAGAAATTAATATTGATATGTGTGTATGTGTGGGCTCATATAAATACATATATTCTCTAGCTGCCTATTGAGAGAACCTAGAAACAAATGACACCCTGGTAGCAATGAGCACACTCAGATCCCACATCTTGGTTTCTAAATACCATTCTCCAATCAAAGAAACCAGAGGTCCTTGGAGAAATGGCTGATTATAAAGCTAAGGCAGGAAAAATGCAAGATAAATTTGGAGAATCTTGTAATGCTAGAAAGTTTGAAAGTGCTAAAAAAATTGTATTTTTTTTTTAAGAAGAGAGCATGTGAAAAGGATATAGAAGTCAACCTGAAAGTTTTCTATAGACGAAGCTGGGACATTTTGAGCAAAACATAAGTAATAATATTATTAGATTATAACTAAAAGCAAAGATCAGTATTCATGAGTTCATACTAATAGAAACAAATGATTAAATAAATAAATGGAAGAGAAGGAAATTTTTTTTTAACAGATGAATTCTAAACTGTAAGTGTAGAAGAAATGTGGGCAATAGAAAATCATCATTAGGACATCATAGCAATAATGCTGCAGGCAAGATCCACTGGTGAATCCTAAGATCAGTGGGCAAACTTTTAAGGAGAAAAGAGAATATTTGCATAGACTCAATATATCTCTCTCAAAATATTTACTAATTACTGTGGTAGTTTTAATGTTTGTCACAGATTCTTTGATAGTTCTTCATCCAGGAGGTGTAGCTTAATTTTCTTTGGGTGTAGGCTGGACTTAATGGCATGTTTCTAACAAACAGAGCATGGAAAGGAAGAGAGAAAGTTTTCAATGGGTAAACCTCACAGACACCACCTAAAGCAAGTGATGAAGGTTAATGTCACTGTTGATAAGTCATACTGATAGCATGTATCCACTAATACGATGCAGTGAGAGGGGCACTTCACCATGGTGGTATTCTTTCTCCAAATCCCTGATCCCAGGCTAATCTTGAGACAAACCCAAATTGAAGGAAAGTTTGCACAATACTTGACCTCTTCTAAAGTGTCAAAGTCATGAAAAATAAGGAAAGACCAGAAGCTGTCACAACTTGGAAGAGGCTCAGAAAACCTCATGACAAAATACAGTGTGGTATCCTAGGCTGTATCTTAGAACAACAACAAAATAATGAAAAAAACCTGAGGAAATCCAAATAAAGCCTGTAGTTTACTTAATGGTACTGTACCAGTATTAATTTCTTGGTTTTGATAACTACACCATGGCTGCGTAAAATGTTAGCAATAGCTGGGTAAGAGGTATATGGGAACTGTCTGTACATATGACTTTGCAACTTTTCTGTGAACTAAAATTATTCTAAAATAAGACATTTTTCCCCCAAAGAAAACATTTTAAAAGAGGGCTCTGAGAAAAGGACTCTATAGCAATATTATCAGTTTGCCCTAGTGACAGACAATTCTCTACTTACGTCACTTCCTCTGGCTCTTTTGCCTGGAGGGGATACAACAATTAGCTCCACCTTTTGGCTGAATCCCCCCCAAATCCTCACACTGGTCTCCAGGTCCTGATAAAGTCTTCCCCACCACCTTATATTGCCTCTCTGATTTTACCTCCTGCTACTCTCTTAAATCTAGCTAGATATAATCAGGAATAGGTAAGACTTGGGTGTCAGAAAGACTCATTTGGCAACAATAATGTGGTAGAAGGATTTAGAATGAGAAAACTTTGGGCTTCCAGTTCTAGTTCTGCTACTATTCACTGGGATGCCACTAACTAAATCATGTGACCTCCTTGGGCTTTTTAGCTTCTAAACTGGAAGGATTGTATCAGAGCGCTTTTAATTGTAAATCACTGGTAATGTGATCCTTGGCTATAGCAGGATATGAATTTGATTTATCCATTCAGAAACATTTCTACATATTTTTGTCCCTGGTGTGAAATTGTGAATCCCATTCTGGGTAACAGCTGCATTCCCAGCCTCTGCCTTGAGCTCAGGGCTTTGCAAGGAAGGAGGAAGTATGGCCAGAAGCTGACATCACGCCATGTTCTTCTTAGTTTCAAATCATTTCCATCAGACAGCGTTTCCCAAGCTTTAGTCACCCATGTCCCATCTTCCTGATTTTTACTGTGTACACATTCCATCTATACCATTTTCTACTTAGTATCTTTCTTTAAAACACCCCCTCTTTGTATTTGAACTACCTTTGCCCCAAGCAGTAATAGTGGTGAACTTGCGGATTTGATATGCCAACTCTATTTTTTATAATGCACAATACAAGCAAACAACTGAAATCTACCACAACTATGCACTGCCTACAGTTGCCTCAAGTAACACTAGTGTTATGCATTCCACACTTTGGGAAACACCTCCATGAAGGGGAGGGGTAGGGCCCTGGAGATTTCACTGTTGTCAGTGTCCCTCCTCCAGTGATCTTAGAGCTTGGGAAGATATAAAAAGCCATTCCTTTCAATGAAACTATTGGGGATCCCATTCTAAGACATTGGGGGTTGTTCACTTTATTTTGGCTTGGAATGAAGTACAGAAGTGACTAAGCCTTCCCTCTGAGGAAGACACCCAAAGAAGCAGGAAGGAGGAAACAAAGGTATTTTGTTGACTTAAAAGATGGGAATGAATGGCATAGGAAAGGAATGGAGAGAAAGTAATTAACTGGAATAAGATAAAGTAGCAGGAAAACAAAGGGGTGGTGGGAGAAAATACTGGAGGAAAAAACAGTTGCTCAAGGAAGCAGAGGATAAAATGAAAGGTGAGGGACTTTGTAGAGATCCTCTTTTTTTCTCTCAGACTCTCATTCATGATGTGAGAACTGATTAGATACATTTGAGGGTCAACTTGAATGGCCAAAGAAATAGTATTCCTCAATAAACTTGCTGTAAGTGGGATCATGCTCTGAACATGTGAGCTCCTCCTTGACACATGGCTTTGGCAGGAAAGATGGATTTAATACTACCAGACAGAAGGAGCTAGAAAAGTCTAGATTTTCTCTAGCATCCTTTCACACTTAATAAAGAGAGGGAAGGACATTTGTTGGCCTTTCTCATAATACAGATCTGATGTATTCAAACACACATGTGCAAGGGTTAGTCATATTTGAAGAGTAAATACATTTTTTAAAAAATCTGAATTCCAGAGGATTAAAATATCTGTGTTTGGGAACATCTCCCCTGGCACACAGCTGAAGTAAGTGCCTGCAGATGGTCACAGCCCTGTTGTGTGTGCGCGTGTGTGTGGGTGCATGGTGTCGGGGTCCAACACACATTGCACTGGACTCCTGTAAAAGCTGCTGAGTCCTAATACCATAGAATTTTGTTTGCGGGGTTAGAGGGGTATGTTAAGAGCCAAATCAACTGCGCAAAAGGCCAATCAGGAAAAATTTCTGTGTTGCTTTGTATTTTTCCAGATTCTTCTATTTAAAAATAGTGCTCTCTCAGAGGGAGTGCTGATACGGTTTCTATCCTTTCTAAAAGAGGACAGGAACTGAGAGGCTCTGAGGATACTGGGTATGGTTCATACATTCAAGAAAACAGAGTCAGCCACAAGACAAGAAGCTCTTTGTTAAGTTGAGCCAAGAATGCTATTGATTACTCTTTCCTGAGATGAAATTAGGAAAAACCTAAGAATTAAATTGCTCTCAAAGTACGTGAAATGTAGCCTCATATACTGTTCTTCCAAAACCTCAACTAGGATATTTATAATAAGGTTTTGGTTTCTTTCCAGAACTTGAGAGAACACTCATTTGAAATTACGTTTTCTGGTCAATTTCTGCCAGATGTTCTTTAGATAACTCAGGAAAACTTTTTTCTTTCTTTTTTTCCTCTTTTGGTCAGAGAACCGTACCTGGAAGTTCCCTTTCCTCTCTCCCTATTGATTATTTATTTTCTCTTTTACATTTTATACTTGGCTCTTTTTAGAGGCAGACCCATGGACAGAGTCTTATTTCTCCAGGCCTTTCCCCTCCAAAAGGAGAGAGAGTGCGAGAGCGAGAGACATAGAACGAACATGCCCAAAAGTGCTTTTGCATATGCCTTGACTTTTCAGAATTTTCAAGACTATGTCAAGGCTTTGACCAAGTCAGACCTTTGTATAGAGCCTGTGAATCTCAGCAGCACCATGGTGAGTCAGCCTTTTCCAGAAGAGCATTCATCACATGGTATGGGCCACTGAGTTAATGTGCCTCTGACAGCTTAGCTCACGGACCTTGGCTAGATCCTGGAATGCTTCAAACAAAGTAACAAGTTAGATCATCAGACCACCAAAAAAAAAAAAAAAAAGTAGATTCTTTCATGTGATTTTGATTCTTGTTTATTTCTTATGAACTTTACATAAACAAAGTGATTTGTAGAGAGTACAGATACAACCAAATCAAAGTTGAAGAGAATCTCCTGAGATAAAGCAGAAACTGTGGAGAAAATGTTTACTTATTAGGTATTTGTTCTGCCTGTCCTCCAAAACCCTCATTTCCAACACCGATTTCTAGTGGGAAAAAGAGTCATTGTTCTTTAGACCTAAGCCATGGAAGCAATCATATTTCTGATGGGAAAGATGTTTCTTAAGTATATGAATTGAGGAGAGTTTGGGGAGTCTGAGTTGAAAAGATCAAGACATCCAATTTAGCCTTCCTTTCTCCTTGTGAATAAGCGTTGTGCCCATGCTGATGACCTGGTGTATTTTCTGGTTTTAATTTCCTGAATTTTTGAATGGTAAAAAAACATATTATGATGTCTGTTTCCTAGGAACAGAAACACAAGTGACTACTTGAGAAATTTGATACAGAGAAATTTGGTTTGAAGCTTGTGGAAAAGATGCATGAAAGCCCAATAAAATGCTGTTCTTCTTCATATCTGGTCTATCATGATTTGATGAGGTTATTCTTTGTAGCCTGGTCCTGAATAATGTTATAACTAATATGTAAGTGGGTGGATTACTTGAATACTATTGTGCTATCAATGCCTGGCATTTTGGCCACTGCACAGATAGGACATGTGAAACTTAAAATATATGTGTGGACTGTGGTTTAAGTCTTTGATGGAAACAGTGTCTTTTGAGCCTACATTACTACAAATTAGTATATGATGCTGCCTGGGGCAAGAGTACAGATGGAAGCCTGAGCTGGCGGCCCCTCACCTTCTCTTCCCGTCCCATCTCTAGCCCCTCCAACAGACCTCCCATGCAAGCATGTTGTGTCAGTTTCTTGCAGCTGCTGTAACAAATTGCCACAAACTTAGTGGCTTAAAATAACCCCAGTTTATTATCTTGTCATATTCTGAAGGTCAGAAGTCTAAACTCAAGTTCTTAGCAGGGCTTCTTCCTTCTGGAGGTCCTGAGGGAAGAATCTATTCCCTTGCCTCCTTTAGCTTTTAGAGGCCGCCTTCATTCCTTGGCTTATGGCCCCCTTCATCTCATCATTCCAACCTCTTGTCCTCATCACATTTTCTTCTACTGACTCTGATCCTCCTGCCTCCCTCTTATAAGAACTCTTGTGATTACATTGGGCCCATTCAGATAATCCAGGGTAGTCTTTTCATCCTAAAATCCTTAACTTCTTTGTATCTGTACCATGTAAGGTAACATATTCACAGGTTCTAGGAAGTAGGATGTGGATTTCTTTGGGGGCGGGGAGTCTACCACATATGTGAAATTTCTAGTCCTGCATTTTCCAGCACCATCTTTACATCCCAACACACACACACACACACACACACACACACACACACACACACACACAGCTGTCCTGCCTGCCCTTAAGAACAGCAGCAGCACTGCTATTCTTTTTTTTTTTAATATATGAAATTTATTGTCAAATTGGTTTCCATACAACACCCAGTGCTCATCCCAAAAGGTGCCCTCCTCAATACCCATCACCCACCCTCTCCTCCCTCCCACCCCCCATCAACCCTCAGTTTGCTCTCAGTTCTCAACAGTCTCTTATGCTTTGGCTCTCTCCCACTCTAACCTCTTTTTTTTTTTTCCTTCCCCTCCCCCATGGGTTTCTGTTAAGTTTCTCAGGATCCACATAAGAGTGAAACCATATGGTATCTGTCTTTCTCTGTATGGCTTATTTCACTTAGCATCACACTCTCCAGTTCCATCCACGTTGCTACAAAAGGCCATATTTCATTTTTTCTCATTGCCACGTAGTATTCCATTGTGTATATAAACCACAATTTCTTTATCCATTCATCAGTTGATGGACATTTAGGCTCTTTCCATAATTTGGCTATTGTTGAGAGGCAGCACTGCTATTCTGCCCTTGGGAGAAGGGAGAAGGGCCCCAGGCAAGGGCTCACACAGGTCCTCGAAGTGGCTCAGACCAGTTGAACAGGAAATTCTGGGATCATTGGCTGAAATGTAGTCTAGACTTAGGAGAAGGTCAGTGCAAAGTTGATGTGGGCACATGCCCTTGGCTTGTGGATTCCTTGACCCATGAGGAGGAATGCAGACAGAAGAAGGCCTCTAAAGTTTGAGGCTCAGAGCAGGGGCCAGTCTTGCCTTCAGCAGCCAGATGGGTGACATAACTGAATGTGTGGAGGTGGATGGTGGTAACATGGAGACCATCTGCCCCTTCTAAAGGAAGCAGCACAAAGGGGCCCAGTGTGGTTGCATCTTTTAATTCTTTTGGACAAAGGTAGAAATCTTTTTTTTAATTTTAAACACTGTGCAAGAAAAAAAAGTGCACAGGAGCCCCTCAGCTCTCCAATCTGCAACTGCCCTCTAGTTAAAAAAGTACAGACTGCCAAGGAATAGACAACACTACATCATATGAGTGAACAGTGAATGTCAATGCTAAGTTCAGAGGTGATGCATTAATTAAATTACTCAAAGCTGGAAAATCTGTCCTTAATTGTGTCACAGTGCCCAACAGTCACATCAGAAATTTAGCTGGAAGATCAAATGACAATATTAAGATAAATATTAATGAAATGGCAACAAACTGGTGATGCCTTCAATTTGGCATAAACTTTTTCCCATTATGAATTTCAGGGAGAAAAAGTCTATAAATTAAAACTCCAGAGTTAAAGTCCAACAGAATTAAGGTCCAAAATCAAAAGCACTTGCCCTTGAGAGTTAAAGTCCAAAGAAATCAAAGTTCTAATCATTAAGGTTTAAAATTACTTCAGTTCAAAATTAATTCAGAAATTTCTGAGACATTACCTCACAGTCATTTAGTCTTTCAACAAATAATTATTGAGCTTTTCCAATGTGCCAGGAACTGTGTTAGTTACTCAGGATAGAGCAGTGAACAAAACACAAAAAATCAGTCCCTTATGGAGTTTGTATCTAAGATAGTGAAACTTGCAAAAGTGCATGAGCAGGCATTTGAACATATGGATCTGGAGTTTAGGGGAGAGGGTCCAAGCTGGAGATATAAATCTGGTGACTATCAGTATATAGATTTTTATTTAAAGCTATGAGACTGGATGAGAAAATCTTAATTTTTGTTTCACCAGAATCCAGTAAGTCTATCATCTACCATACTGGAGATCATAACCTGTGAACTCAAATTTAATGGGAAAAATACATACCCACTATCACCATCAGAAAGAGGAGGGGTAAGGGAGAGAGTGAGAGAGATCCCCACAGGGATAAACCCTGTATTCCTAAGCATATGCTGAGAACGTATAAGAGTGTGTGCTTCCTGTAGGCAGTTAGCATCCCAAAGAGAAAAAAAAAAAAAAAAAAGAGTAAATCAGGGCTAAGGCTACACATGCCTACTTTCTATTTTCAAAGCTTAGATTTGTAGAAAACACTGCTTCTCCCCTAGGACAGTGAGGCAGGGAGGAGAGAGGCTAGGAATATTCCTCCAGAAGTCCTTCCATACACATCAAGTCAGAAGAAGAGGGATTTGACCTCCATACTCCAAGCCCCCAACAAACACAATAGGAAAGGAAATTCAAACCATAGTATTTGGTTGATTGTTTGATGTAAGTCTCTCTGGCAACAATGATAAAAAGTTTCATTGGTTAAGATGGAATTAGGAACAAGCAAGCTTTCATTCTTCAAAATCTCTCTTATTCTGGAAAATCAAGAACTGGGTGTGGAGTATTGATGCCTATCATCTTATATGGACATGTGTACAGGTCTGCCAATGATCAAGGAGAACCCAGGAACCCCTGTCTTGCTTGAGTCCTTGAGTCACAAAAGCTTCTGGGAGGGACTGAGTTATACTACTCTAACCAATCTTTGTGACAAACCCTTGAATGATTCTATTTGGAGTCCTCCATTCGCTATAGGTAAAGATTACAAGTACTCCTTGTCCCTCTAGGAAATTACAACAATCCTATCAGGTCATATACAATATTGGTTTTCTTGTCAAATCTTTATAAAGAAGCCATTTCTTGTTATCTTAAAATGCCTAGCTCACCTGTCTCCTGTTTGCCCCCTTTCTTCCATCAGTATCTAAGAGTGCAGTATTCCATGCAGGTGTTCATAATTAACTCCATTCACCCTAATCAGCACTGGCATTTCAGCACCTAATATGCACGGTGGTTCTTATTGGTCATGGTTCTGTTTGCTTGTTGGTTGTTGATATTCGTGTATGAAGAGTAGATACATTTTCACTCGCTGTGTTAGCCTCTTGTAAAGAGACTGGAACACTTAGAATTGCCTTCACAAGTGACTTGAAGCAAAACTGAACCACCATATGGCAGTAGTAGACTTGCTTCATGTGTCTTATAAGGTTGATTGAGATTGAGATTACAGTATGTGAAAATGCTTTCAAAAATATATAATACTGCCTAATTTAAGGGGGGCATTCTGATTGTTGATGAACATAGTTCAGTTTTCTGTCTTCCTGCATGTTAGAGTTACCTCAATCGCCTCAAAATGCTTTTGTGTTTTTCAAAGCATTTAATGGCTACCTTACATGATATTAATACATGTGGAATGATAAGGAATTTAATTCCATTTCTATGGAGGAACAGGAACGTGCCTTCTTAAGGTGTTATCCCTAAATTTCCAAACCCTATTTATTTTAAGAATACCCACCACAGACTGCAATGCTAGCCTAAATCCTCCTGGCTGGTGGGAAGAAGCAGATGATAGAGGAAGCCTGTTTTTTTTTTTTTTTTTTTTTTTTTTTTTAAGTGAGAAACATAGTTTTAAGACATTTCAAAAAAAAAGGGGGGAGAAAATCCAATCTTTCTAAAAATTCAAAGCAAGTCTTTGGCAGAGGCAAAGCCGACAAATGGAAAGAAACTTCATTCCTACAGTTACGGAACCAATATCCAGATTGAGTGAATAAATCTGGTTGGTCACAGAAAAACCTCAGAGTTGAGAAAAAAAATAGTCACGAATGACAGACATGCTTCATTCTTCCAAATCACACCTCACATTCTGATGAAAGGTGATGAGAAGGCTATTGGAGTGAGGGGTGTTTGGGGAACCTTGGTGGGAATTTTGAGAAGCCAAGCATGGGCTGGTGGAGTAGCGGGCTCCAGGGGCAGCCTGCCTGGATTCCAGCTCAACACCACTGACGAACAGCTATGAGGACTTACAGACTTGACCTTCCTTCCTGTGCCTTCACTTTCTCATCTATAAGGTGAGAACAGGAGCTCCTGCCATATCAGGTTGTGAAGATTTAAGGAAATAATATGGAAAAGTTTTAGCAGAGTACTTGAGAAATAGCAAATGCTTCATAAACATCTATTATTAATGGCTTTTAAAAAAAGAAGTATGAACTACCAGAGAGAGCTGGAAAAATTTTAGTCATTTGGCGTTAATCTCAGGGAGCCAGACATGTGACCAGACTTTGACTCTTCCCAAAATACTGAAAGGATTTTCTACTTGTCCCTGTTAGGGAAAACTAATGTTAAAATAAACACTAAGTCACAGTAGTCAAAGTTATGAGAAGTGTGCAAAGCTGTACTTGGGTATTTCTCATTTTAAAAATGTTTATGCAAATTGTGTTCCTTCTTATTATGCTATTAGAAATTAACCACTAGTTAATATTTGCTTGTAATTTGAATAGATTACTTTTAGAAAAAGTACAGTAAAGTACATGCTAAACATTTTCTAACGTTTGTCCAAGACTTAGAAAAGTCAAGCCTAAGCATGGCTTCGTGGATCATAATTAAGAAAACACTATTCATTTGGAACCAGCTACCAAGTTATAGGCTCTGTGCCTAAGGCCTCAAAAGGATAACTTGGTTAGGAGAAATCCACGAAGTCCCAGAAAATGTCACAGTTGCAGAGTAGTGCATTAATTAGTATATAGATATACTTTAACCTACCTAATAATTGTTTCTGAACAACTAACTGTGTCTACAACAAATCTATAAATTATAAAATCATTTACCTATTAACTTACATTATAATATCTGTGAAACATCGTTTCCGATTGAATCTAATTCATAGTAATTTCTAATTCTTTGTCAGATGTGGTAATTAAAAGCCTGTGAAAGAATACTTTGTGGTGTTAGGAAATACAGTCTTGTTTACTAGTTAAGGACAGCCTGCTGATGAATCCTTCTGCAAATTTAAGGAATTTTTTTGGTAATGAAAGTTATATAATTATGAGATAACAAGGGGTTATAAGTTCTCTGAGAGCAAGGATTATGTCTTCTATCTATCACAGAACCTTACAGTGAAAAAATACAGCAAAAGCAGTTCTGAGGGGGGATGTTTGTAGCAATAAATGCTTACATTAAGAAGCAAGAAAGTTCTGGGGCGCCTGGGTGGCTCAGTCGGTTGAGCGTCCGACTTCGCTCAGGTCACGATCTCACAGTCCGTGAGTTCGAGCCCCGCATCAGGCTCTGTGCTGACAGCTCAGAGCCTGGAGCCTGCTTCAGATTCTGTGTCTCCCTCTCTCTCTGGCCCTCCCCCCATTCATGCTCTGTCTCTCTCTGTCTCAAAAATAAATAAATGTTAAAAAAAAAAAATTAAAAGAAGCAAGAAAGTTCTCAAATAAGCAACCTAACTTTATACCTCAAGGAACTAGATAAAGAAGAATGGAGCCCAAAGTCAATAGAAAAAAAAGGAAATAAAAAGATTGGAGGGGAAAGAAATGAAATAGAGATTAAAAAAAAAACAATAGAAAAGATCAATGAAACTCAGAGCTTGTTTTTTAAAAGATAAACAAAGTTGAAAAACCCTTAGACTAAGAAAAAAAGAGAATACTCAAAATCAGAAACAAAAAAGGACACATTACAATTGATAACACAGAAATACTAAGGATCATAAGAAACTCTCTATACAATTATACATCAACAAATTAGATAACCTAGCAGAAATGGATATTTTTCTAGAAATATACAACCTACCAAAACTGAATCTTGAACAAATAGAAAATCTGATCAGACCAATTACTATTAAGGAGATTGAATTAGTAATCAAAAACCTTCCAACAAAGAAAAGTTCAGGATCAGATGGCTTCATTAGTGAATTCTACAAAACATTTAAAGAATAATAATACCAATCCTTTTCAAACTTTTCCAAAAAAATAGAAGCGGAGGGAACACTTCCAAACTCATTTTATATGAGGCCAGCATTACCCTGATGCCAAAACTAGACAAGGACTATAAGAAAAGATAATTACAAGCTAATATCCCTGATGAATAGAGATGCAAAAATCCTTAACAAAATGTTAGCAAACTGAATTCAACAGACCATTAAATTATACACCATGATTAAGTGGGATTTATTCCTGGAGTGCAAGGATGGTTCAGTATTTGCAAATCAATCAATATGATACACCCCATTAACAAAATGCAGGATAAAAATCATAGGATTACCTCAGTAGATACAGAAAAAGCATTTGACAACATTCAACATTCATTTATGATAAAAATTCTCAATAAAGTGGGTAGTGGGGGAATGTACCTCAACATAATAAAGCCATATGTGACAAGCCCATAGCCAACATTATACTGAGTGTGAAAAGCTGAAAGCTTTTCCTCTAAGATCAGGAACCAGGCAAGGATGTCAATTCTTGCCACTTTTATTCATCATAGTACTAGAAGTCCTAGCCAGAGCAATCAGGCAAGAAAAAAAAAGTCATTCAAACTGTAAAGGAAGATCTATTTGCACATGATGTGATATTATATATAGAAGACCCTGAAGACTTCACCAAAAAACTGTTAGAACTAATAAAGAAATTTAGTAAAGTTGCTGATACAAAATCAATATACAAAAATCAGTTGTGTTTCTATACACTAACAGCCAACTATTGGAAAGAGAAATTAAGAAAGCAATATAATTTACAATTGCATCCCCCCAAAATTAATATTTTATATTAATAGGAATAAATTAAACCAAGGAGGTTAAATAGCTGTACACTGAAAACTATAAGACATTGATGAAAGAAATTAAAGAAGACATAAATAAGTGGAATGATGTTCTGTGCTTATCAGTTGGAAAATTAATATTGTTAAAATGTCCATACCAGCCAAAGCAACCTAGTGAGTCAGTGCAATCCCTGTCAAAATTCCAGTGGCATTTTTCTACAGGAAAAAAAAAAAAAATCCCATCATGGAATGAAATAGGCCAGACAGAGAGAGACAAGTACTGCATGGTATCAATTGTATTTGGAATCTGAAAAAAAAAAATTTTTGAACAAATGAAAACAGGAGAATGGAGGTAGGACACACACACACACACACACACACACACACACACACACACACACGTGTAAATATGTGAGGTGAGGGGATGTGAAAATCCCTTCACGATTTATACATATACCAAATCATCTGTGTATTCATAAAAGTTAGTTGTTTTATAAACAGTCTATACAAGTTAAAACTTTAAACAAATATGAAATAAGTATGGAAATAATACCAAGAAATAGACCTTTGAAACTAAAAAAATAAATAATTAAAAATAAACCTGAGCATCCATTTCTTGAGTGTATCTGTTAGGATAGACTATATTATGCTGCTATGAAAAACAGTGCCCCAAATCTCAGTGGCTTACCACAGATAAAGTTTATTTCTCACCCGTGTGAAATCTATCATGGGTCCAGGTGACTCTCCTGGGTAGCGAATTCATGTGTTGGCTCGGTATTCCAGGCTGCTCCTCATCTTATGGAAACTTCTTATCAGCATATGCTTCCAAGGAAAGATAAAGTTGGAGGATCTCATATTGCCTATCAAATGATCTGGCTTAGAAATTACATATATCACTCTGCTCACAGTCCATTGGCTAGACCTAGTCATGTCCTACTTAGCAGCAGCAAGAGAATTTGGTATTACCGTCCTATGTGTCTAGAGGAGAAAAAAAAGCCAGATATAGGGGATTAATAGAAGTTTCATGTTACCAAACCCAACAGTTAGGATCATACTGAATTCTCTTTCACTTACTACATAGGATCAATCACATAGACAAGTGTCATTGCTACCCATCCCCTCTAAATATATCTCCTTCAGTCATCTCTTTATTTTATCCCCGTCACCACTGCCTTCATTTTGGCCCTTATTTCACCTAAATTACAACAATAATTTCTTAGTAGGTGCACCTGCCTCTCATTTGGTTCTATTCCCATCCACTCTTTAACTGCCTCCAGGGAGATGTAGAGTGTTTGAGTGGCTCCCATCTCCTTCATTATAAACTCTCTTCCCTCAGTGTGACCTTTCATGAGCTGACTCATGCAGACTTGCCTGCCCAGCTTCATTTCTCATCACTTTCCTAACCTACTCTAGCCAGACCCAGTAGCTAGAAGATCTTGAATGAAGCCATGTGTATTCCTTTCCCATCACTTTGCACCTGCCATTTTCTCTATTAGGGTTACCAGTCCCCTCTGATTCTGCCTGTCACCCATCCTTCATGTTCAGCTTGAGCACTGTCTCCAGGTGTCTTCTCCAACCACTCCCCCTCATCCCCAGAAGCCTCTTCGGGAGGCTCAGACTCATGTTTCCAAGGCACTCTGTGCTGACCTTCAACCCATCCCACTCTCACTGCTCTGCTTGTGTAGGACTTGCCAGTCTCCCAGTTGTACCAGCTCAGTATCCCCCGTACTAATAGTACTTGGTACATCGAGGTACTCATTCAGGCTTGCTGTATAAGGTGAATGAATGAATGTTGTAAATAACTAAAAGAATGACTCAGGTACCCAGTCTTAATCTAGTATGTTGTGAATTTTTTTTTTTAAGCCATATGATGTTGTATCAAAACATGCTGTTACACTCCAGGATAATAGCTGTGCTAGCACCCTGCATTTAAACATCAGGTCCGTGTATTCTTTGGTGGCAGACTGGAAAACCTATGTTTATTCAGTAGGAAAATACAGTTTTCAATTTAAATAAACTATTGATTGATTGCTGGTCTTGTGCTAAATTGAATGAAACGTCAAGAATAAGAAAAGGCTTACTGGAGAGACCAGGGAAATTAGTGGCAGAGGAAGACACAGGTTGAGGGGAAATGGAACGGCAGGGAGTTGGAGAGAAAAGGTAAATGGGAAGTAGAAAAGGGAGTGTAGGAGCTTCCTGCCCATACGCTTCAGGACTGCAGTTCTCCCACCAAATGCTGTCTGGTATCTTAGGTTGCAAATAACTGAACTGTTTGAAACCAGGTTGGAAGTAGAGTGTCTCCAGGCTCGTCATCATGAGAATCAGTTGATCTGTTTAAAGGAAGTTTCTCGTGCCCAGGGACCAACACCCGTCTCGGGGCCGACAGCTTGTGTATACTCCAAGTCCAGACCTCAGAGGGACCCCCAAGCAGCAGCTGCTCCCCTAGCTCAACCCACTCACAGAGACCTCTGCACAAGGGAATGCTTTTATCTTTCTGAGTAAGCTGCAAGTAAGAACTAAAGGTTACATTTTTTTAATGTGCTTTATATTTCTCATCTTGTGGGGCTCAAGCTGGGTTTTGGGTCAAAGTAGATGTTAAGCCTCTGACTTTCAATCCTCGAAACAGCAGTCTTTCCTAAAAGTCCCTTTTTGCTTCTTTGTGTCTCTTGGGGTGACCTGTAGGTCAACCAGGCCTCTCCCATGACTTCCAGTGTGCAAGTGTTAGTGTTTCTAATGGGTTTGGTTTTCTTAACTTCACACTGGGTTGGTGGAAAGGAGTTTAAATGGGATGTCGGGGTCCCCTGGGGAGGTTTAACAGTTGAAGTTCATTGTCTTCTTGGGAAGAGAGGAAGCTATGGAGCTGTTCCTTTTTTGCCTGTTAGCAGAGAACGAGTACCAGCTCTCCATCCAGTGCACCTGACTTCACACTGTCTCCCACCCAAACCTGCAGAATAACTTAGTTCAGTCCAGATTCAAACATTTAAACAATTACCTGTTTCCGTTCTCTGTTTCAAAACTGCCCAAGTCTTGTGGATGATTATTAAGACCAGTAAGAAATACATTCTTACCAACTTAAAACCTCATTTCCGTATAAAATCACCAGATTTTAGTGCTGGGATATTTAAGTCTCTCTGTCTTCTATGCACTGCCACCAGATATGTCATACTGAGGGTCCTCGTTTATCCCCACCTGTTTTATAGAATCTCTTACTCCAAAATGTCTTTCCATCCTGGTGAGCTTAAGTCTGAGTGAGAAATTTTAATGTATCTGCCATCCAGAAGGTTCCAAAGCTGGCCCAGGCAGGTTTTCTTGGGCTATGTTTTCTAGAAGTTTTCTTTTCTTTTCTTTTCTTTTTTCTTTTCTTTTCTTTTCTTTTCTTTTCTTTTCTTTTCTTTTCTTTTCTCTTTTCTTTTCTATCTGCTTCTTTCTTTCTCTTTCTTTCTTTCTTTCTTTCTTTCTTTCTTCTTACTGTTGGTATTTTTTTTTTTAATTCAAGTTAGTTAACATACAGTGTAGTCTTGGCTTCAGTAGAGCCCAGTGATTCATCTCTTACATGTGACACCCAATGCTCATCCCAAAAAGTGCCTCCTTAATGCCTGTCACCCATTTAACCCATCCCCCACCATCCTTACCTCCAGGAACCCCCAGTTGGTTCTCTGTATTTAAGAGTCTCTTATGGTTTGTCTTCTTCTATGTTTTTATCTTATTTTTCCTTCCCTTCCCCTATGTTCATCTGTTGAGTTTCTTAAATTCCAAATATGAATGAAATCATATATTTGTCTTTCTCTGACTGACTTATTTTGCTTAGCATAATACCCTCTGGTTCCATCCACGTTGTTGCAAATGGCAAGGTTTCATTCTTTTTTTTTTATCACCGAGTACTATTCCATTGTGTATATATACCACATCGTCTTTATCCATTCATCAGCCAATGGGCATTTGGGCTCTATCCAGATAACTTTTCTTTTTTTTTTTTTTTTAATTAAAAAAATTTTTTTCAAATATAATTTATTGTCAAATTGGCTTCCATACACCACCCAGTGCCCATCCCAACGAGTGCCCTCCTCAATGCCCATCACCTACTTTCCCCTCTACCCCCCCAACCCTCAATTTGTTCTCTGTATTTAAGAGTTTCTTATGGTTTGCCTCCCTCCCTCTCTGTAACTTTTTCCCCCCCTTCTCTTCCCCCATGGTCTTCCATTAAGTTTCTCAAGATCCACATATGAGTAAAAATATATGGTATCTGCCTTTCCTTGACTTCTTTCACTTAGCATAATACCCTCCAGTTCCATCCATGTTGCTGCAAATGGCAGGATTTCATTATCCAGAGAACTTTTCAAAGAAACACTTACTTAATGCTTAACTAAATGCCTGCTGCTATTAAAAACACTTTTTGGATGTTAATTTAATGCTCATTAAACCCCATTAGTAGGTACTGATATTATTTTCACTTTACAGAGGAGGAAACTAAGGCAAAGAGAGGTTGCAGGAGAGCTAGTGAGTGATGGAGCCAGTGTCTGGACATGGGAAATCTGGCTCTAGAGTTTATTTTTTCACTACTACCCTCTGTTGTCTCTCAGGTTGCTTCTTTATCTTTTCAATCAATGTTCTAGAATCAGAGGATGAAAACTGGCCCATGAATATGTTTTATATGGCCCATTCACAACCCAAAAGTTTAGAAAATTTACAGAGAAATCTGGATTTTTTTTATTTCTTTTGAAAATGGGAATGCCAGACATTATTAAGCTTATGTTTCCAACTCAGCCACAACAACTGAGCCACAATTATCTGTATGGATAAGGCACACACATACCAGTTTGCCACAGTCTCCACCACTATAGACCGTAGCATCCAAGCTCTTACAAGTTTGTGAGCTTGTGACCTCTATTTTAATTGCTATGTGTATGGACACTACTCTAATACATCAGGGACCAGTTCCAAAATGTGTTCCTCAGTCTTCTAGATTCGTAATGTCCTCATTTCTTCCTGTAACTGTAGTTCTGTTATGTGTCCCAAAGATAAAGACTGAATGGAAGTGAGTCACTCCTTCTGGCCTGGGGTCCCAAACTCCCGTTGTTCTGGAGAAGGTTCTAGCCAAGTGGCTGATGTCATGAGTTGATTGCCCACAGTGAGCTGGAACAGAGGACGTGCCAAACTTGCCTCCAGTAGTGAAAATCAAGGTTCCAAGGCCAATACAGGGCTTAGGTCTGGAAGGGCATCACAGAGGCAACAAGTTCAGAGTTGTGCATGGGAGTTAAGAGAGTAAAAACCTGAAAAGAACTCAGTAGGAGGTGGCAATAGAGGAGGCACTCAAGTCAAGAAGATATGACTCCCTTGAAAAAGTTATTTAATGTCCACTGAGTTTACACTGCTTCATTCATATAAGGAAGCTGATGCCCCAGCCTCATAGCATTGCTGTAGGCCATCCATGGAACAGTGTGCTCTGAGTGTTGAGTATGGTGCCTGGCATGATCCATGGTAACCAAAAGCACCCAGGAGGTCCTGAGTGACCACTGAGAATACTAGTGAGCATTTGCAGTTTGCCGAAGTGAAGAGGAGTTTCTTGGGGTGTGGGTGGGGTCCAGAGAGTTCTCAGGGGAAAATCCGTGATAGAGATTGATTACTCATAACCTAAACATGGTTTGATACCATGTGTTTTATTTTGATTTTTAATTTCTTGTTTATATTTAGTTTTATTTTCAAAAGAAAATGGGCCAGAAGAGAAAGCTATGGTAGATCCATGGGTGATGACCCTAAGTTCGTTTGTTTGTTTGTTTGTCTTATCACGACTATTTGTATTTTTTAAAAAGTTTAGTTAGAATGCCATACACTTTCCTCTCTTTTTACACCTTCAGATATGGCAAAGACAGTGAGTCTATCAGGTGCACGTGACCTCAAATTACCTAAGATTTTGCATTTTTTCATTTCTTTTCTCCCTTTTCCCCTCCCTCCCTTCTTTTTTTACAGCAATTCACAAGTCTTATCTAATTCAGCATTTCCTAAAATGTAAACCAAGGAACACTAATCCCACCAGATATTCCAGGAATAAAATGGCTTTATAAATAAATTTGGAAAATGGTTCATGCTTTATCTCCTGCTCTGAGATTTGCTACGAATGTGAAAACATACACAAAGCTTTGAGCTGCCTTAAAGTTAAAAAAAAAAAACAAAAAGCAAAAACCTTTTAATCCAGTATTTCTCAAATGCAATTTTCCATGGAACTTTTCCTTTCTGATGTAAACGCTGTTAACACTGCTGAGTGCACTTGGAGGACTGTTCATCTAGGTCCACTCATTAAATGACTTTCTAACCCTGGAACTGGACTGATTATTATCATTTCTGCTTTCCTTGAAGGTGTCACACTCTATATTTATAGATGTATCTTAACTCCCAAAGACCTAACTTAAAAAAAGAAAATCAGAATAACATGTCTTCTACTCTGTGCTTCACACATCTTTGAAGATATAAGGCTACGCAATGAGAAAACTCACAACAAACATAGAAATTGTTTCAAGTCTTTCATCATTTTATCTTATATCTTGTGATGGCTCGAGATACTGTTTTATCTTAATTTGTTTAAACATTCAAGAGTTCTCCAATAACCTGTAGGTTCACGTATTCCTTTTCTTCCCCAAGTGGTCTTGCATTTAGGGAAAGCATTAGCCCAGTACAAGTTTTACTTTAGTGCAAGTGTATAGCATTTTTTTCCCTCACAGCCTCTGCACACATTTGTACTTCTCTTTCATCATTTACTTATAGAAAATATGACCTCTTAGGAAGCATTTAGTTCCGTGTTACGTCCATTTACATAGCAGGGCAGCTGGCACGTCCTGTCTGTATGTGGGCAGCTATGTCCCAGTAGCCTGAAAGTGCTTTGACTCAGGGTTCATCTGGGTTATGCTTCCTAGAAGAGCTTCCAGGCTTTAGCCCAGAGGACATAGGACTTCAGATACAGAGGACATAGGACTTCAGATACTTTCCTTTACAGGGCAGGTGGCTGATGCCAGGGGCTGTGGCACTCCTGTGGCTCTAGGAAGCCTAGGGCCTCTTCAGTGACAGGTCCCTCGGAGTAACACCCACCAGAGCTGGACTGTGTACATGTTCAGTCTGAAGACCTTTTCAGTCATGACAAGGGTTTGGCTAATCGGATTTGAAAGGTACTTTAAATATCATCTGGAAAAAAAAAAAACTTAAACTTTTTATTAGTTTTATTGAATGTAGAAGAACATCCTGAATTATGTAGGCAGTTGGGCAGCCACAAGAGAGTGTCTCTGTCTTTAATATGAATGTATTACAGTGCGTTGCTCAGAGCCTCGCCTTTTGTCTTGCTCTTCCTTTCAAATTCCATGTCAGTCATAGTAGCAGAGATAAAAGTTGGCATGAACTTGTCTTTGCTCACTTATAATTCTGTCCAGGGCAGGTTTACGAAATGAAATGAATGGTTCTTTCCATCATAGTGGCTGTGTTGGCTAATTTTAGAAAGATTAGAATGCAGGAGACTTCCGTTCCTTTGCTAATGTGGCCAGGCAAGTTGCTAGTGTCATTAAACAATAGTTAGTGAATTTCACCTTGACGTGTTTTCTGGTCTCCTATCTGGAAAATGAGCAGGAAAATGAAGACCTTTTGCAGAGTGACATTATGAATAATTGACAAAAACTTTATTATGGGGCACTTTACAAATTAAGAGCTTTATATCCAGGCTGAGCATCAACATATAATTTTATTTTATGAAAAAAACCCCACCAAAATGGTCACAAATTCTCAGCCCACTTGGGATCAGATACCAAATTCCACTCATTCGTCTTACAATTTTTAGAAGCAATATTGCAGAACAATATTTTTCAGGCTGGATTTTATCTTTTTCTTATCTTTGTTAATGTCAGACACAGGTAAAACTTCGAAGTCAACATCACAGACCGTACTCCTTTAGCACAGAAAGTAGAGAAGGGGCTCAGTGAAAGAAACTTTTTAACTCTCAAGAGCAAAGAGCACCTGAACGCTAAAAATCCTAGGAGCATTTCAGTGTGACTCTTCATGCAAACCCACAGACTCTGGAAGCCATCACTTTTTTTCTAAACATAATTTCCCCAAACTTAGGATAAAATACTTTTTAGGTCTGGAGAGCATCTTGAACATGGATCTTCTGAGGGGTCTAACAGCTTGCTTATGTCAATAGTTCAGCAAACCTAGAACATGTTCAGGATGTCTTGAATTCCCAAACAGTACTTTTTCTCAAGTTTTCTCTTGCTCCTTCATCTCGGAGTTGCATCATGGTACTGAAACCAGTCAGTTTTCCACATGTACCTTCATTTCCATCATCCCATAAGTTGGTCCCTGTAGCTCCCTGGTGCTCTGTGGAGGTCCCAGGATACAACAGGAAGAAAGGAGGTTGCTGACCCTTTGCATTCTCTATGACTTATTTCACGAGAATAGCCCCATTTGGGGATGTTTTTCCCATGATGCTTTCTTAAAATAAGGACTCCATGGGTTTAAAATGTTTGCAAAAACCAGAAAAACCACATGGTTATCTTGTGCAGTATCACTTACCTGACTTCCAAAGTCTCTTTATGTCAACTTTGGATCATTTCTCTTCTTTCTTGAGACGTTGCCTTTCTTAGACTTTTATAATGCATATTCCTCATTTCTCTTTTGTACCATGGATAATTCTCTACTATTTACGTTCCTCGTATGGACCAGAACATTTCCCAGCATCCTCTTTTCATGTAGGATCACTGTTTCTCATGAGCTTAAATAGACCTCTTATTTCAAGATTTCTAAGTTCAACCACATACCTCACTCTCCCCAGTACTCCCTGATCTAAGTCTTTCTAAAACAGTTTCTCAGAATGCCTGGCTGCTATTAACCCTCAAGCCTCTTGTGTCTCACGTTCACCCAAGAGCAGTGTCTATTTCCTGTCTCCACAGTTGTACCGTAAGCTCCATGAGGGTGGGAAACATATCTTATATTTGCCATCTCCACATCCAGCACTGGGGTCTTTAAAAATGGTAGGTGTTTTAGTTAAGAATTTCGTTGGCCTCAGGGACACTGGGTGGCTCAGTCAGTTTAGCGTCTGAGTCTTGGTTTGGGCTCAGGTCATGATTTCCCAGTTCGTGGGATTGAGCCCTGTGCTGGGTTCTACACTGAAGGCATGCAGCCTGCTTCAGAATCTCTTTCTCCTTCTTTCTCTACCCCAACCCCCACCCCAAAATAAATTTAAAAAAAGAAAGAATTTCATTGGCTACACATAACACAGATCCCGAAACAACGGCTTACATAAATTACAGGTTTTCCTTTTTTCACATCATCAGAGGTCTAGAGGTAGGCAGTCCAGAGCTGGCACAATAGCCCATAATGTCATCAGGGACCCAGGCACCTTTGTCCATTCAAGCATTTTTAGCATTTGCTTGTCACCTGTGGTCCCCATGTGGCTGAACCCCTCCAGGCATCATGTTCACATTCCAGGAAAGAAGGAGGAAAGTGAGAAATTTCTGGTGGACAGACTGGTTGGTATAAGATACCAACAGAGAAACATTCAGCCAATCCCCTTTAAAAGGCTTTCCTGGGGCGCCTGGGTGGCGCAGTCGGTTAAGCGTCCGACTTCAGCCAGGTCACGATCTCGCGGTCCGTGAGTTCGAGCCCCGCGTCAGGCTCTGGGCTGATGGCTCAGAGCCTGGAGCCTGTTTCCGATTCTGTGTCTCCCTCTCTCTCTGCCCCTCCCTTGTTCATGCTCTGCCTCTCTCTGTCCCAAAAATAAATAAAAAACGTTGAAAAAAAAATTTAAAAAAAAAATAAAAGGCTTTCCTACAAGGGCCACCTGGTGACTTCCACCTACATTTCATTGGTAAAACTGTCACATGGACATTTGTAGCTGAAAGGTGTCTGAAAAATACAGTGTTCTTGAAGCTAGGTATGTTATTGCTCTCAATAAAATTGGCATTCTTCCAGGAGGTGAAAGAGATCATGGACATTTGGTAGGCAGCCTGCAGTCCTTACCAAGCTAAGGATACAAAAATCCTGCTTTTGGATAGGATGGAAAGCCCCCCGCAAATGGACTCTGTTGGGTACCCAAAAAAGTAGTTTTCTTTTTTTTTTTTTTAATTTTTTTTTTCAACGTTTTTATTTATTTGTGGGACAGAGAGAGACAGAGCATGAACGGGGGAGGGGCAGAGAGAGAGGGAGACACAGAATCGGAAACAGGCTCTGAGCCATCAGCCCAGAGCCCGACGCGGGGCTCGAACCCACGGACCGCGAGATCGTGACCTGGATGAAGTCGGACGCTTAACCGACTGCACCACCCAGGCGCCCCAAAAAAGTAGTTTTCTAAGTGTGGTCCCTAGACCCAGACACAGGCTTTTCGCCTCCTGAAATCATTAGAGAAGCACTGTTCTAATGGCTCAAGTCCAGCAAGATAACCACCCAGGCCCTTCCTTCCCAGAAATTCTGGACCTATCGCTTGAGTCATCGTTCTGTCGTTCATTTAACAAACACCTGGTTGGGGCCCACAGTGTAGCAGGTACCGTGCTGGGTGCTGGGGCCACCATGGGCAACAAAGATATCATTTGTCATCAAATGGGAAAGTATGCGTGGAAGTACTTTATAAGCCTACTTCTATTTAAGAATCAGGTAGTATTTTCTTTCCTCCATCATGTGGAGTAAACAGTGCACAGGGAACAAGCACCCTGCACAATATTGCCAGAATTAGAACTCACTCCTGCCAGCATCGATGCCATTAGCTGAGTTTGCTATTCTCTTTTCTCTTTTGATGGTGGGTCTCCCGTGAAAGAACGTTGCTCTTAAACTTAACAAGAAACCAAAGAATTTAGCGTTGCGCTTTGGACAAGTAGCACGTGATATTGGTAATTCAGCTGATTCTCAGCCTCCCTCCTGGGTGTCTGAACATGAAGCCAGTGTCTGCATCTGTCGTCAGGACCTAAGGGACTGGGGCGCCTGCGTGGTTCAGTCAGTTGAGTGTCTGACTTCGGCTCAGGTCATGATGTCGCGGTTCGTGAGTTTGAGCCGTGCGTCAGACTCTGGGCTGACAGCTCGGAACCTGGAGCCTGCTTTGGATTCTGTGTCTCCCTCTTTCATTGCCCCTCCCCTGCTCATGCTCTGTCTCTCTCAAAATAAATAAATAAAAAGTAAAAAAAAAAAAAAAAAAAAAAAAGAACCTAAGGGACGAGGTAATAGAGCTCCAGGTGATGCAAATTGCTATTAACCAGGCCTCTGGGAGAACACCGGAGACCATGCGCTTTCCATCACTTGCTTGCCTCTCTTAGCCTGGGATTTAGGAAGCAGCAGGAAAAGGTCCGGATGCTTAGGAACAGAGACCATCCGTCAGAGAGGGTTGGAAGGGTGGGAGAGAACAGTGCCAGGCCTCACAACTTCAAAAAGACATGCAACAACCATGGCACATGTTAACAGCTGTTAAATCCTAAGAGTGTGTACGTGGGTGTTTTGTATTTTTCTCTGTACTCTACGTTTTAATATTTCATAACATGTAAGAAATTTAAACAAAATCCTTAGAACAGAATATTGTCTTGAGATGATCAATGTAACACAGAAAGGAAATTATGGTGAATAAAATATCCACGGCCCTAAAATTATGGACAGAGATAGTTGAGTGTGTGTGTGTGTGTGTGTGTGTTCAGAAGCTTTAACATGCCTCCACACCTCTGTAGAATGTTTAAGACACAGATCGCTGACTCTACCTAGTCCTGACTCAGTAGGTCTGGAGTGAGGCCTAAGAATTTGCATTCCTAATAAGTTTCCACAACGAAGAAATCCTAATGATTCCTTGTGGAGTAGATGCCACGTGCTCTTTTTGCACTGATCTGGATTGGTTGAGTTCATTCATTCAACCGATGTTTAGTAAGTATCTACTATGTGCTGAGGACTATGTTCCATGTGGTAGACATGCAGTTTATTATTATCCACTTTCAACTCCTTATCAAGAAGTAATTGTTAAATACATTTTATGTTTAGGCCAAAAGATGGGAAATTATTTAGATGCTGAGGTAAGCTGTTGTATGTTATAATAGCCAATCAGCAGGCGAGGGGAACACCCCGGAAAGAGGGGCATATGAAAACCTTGCTTTTTTGTATATAGTAATTAATAATGATTGTAGATAAGTTTCCCTTTCTTGTCTTCCCTTCAGCCCCCTCCTAGTCTTTTCTCTCCTCTCTCCTTCTTTCCCCTGGATAAATATGGCTGATTGACTAATCTAATAGCTCTCTCAATCACCTGCTTCCTTGCTGCCTGTGACCAAAGTTTCTGGAAAGCCAGATATTTGCTCTGCCAGATTCCATGGCAGCCAGGGCTGGCCACATGACCCAGTTACGGCCAATGAGACATAAGTGGGAACATACTGGGGGCCTCCTGGGACAGATTTTGTTTCTATATAAAAGGAGCAGGAGTAGGAGGAAGATCATTGGTACAGCCTTCTTCCCTGTCTTCCTGCCTTGAGGGCAGGCATGATGTCTGGGGTTGTAATAGCCATTTTGTGACCAGGAGGCAACAAGCATTAGGATACCGAATCCAAAGGTAATAGATTGGAAATAGTGAAAGAGCCTGTTTTTTTGTGACTTTTTTTTTTTTTTTTACCAGCTGACCCAGTATTAGCAAACTACGTATGCTCAGACTTTGTAATATTAGTGAGAAAAGCACAGTCTTATTTGAATACTGGTAATTTCTGTCACCTACAGAGGAAATAATTCCCAATAGATACATCCACTTCTCTCTTTTTGTCTTCTTGTCATCTGCCTCCCTTTCTTCTTTGTCTCTTGCCTTGTCATGGGCTCAATTGCATCCCTCCCCCCAAATTCGCATGTTGAAGCTCTAACCTCTAGTCAGAGTGTGACTAGATATGGAGATAAAGTCTTTGAAGAGGTAATGACATTCAAATGAAGTCATTAGTCTTAATCCAGTATGGGTGTCCTTAAAAAAAAAAAAAAAGGAAATTTGGACACAGAGATGGAAAGAGGAAAGACACTGTGAAGACAGAGGGAGAAGATGGACATCTACAAGCCAAGGAAAGAGGCCTCAGAAGAAACCACCTTGGTGACACCTTTATCTTGGACTTCTAGCCTCCAAAACTGTAGACAATAAATTTCTGTTGTTTAAGACACTTAGGCTATGCTCCTTTGTTATGGCAGCCCTAGCGAACTAATACACACCTTCCACCCCTTTTTTCACTCTATTATTTCCATTATTTATTTTTCTTTATTTGTCATACACCCCAAGGGGTGTATGTGGATACATGTATGCGTGCGTGCGTGCGTGCGTGCGTGTGTGTGGTATACCCAAGGGACACCCAAGAGTGAGGAACCCTTGCACCGGGGCCCCTCTGCAGATTTCTCTTCATGTCTCCTTGGCCGGAGTTGTGTCACATGTCCCTGTGTAAACCAAGGGCTGAGAACTGGAATGGGACCACCATAACTGATATGGGCCAACAAAGATTTACCTTCTTTGGCTGGGAAGAGAGGCCACCTCCCTTACAGCTTGTAGATGCTCACAGAGTGACGGGGATAAGGTCGTCCACAGGGTCCCGGAAGAAGAGTGGTTGTCATCCAGGGTGATTTCACCTTCCTACCCCTAACTCAAGGGGCGTTTGGGAATGTCTGAAGATATTTTTGGTTGTTAAATCTAGGAGCCAGTGGAGAGAGTTGCTATTGGTATTTGGTGGGTAGAGGCCTGGAATGCTGCTAAGCATCATACAAAGCAGTCCCCTCAACAAAGAATTATCTAGCCAAAATGCCAACAGTGCCGAGATTGAGGAACCCTGTGTTAGAAGAAGGGAAGAGGGGTGGGGAGTGGGGGGCAAGAAGCAGTGTCTGCAGTGGATGAAACTACGTGTGCAGCACCTCCTTGTGAGTCTAGCTGGGTGCCCACTGCAGCGCCCCTGAGGGTTGGAAGCTGATCTGATTAGACTGGCCAGCTGGCCCCGTGTCTACACCTGTGTGTCAGAGGCCCGAGTGAACCAGAAAGATTTGTACAGACTAAAGTTAGAAAAGAGAAAAAAAACAAATGATGATTTGGAGATGAATTTGAATACGCCCTTTTAGAACCTCTGAGACTGCAGTCGACACATAAACAGAACTAAGAATATAAAAATATGGTAGTCTGTCACTCTTGTCGCTGGTTTTCACCACTCCGGTTATAATAATGCCTTAGTCACTGTGTTGAATTCATGGGATTTGATATTTAAAGGACAGTAATGAGGAGCGCTTGGGTGACTCAGTTGGTTAAGAGTCTGACTCCTGTTTTTGGCTCAGGTCATGAACTCTTGGTTCATGAGCTTGAGCCCCACATCAGGGCTCTGTGCTGACAGCATGGAGCTTGCTTGGGATTCTCTCTCTCCCTCTCTGCCTGCCCCTCCCCCACTCATGTTCCCCCCACCCAATAAATAAACTTTTAAAAATCTTTAAAAAAATAAAATAAAGGACATTAATGACCTTGTTTTAGTATATTGTTAGTATATACTTAAATTACTTTTATAATTTTGCAGAGTAGCTCTTTAGGCATCGTAATCAATGATGAGGTTTTTATATCCACCCATGTGACATTTTACCATACGTAATAAATGGTATAATAAAATATATTTGTGGTTTAAATAATACCTCAACAACTTTTAAACTTCTTTGCAAACATTAAATATGATTTATATATGTGAATGATAGGCACATTTGTTTCTACCAAAGGTAGCTAGATTTAAACAAATCAGTACTGTGACCTGCAATTTCCTTTGCAAATATATAATTTGTCCTGTTTGCTTTATGGCTGCTGTTTGCATGATCACATTTTTTTCCTCAAATAAAAATGAAAGAAGTGATATAGAAGATGTAGCCAAATTGGCTTACAGTTTCATGGAGTCTGATTTTGTTAAAAGTGATCATGTACTTACTTTTATGTATGTTATAATGTATTAGCTTTCCATATAGTAAAAAGTCCATAGTTAGCTTAAATTGCAAGGCGTTTCCTGTTTTATAGGCTGCACTTTACAGGGTCTACTCAGTGTCGCTTTTGCTTAAACAGTCACAAACAGCTTGCCTCCGACTTCATTTTTTAAAGAATCACCACAAATATATTCATTGGTACGTGCTCCTGTGCCTTCACGTACCCTTTTTTTTTTTTTTTTTTTTGCAGTTACTTCTTTTCTTTTAGCCAGTGTCTAGAAGCCCGAACCAGGATTGCGTTCAGTCTCCAGTTTATTATAGACCTATGGTCTTCACAGGAATATTCGTTAAGTTTGAAGATGCTCTAACGCTGTGTTTTTCTATTTAGTTGCCTATAGATGACAGATCATGATGTTTTACACATTTGAGAGCACTTCATTTCCTTATTACATGGGCATATTTCTCATGGCTCTAGGCTCTTTACTATTAATAGCTGTGGAAGATACGCTATACATCTAATTTAACACTGCCTGGGGTGACACAATTGGTTCTCGGTTATTTGACTGCCAACATGTACAGCTTGTGCCACAGGGAGTCTGGAGCTAATTGGCGAGATCCCTGCCCTCCAAGACTGAATCCAAGTCAAGCGTCTCTATTTTCCTCTCAGCAACCTGAGCATTCCTCATTACTCCAACTTACCTTTGGTACAGTGCCATGACTGAAATAAGGAAGGCAAGCCACTCATTTTGACTATATTCTAGGTATATTTGGCTTTATGCATACACATCGTTGTGGAATATGGAAGCCCTCAGGGGTGGCTCCTGAATTTCTACATATTTAGGGACCGCAGTATAGAAGAAGGCTGAGGAACTTGTCTTGAATGCATGTTTGCAGAGCAAACGTGTATGATACCAACTGTATTTTTTATGACAGCTATTTGATTGGGGACAGGAGTATCAAGCCCTCTGAGTCACCCTTTAGTAGAGCCACTGGTCATTCTCCTCATGGAAAGTCCCTTTTGTTGCTGCCAGTGAAGGCCAATTATCTTAGTATGGCCTTTTAGATGATAATATTATCATCATTATGTCATTATAATATCATTATGATATCTCTCAAGCCTTACATCCCATTGTGCTGCCCACCCCAACCCTCCATGTAGCTAAACTACAACTGCACAGGGCTTGTGACCATTCCATGAACAGGACACACAACGTTTTCTTTTCCTCTGTTCCTTAGTTTTTGGGAATTCCAAAGTCTAGATTCTCTCCCCTCCCCCACCACCTAGGCCCTCTACCAAAACCCAGTTTAAACTCTACTTCTTCTTTTTATTTTTATTTTTTTCCAGTTTCATTGGCATAGAATTGATACACATTACTGGATATGTTTAAGATATGCATCATGGTGGTTTTGACTTACATATATTGTGAAATGATTACCACAGTACATGTAGTTAACATCCATCCTTTCATGTGGATACAATAAAAAGAGAAAGAGGGGCACCTGGATGTCTCAGTTGGTTAAGCATATGACTTGGGCTTAGGTCACGATCTCGTGGTTCATGAGTTCAGCCCCGCGTCGGGCTCTGTGCTGACAGCTCTGAGCCTGGAGCCTGCTTCGTATTCTGTGTCTCCCTCTCTCTCTGCCCACCCCCCCACTCATACTCTGTCTTTCTCTCTCTCTCAAAAATAAACATTAAAAAAAAAGAAAGAAAGAAATGAAAAAAAATGGTGTGATGAGATCTCTTAAGATTTACTTTCTTCACAACTTTACTGCATGTTATATGTTGTCATCACCAGGCTGTACATCACCTTCCTAGTACCCCAGTACTCATTTGTCTTAAAACTGGAAGTCTGCACCTTTTGACCACCTTCTTCAAATTTCCCTTCCTCCTACCCCCTGCCTTTGGAAACCACAAATCTGATCTCTTTTTCTATGAATTTGAAATGAAATCGCTAGATCATATGATAATTCTATTTTTAATTTTTTGAGGATCGTCCGTAGTGTCCCATAATGGCTGTGCCAGTCAACAGTCCCACCAACAGTGGGCAAGGGTTCCCTTTTCTGTTCATCCTCGCCAGCATTCCTTAGAGGCCATTTTAACGCTCACCAAGTGATCTCTCATTGTGTAAACCCCACTTCTTCTGAGAAACCATCTTCAACCCTCCCCACACAGACTTAATTATACCCTCCTTCCTGTGTGCTGACGACACTTCCTCCACTTCGCTGGTCACCACAGACCTGGCACAGAATTCTAGTTGTCCAACAGACAGCTTTCCTCAGCACTGGACTGTGAACTCTTTGAAGGTAGGGACGTTATCTTACTTACTTCGATATCACCAGTGCCTTATATGTTTTCTGGCTTTTGGCTGGTGCTCAGTAAAGGCATGTTGCATTAAGCTCTCACTGTTACTGTGGTATCCTATATTTACCAGCATTGATGTAGAAGGAGGTGTTACCCAGTAGCCTGGTGAACAGGTAGCTAAAACATAAGCATATATGTGCTGAACCATTTTCTGGATAAAAAAAAAAATTAAGTATATCCCTGCCTCAGTAAAAGGGCCTAGAATGTGCTTCACTTCTTGACTTAGGAATCTTGTTGTGAGCGTTAGTTATTACATTGAGCTCCAATATTATCCATGTTCTATTACCTATAAAAGTGCCATGAAGTAATGCTCTTTAAGTAAAACATGCATATTGACAAAATAAAGCAGTGGTCCATCCAATGACCCTCCAATGAAACACCAAATATTACTGTCAGATTTTGATCTCAGTGAATGAATGAGGGGTGACTTCGCTTACGAAACATCTGGAGTACACTGATCTTACCCTAGATCATTTAGTGTGAACTTCTCCAGAATTTTTCCTGTTTCTTGAAAGTGTTAATTTTGGGGGGAAAGTTTTAAATACTAATGACCACAGAAAGCTATATGAACTTGAAGTATATTACCTTTTTTTAAACTCTATTAGAGAATCAGATTGTTGTCACAACAAAAATGGCTACATACCATACCAATAATGGCTCACCAATTGACTTTGTATTCCTTTTATCCATCCAGTCATTCAACAATTACCACATGCTAGACATTGTGCTAGGACCTGGGCACCTAAGACTGAACAAGATCGATATGACTCCTGCCTCAAGGTCCTCATGTGGAGAGAGAAGAGACAGAGCAGCACACAGAATTGCAGCAGAGGATATGTTTCTGTTTTGAGACATTTACCAGCCCATAAAACATTAGCCACCTCTGCCAGCTCACTTGACATTCCAATGAAGTCTCCATCACTGGGTTGAGAGACTATCATAACCCAGACAAGGGCCAGTTGCATGCTCTGGTGGCAGGGATCAGGGTTTTGATGAAGATCCACAGTGATCTCTCTGGACTTGGTTATTTTGGGTATTTTTGCAGGTAGGTGGGAACGCTGGCTAAGGGAACAAGATTTATATTTGTAATCTCAGTGGTTTGTCTGTGGAGGAGAATGGTGACGCCTATCAGTAATGAGAGGGGGTGAACACCAGTGGGAGCCCCAGTGGCAGTGATTGTGTCCAGATTTAAAAAAAAGTAGGAAGTAACGTTTGCTGTTGAAAATTGGAGCCAAAGTTCCTACTTGGGGAGTTCCTAGGCACATTTTGTTTATATAACAAGATATGATGGACTTGCATAGATATCCAAATGTTAGCAGGTAATAGAATTAAGTGGTTTGATTTACATATATTGGTCTTTGTCACGTGTGTCTTACACTAATGTTTACTTATTTATTGGGTATCTATTGTACACAAAGAACCATGCTAGATACTGAGAAGGTTCTGTTTTATTCTCAGTGGGTTTATAGCTCAGGAATGGCATCAACCAAAGACAGGGCATGCAGGTTCAAGATCACAGGAAGAATAGCAACTGTGAGAAAGCATATCTTGGTTACTAATGGGAAAATAAGATTATTGTTGCTCTGGGGTGTTGTAAAAGTACATCTCAGTGAAGCAATTGGCAATGGAAAGTTCCCCCACATCTTGGTACAAGAAGGATCCCTTAACTCTATCAAAGCAGCAGGGTTGACAAAGCAGGTGCTGGGCTTGAGAACAACTGTTAGAGGTCACACTAAAAATCAAATTTATTAGAGATTTTTGAAATTAGGGTTATCTACATTTGATATATAAAAATTTGATTTAACTAATAATTATTTTGAATCTACCAAGATTCTTCTCTTCGGGCCATGAAGGATTTCATTGTATATTCTTCAACACGACTGAGACTAACTTTAAGACTTAAATACTTCCTGATAGACACATACAGAGAATTAAGAGATTGGGCCAACCTAGTTTTGCTTTCTTAACGGTAATTTAAAATTTAGAGCTGAAAAAGTTGTCTTACTGTGGGATGAATGAAGGCTTTTACTGAGATTGTTCTAGTCATGAGGACTAATCATGAAATGTTAGAATTGGAAATGAGCGGTGATGTCTACCGGGGGTTTTCAGATGTTGTTTAGCCGAAGAATCCTTTATTTAAACAAAATTTTACACCGAAGTGTGGTATGTCAGAGAGACAAAAGTGGAGTTGGATATGAGGACTAATGTCCATTGATTTGCTCCATTTGAGTCTACAAGGGGTTCCCCGGGACACAGTTTGGAAACTACTGCTGCAGGCCTGTTTCTACATTTGCCCAGGCAATGGGCAAATTGTGAAGGCACCAATGCCCAGGAAAATAACTAAATCTCCCTGTGAGTACTGCTCAGAAGCAGAAAGAGGTGTAGGTTCAGATACTTTGACCTATTTCATTGAACTTTCCTCCGAAAACTGAACACAATTTGCATATCTTTTCATTTGTGTTTCTAAATGCCTGTGTCCTCTGAAACTGGGTCACTGTCTGATTAGTGATAGTAACGGTGGAAAAGAATGACTGCTGTGTCCCGGGCCAAGAGAGAAATAGGTTAAATCCAGTGTGTCTTTCTTAATCCCCTTATTGTACTTGACTGTATTCATCTTTGCTCTTCAAATAGAAAAAGAGAAGCTTCCATGAGCCATAGCCCGGCCTCCTCCTTTCAGTATGAAATGTAGTTCTACATTGGATAAATAATGTTTATATCATATCCATGGATTTATTATTTTCAGGAGGAACTCCATGTCTTTGTGTGAGACTTTCTATGTGATTCTGGCATCCAGTAGTAGTGCAGGTTGGATCTCACCATGCTTTTTATGAACACCAGGGATCCTTTGTAGACCCCAGGTGAGGCCAGCCTTTGTGTTGCGAGGCCTAATGTGATTCTGCCTTACCACTGTTCAATATCGTTCTATAATTTGTCATCTTTGGTCACCAGGTATGTTCGGTTGAGGAGACTCTGGGTGACAGACAGGTAGCTGTTCACCAACTCTTCAGGCTCCTCCTTGTGTAGCCTAGATTTGTTTCTGGGAAGATGTCACGGCTAGCGAGAAATGAGGTGACTTGTCCAAGATCTCACAGCGCATGAGAAGCAGAGGCAAGCTCAGGACTTGGGCCTCCAGATGCTTTGACCAGCACCTTCACTGCACTCACCCACCTCTAACCCTCTCCGATCAACAACAGGTGGAAGTGATAAAACCAGCCATATTGAAAAGGAGCCCTGTCTCAAAACCCTTGGTACAGTTTAACTTGGCCAGAACCTGGGCTGATATCAACCTAGTCCTTCAGGAAGGATGGGTAGACAAAGTGTCTTCAACTCATTTTCCCCATCACGTTTCTTCTATGGGTTCATTGTGTTATATTATTGGAGTTACTATTCGGGGGTAAGGCATTGCCCCACTGTTCAAAGACCTTGTTCAAATGCAAGCTATTCCTAGAAGGGATAATGCTATATACATGCTACCCATCGGTTTAGATCCCTTTGTTGCATTAGTCAGCAGCCCAGAAGGATGGGGAAGGCTTTCAAATGGGTTTTTGAGCAGATCAGTACCTAAAGCAGGGCCAGCATGGAGTTCCAGTTGGGATAAGGAGAGGACTGAGGAACCAGGAAACTGGGAAACTGAAGGCCCGGCAGGTGGCCTAACCACACCTGGTGTGTGCACCGAGCACGGAAAAAGCCTAGTTGCTGGTGGAAAAGATGTTTCCAGCAGAAGTTGAAGCCTGGCTCCCATGAGCTCAGGCTTTGGGCATGTTAAGCCTACAGGCTTTTCCTGGGCATCTGGGTGACAGTCGTCCTCTCAGGGAGGCACTGGCATGTCCTCACACATCAGACAAGTGGACTGTAGAGAAAGCTGTGACGTACATGTGGTGATTAATGCCTCTTGCATACACTTATACACCCTCCTTCCTCTGTGCCATGCTCCCTGTATTTCCTCCAGCCAGTTCTGAACATATGGACCCTGGCACCATTCCAGCATTTACAAATCTTCCCCCCCCCCCCCTCCCCAGAAGACACCAATAACGTCCCTTTTCTACCTCTTCCTTGCCAGTTATGGAGGGAAGAATGGACTTACCTTCCCTGGGGTTATTACAAAACAATGGTCATCTGTCCCAGGTGGTCAATTAACTTCCTATAAATTCTTACAAGTCACAGAAGCCAGTCTCTCATCCAGAATGAGAAAGTTGAATGCCAGCTTTACCACTCCCAGATTCATTCAGATCAGTTGCTTTTCTCGTCTGCTGACTATTCCTTTCAGCCCAAACTTAAGGTAAGAGAAGGGGGACGGTTTTCCTCACTCTTTGAGAATTATGAATTTTATTTTAAATTGGGATACTCACCACCTTCAGATACCTCTCTGCCTGTCTGTCTGTCTGTCTGTCTCTCTCTCCTTTCCAGTTTGGATAACAGTTCAGCCTCACGATGTCTGAGTTGGGGGCCAATTATTGAATTTTCCTGAGGCAACAGCATTCTAAAAAAAAAAGCAAAAGAATTTCATTTTCATTAGTCATGGGGAAAAAAGGTGAATAAATATGTAGACATTGGAGATCCTATGTGCTTGGTTAAACTAACCTATTAACAGTCCTGGCCAAAGCAGATTAGACAGTCTGCTGAACTGGGTTAAGGATAAGAGACTTCACTCTTTAGATATTTAGCTTTTCTGTATTATGTTGCAGCATTTGTTGCTTAACCTTTTTGCACCATTTTGAATAGGAAAAAACTGCTGCACGAGAAGTTTCTTTAGAAGTCATCTAACTGCTTGCTACTCAAAGTGTGTCCATGCAACGGACAGCAGCATTAGCATCCCCTGAGACCTTGCTAGAAATGCAGAATTTTAGGCCCCACCCTAAACCTACTGAATTCGAATCTGCAATTCAACAAGATCCCCAGGGGATTTGTGTCTTGCATTAAAATCTGAGCTGCACTTGGCTAGTCTGACTCCTTCATCTGACATATGGGGAAACTGAGGCCCGGGCAGATTCTCAGAGTGCAAGGGGAAGCTGTAGCAACGAAGAATCTTAAGAGCAAGCTACCATGACCTTGTAGTCTCTCCTGATGCAGGCTGTGGGGTGGGGGGGTGGGGGGGTGCGGTGGTGGTGGCTGAAAACCGATGGTTTGCCAAGCTGGGCACTTTTCTAAAAATAACAGTGAAAGACTTACCTCTGCAGGACAGATATGGCTGACCTGGTCATTTCAGATCTGGCAGGTAAATGATGAGTCCCCATCTATTCAGACCCCTGGCCATGACCAGGTTCTCAGGGGTGACAAGAACACAGTTGTCTATAAGGAATCTGGAGGTCAGAATGCACAATATTTATGTTGGAGTTTTCACTGTTTATATAAGGAAAAATCCTCATTAATCTCAAACATGTCTGTTGTTGAGTAGGCCCCTGGAGTCAGGTGTTCCTTTAAAACAACAAACATAACCTATTTCTCATATTTCAGGTTTGATGCAATTGCTACCTGAGGCAGCCTAGTTCTTTGGGGGCTATGTTAGATTTTATTTTCACTGTAAATAGAACCATAAATTCAATAGACTTGGTCACCCATGTATTGATTCTAACATTTTACTGTCATTATGAAAAGGAAATTGTTTCTGATTGTCGAACTTCCTATGTGCTGGGAAACAACAAAAACAATTATTGTGGCGGAGCGCCTGAGTTGCTCAGTTGGGTAGGCGTCTGACCCTTGATTTTGGCTCAGGTCACAATCTCACAGTTCATAGGATTGAGCCCCACGTCCACCTTTGCACTGACAGTGTGGAGCCTGCTTGGGATTCTCTCTCTCTCTCTCTCTCTCTCTCTCTCCCTCTCCCCCTCTCTCTCCCCCTCTCCCTCTCCCTCTCCCTCTGTGCCTCCCCTGCTTGCGTGGGTGGGTTCTCTCTCTCTCTCTTTCTCTCTCTCTCTCCTTTTCACTCAAAAAAAAAATTGTAGAAATCAAGATAAAGAGAATCAAATGCAATGTACTTTTGAGGGCAGAGAAAGAAGATGCTTTGTCACATGTATGGGTCTCAACTCCCTGCCTTGGGCACAAGGGTCAGGCTATTAGAGACCCCATAGGAGGCCCCTGGGTTTATGGGCCTGGAGATTGAGAAGGAGGGAGAAGGGGAGAGGAGTGTTTCTTTCCACTGGAGGGGATAGAGAAAGGAGGATTTGCATTTCTTTGTTATTGAGGGTGGAGTGCATGTAAATGAGATATAACCTACCTTCAAATGCAGACCAGATGGAGAAGTCTGGCATATAGGAACCACTCCATATATGTTCTTTCCTCTTTGGTCTGGAGAGTTGTGCTGAGGAGACAGCCCTGGCAAAACCTAGAGGCAGATCTGGTTTGTTCAAGAGGACTCTTTGTTCAACAGGACTTTATCTGTACTGGCAAACATAAGGGAGAATGTTTCCATTGTTGCTGATAAAAGAGACACTCTAAGAATCAGGGCTGCTTTGTGAAAATCTTTATGCCTCTGGAGTCCTGAGAAATTTGGACTTCTTGACAAGGACTAGGGCTTCTGTGGGTTCAGGCTGAAATGATGGGAGTGGAGCCCACTGTGAACCATGGTTGGTCATCTAATTCTGCAGTATTCTAGATGAGGTCAGAAGGAGTACATGGCAGTTCCCACTGAGCGGGCTGTGCTGAGGGCTCAGTGGGCTTGACTCCTGGGGCAGAAGAGAAGATGTCTGGGGGGCGGGGGTGTGGTGTCTGTGACCTCAGGAGGTGGTTCTCGGGGTTCATGGAAAAGGCTACAAAGCAGTCATCTACTCAGGGTTTCAGATATCCTTTGGTAGGTTTCGTCTATCAGGTTATCGCAATTCTGATTCTCTGGGGAATTGGGGATTGCTTTGAGAGTGAGTGCACAAAAAGGCAATGGACTTAGGTTAAGATAATTTAAGTGACACAGGTAGACAGATCTTCCTGAACAGTAAAAATCATTTATTTCACTGCTGTGGCTTTTTAGTTTACAGACCATTGTCTTGGCAGGCTTATGAGGAAATTTCCCTCTAAGTGGCTAGTACTCTTCCCACTAGATCAGTGGCCCCTAAAATAAGTGGCCCACTATACTCTAGAGAGTACACAAGATAATCTACTGCTTGCAAAAAGAAAATTATTTAGGTTTTTTTTTCTAAAAAATACAAAAGAAGAAGTGAAAAAGCAAAAAAAAAATTAAGCTTTACCAACATTTTAAATACGGACTGAGCCTAGCACATTCTGTCATTTTTTTGTATGTCAGGCATCCCTGCATCACATATTCCCCATGTGGTCTCCCGAGGATTGAGGGGCTGCCCACATCCCCGAGGGGCAGAGAGACCCCCCCTGGCTTGCTTGTCCACTTTCAGCACATTGCTTTACATTGCCCCGTGTTTAACTTAAAGATTTCATTGTCTTCCTTCCTCTGACAGAGTGAACAAGCAACTTCCAGAATGATTCTTGCAAAGAAATGATCAGTGGGGGTAATGTTAGTGACGCAAGCACGCACCAAGCCCAGGAAACAGCCAAGCGATGTTTCTGTTACTGCTGGTGTATGCTCATTGTCAGCCATCATACAATACCGAAAACAACCACAATCTCATCCAAGCTAGCAAGTTGCCAAAACATTTTTGCAAAGTGAATTACCTTCCCTATTCTTGATGATGAATGTCACCCAAGTATCCATTGTGTCTTGTAATATAAGCTCAAGGACATTAGGAAGTTACTGTGATTAATAATTCACTTAAAAACTAAACACCTAGAACATGAAACAAACCTCTACAGTTTACCAACCCCCCCCCACCAGTGGTGGGTAGAGACGTGTGATTCTCAACAGTACTTTATTGTTTTTTAATGTTTATTTATTTTTGAAAGAAAGAGACACAGAGCATGAGCAGGGGAGAGGCAGAGAGAGAGGGAGACACAGAGTCCAAAGCGGGCTCCAGGCTCTGAGCTGTCAGCACAGAGCCCAATGTGGGGTTCAAACCCACGAGCCGTGAGATCATGACCTGAGCCAAAGTTGGATGCTTAACCGACTGAGCCACCCAGGTGCCCCAGTACTTTTTTTTTTTTTTTTTTAAGATTTTATTCTTTTTAAGGAATCTCTACGCCCAGCATGGGGCTTGAACTTACAATCCCAAGAGCAAGAGTCACATGTTCTGCCAACTGAGCCAGCCAGGAGCCCCTCAACAGTACTTAAAATGTTTGCCAAATTTACTGACAAATATTTAAAAGCCTCTTTTGAGGGGCGCCTGGGTGGCTTAGTCAGTTGAGCGTCCGACTTCGGCTCAGGTCATGATCTCGCGGTTTGTGGGTTCGAGCCCCGCGTCGGGCTCTGTGCTGACAGCTGGGAGCCTGGTGCCTGCTTCCGATTCTGTGTCTCCCTCTCTCTCTGCCCCTCCCCCACTCATGCTCTGTCTCTCTCTGTCAAAAATAAAATAAACATTAGAAAAAATTTTTTAAAAAAGCCTCTTTTGAGATTTTTTACTTGTTAGTAAAAAAAAAAAAAGCCTCATATGACTGGGTAAATACTTGCTCTTCCTGATGCTGTTAAAGATGGTTGAAGTAATACATAAAAAGTATTTATAGTGACAAACAAAATACCTTTGTTTTGGTGAGCTCATACTATTGGAATAGAAGAAGAAAATATTGCAGGATGTCTGAAGAAGCAAGGATCAGAACAGATGATGCAGTGTGGGATGTTTGTTGTGTAGTGGTATAAAAACATGTATGCTGTCAATATGTTTCAGCCTAGAGTATTTGCTAGATTCTGTTTTAATAATTCAGAATTTAAAGAACCACTTTACGTTGTATGTGTGTGTGGGTACGCCTGTGTGTGCATGTGTGTGTACCACATAGAGGAAAATGCACTGGGAATGATATATCTTCAACAATTAAATTGCTTCTTTAATTAAAAAGTGTTTTATGGAAAACTTTAGGTGAATATGACCACCGAGATAAAGATAGGACCAAATGATTCATTCGCTGAATCATACAGAGGAAAGCTCTTGTAACAAACAGTTAATGCCAGAAATACACAAAATGTTACAGGATGTAACTAACATAGGTTAACTTTATAAAAACCAGGCCTGTAAAATATAGTGGAGTCTTTATAACACTGTGGAATAAAATGGATAGTGACCATGAAAATCTTGTGCAATGCGTAAAGGCTCCCTATAAATCCTTTAAGTTATCTTCTGTCAAAATATTATAAAGGAATTGTTGGACTCTAGGTGACTTATTCATTTTTCTTTTATTAAAAGATGAGACCCAATAGGCTGACCTTTTATGCAGTGACAATTAGGCTATCTAGAAAAATAGCTTTTGGAAAAATTAAAATTAACACTTAAAACTGTCATGAAGAATCAAAGTGGGAAAGAGACCTAATAATCATTGTCTAATTAACCCATGAAGAGTGTGACCAGGGGAGTGGAGTATTTGCCTTCCTAAAGCCCATTGCCTCCGGCTAGGTTGTGTGTCCTCATCTTTCACTCCCGTAATACCCTGTGTAGACATCCACCCATTCATCCACCTATCTTTCCATCTATGCATCCTCCCATCCATCCATCCAGCCATTCATTACCCTTCCATCCGACAAATATGTGTTCATCATTTACTCGATGTCAGCATTCTAGATAGTGGGTATACAAAATAGACAGTGAACAAAACCATCAATAATCCCAGCTCTCAGGAAACTTACATTGTACACAGGGAAAATACATCACTTTAAAAAATGAGTAAGACATATAATAAATTGGCCAATGATAAATGTTATGGGAAAAAACAAAGGAGAGAAAGATATTAGGTTGTACATTGCAGGGAATACACTGCAATTTTTAATCCAGCAATCAGAGGAAGCATCACTGAGAATGATGCGGGAGTCAGCATCATAAAGAGGTTAAGAGCGTGAGTCCTGCAGGTTCTGGGGAGAGAGCTTACGGCACAGAGGGAACATTAAGGACGAAAGCCCTGAGGAAGGATTGTGCTCTGGGTTTAGTTAAGGAGGAGAGGAAGCAGTTAGCAGACCGGCAGAGTCTTGGGAGGCTTGCAAAGATTTTGACTTTTACTCCAAGTGAGATGGGAAATCCCTGGTAGGTTCTGTGCAGGGGATATGACTTGGTTTGACATGGGTTGTCACAGGATTGTTTTGGCTGTGTTACAGAGAATAGACTGAGTGGGGTGTCTTAGTCTGTTCCGACTGCTGTGACCAAGTGCCAGAGACTGACTTGGGTGGCTTGTACGCAATAGAAGTTGACTTCTTGAGGCTGGAGGTCTGAGATCAGAGTGACAGCGTGGCTGGGATCTGGTGAGGATCCTTTTCCAGGCTGTAGACTGCTGACTTATCCTGACACTGTGGAGAGCAGAGAGGGGAAGCGAGCACTCTTGGGACTCTTATAAGAGCACTAATGCCTTCGGGAGGGCTCCACTCTCATGCCTCATCTCATCCTAAGCACCTCCCGTGCAGCCCACCTCCTACTACCATCACATTAGGGGGTAGGGATTCAACATACCAGTTTGGGTGGAGGGGGGTTCTATACAAGCATTCAGTCCATAACATGGGGCCAGTGCAGAAGTAGAGGCCTGTTAGGAGACAGTGCAGTGATCAAGGTGAGAAATGGTCCAAATGGGGGTGGTGGAAGGTGATGGAGTTAGTTCTCAGTCGCCATGTTATATTGAAATCATCTACTTATTATTACTTTTGTCTCCTCCACCTGCCCATTGCATTCCTGGCACCTATCACAATGCTCACTCAGAAAAATCATAAGGGGCACCTGGGTGGCTCAGTTGGTTAAGTGTCTGACTTCGGCTAAGGTCATGATCTCAGGGTTCAGCACAGAGCTTGCTTCGGATCCTCTGTCCCCCTCTCTCACTGCCCCTCCCCTTCTTGCATGTGCACGCGCTCTCAAAAACAAACACACATTTTTCAAAAGGGGGAAAATCATAAAATCTCCTTTCAGGAAATAAATTGTGCCCATCTGGGGAGTTCTACAGAACTAAATCTCAAGTTGTGAATACAAGGTGGTTGAAATAGAAGATGCAATTTGTTTAAGAACTAAAGGAAAAATTTAGTGGTTGACAGTGTGTTATTATGAGGAAGAAGATGATTGGGGGAGTATATTCTTGGTCCCAGAGGCTGATTTTAAAGGAATCCTTCCTTTCCCAGCACAGCTCTGGGTATTTGGGTCAGACATGAAACCATTTCAATGTAATGTAATACTTGGAGCCACAGTATTGCTCAATTCCAGGACATGCCTTTCCCACCGAATGCAGCATGGATCCTTTGAGTGGCACAATGTGGTGACGATCTATGGGTATCTATGTATCTGTATCTTTGGGAAGTTCTCCCGCCATTGGAGGGTGTCACAGATCCACATGATCACAGAAACAAGGCAGAAGCTGTAATCGTAAATATTAATCTTAAATACTATTGGTTCCAGGACTTGTTAGGCTGGATAGTTACAGTAAATTGGATAGTAGCTTCTAAGAGTATCAGGTCCGCACCCCCAGAACCACCAGATGTGGAAAAGGGTGTTTGCAGGTGTGATTAAGTTAAGGATCTTGAGGTGGGATATTATCCTGGGTTATCTGGGTGGGTCCTAACCGCAATCGTGAGTGTCCTTGTAAGTGAAAGGCAGAGGGGGATCTGACACAGAAGAGAAGGCAAGGTGACACAGGTGATACTTTAGTGACAGAAGAAGCTGACAGCTACCGAAAGCTGCAAGTGGCAAGGAACAGAATCTCCCCTAGAGCTTTTGGAGAGAGCTTGGCCCTGCCAGCAACTTTATTTTGGCCCAAAAATACATATTTCAGTCTTGTAGCCTCCGGAACTCTAAAAGAATGAATTTCTGATGTTTTATGTCATCAAGTTTGTGGCAATATTGTTACAGCAGCCGCAGGAAACTAATACACTAACAGAGTAGTGAACTAAGCTTTCATCTATTTCTTGGATAGCTATTTATACACCAAAAGAACAGTTATGTGGTCTTGAAATTTCTCTGTGAACATTTCAGCAATGACTCTGCACAAGAGTGCTTTTGAAGCCGAGGCAAGATGGTTTACGGGGTACCCCAATATCTGCTCAACTGCTAACCAAAAACCCTTCTAAATTAGGCTGTGACAGTTTGTTTGCCAATAAGCGCTTTTATAAATAGTAAACAGTAGTTGAAAGGAAAATATACTACTGAGCCATCTTGCATTACTTACTTTATGGTTAAAATTCGATCTATCCAAAGATTCCAAAGCATCTACATGCATATTCATGTCTCTCTCTATCTCTCTTTCTCCCCTTCTCTGTCTGTCTGTCTTCCCCCTCTCTCTTTCCCTGAAAGAATTAAGAGCAAGAGTAATTTGCACTATTGGGCACGTAGCAGATGATTTTACACTACGCATGATGAAAAATCTAATTAAATATGATTTTCATCTCAGCTTTACTTGACCTTTCTTCATCCAGATACATTGCTGACCCTCCAATCTAGGAATCCTGGGAAGATCCGGGAAGTCTTTTGCAGAGCAAAACACTCAGGATGGTAAAGTGCTCTTAGCTGAAATAAATGCTCATTACTGAAATTCCTGTAGTCTCCTGAAGTGTTGTGGGTTTTTGTTGTTGTCTTTTTTTTTTTGGGGGGGGGGGGGTTTGCTACCATGCCCCATTTAGGAATGGAACTTATTACCGAAGATAAATAACCTGATTCCCAGGGTTCAGCCTTATTGGGTAGACCATGAAGGCATTTCTCTTTGGGGTCATACCATATCCCCATTTATTTTAGATGCTGGGGTAGGGGCTGGTCCCAGCTATTAATAGAACCCCATGAACCTTGGAAATATTTTATCATTGTAATTCAGTGATTTTCTCTGACTTCCAAAGGCCCTCAACTCTCTCCTCTCCTCTCCTCTGATCACATTTCATGAGCTTACATTTCTGGAAACAAAAACCATAAGGGAGATAGTCTCTAGTTAATATCTTTTGGCCTTGAGATCTAAATCCTCTAAGTCAGGAGTCAGAAATCTGTGACCTGTGGCTAAATCCAGCCTGCCTCCTGTTTAACTTTTAAATAAAGTTTTATTTGAACACAACTATGCCCATTATTTATTGTCTAGGGCTGCTTTTTTGCTGTTAACAACAGAGTTAAGTACTTGGACAAAGGTCGATAGGCCTGCAAAGCCTAAAATATTTACTATCTGGCTTTTTACAGAAGGTTTGCAGATCCCTGCTCTCAGTCAAGAGAACTCAGATTCTGCCTACTGTTGTTTTGTTTTGTTTTGTTTTGTTTTGTTTTGTTTTGTTTTGTTTTGTTTTGTTTTGTTTTGTTTTAAGGGAGAGAGAGAGAGAGGGAGTCATTAAGGGGCAGAGAGAGAGGGAGCCGGAAAATCCCAAGCAGGCCCCGTGCTGCCAGCACAGAGCCTGACCCAGGGCTCAAACCCATGAACTATGAGATCATGACCTGAGCCAAAATCCTGAGCCGCTAAAGTGACTGAGCCACCCAGGTGTCCCCGCCTACTTTTTTTTTTTTTTTTTTCTTACACAGAGGTGTGAAAGCATAGCAAGGACAGAACTGAAATTAATGACTTGGCACATTATCCTGCCATAGGATAACCTGCCACTTAGCTCCACAGCTTCGAGGGAGTCTGACTTAACTTGGGGGCCCAAGTATGATCGAGATCCAATTCAGAATGACCTTAGCTTCTTTCTTGAGCTGTCGTAGTCATGGTGGAAAAACACCTCCTAAGGATCATATTACTCTCCATTTATCCACATTCTGTGGTGGCCCAGACCCAACGAGATTACTCAAGAATCTTCCTTCTGTTGGGGCTGCCCCTCTGTGTCTTTATAGATGTTGTCACACTTCCGTAGCCCTCAGGCTGTTCCTTGTATGAATGCAGTGACTGGTGGATCCTCAAGGACAAGCCCTCTAGGCAAGGAGCCCTGGCACACTGTCCTGTGCACACTAGAGGTAGAGGAGCACCCTTACTGAGTGCTGACTTAATTGGATGACCCAGCCTTCTGCTCAGAGGTGACAACAGATGCAGGAAGTGATCTCAGGCTTGCCTTTTGGGAAGTGCTGCTGGAAGACAGTGTGGCCTCTAAACCTGGAGGGATCGCTGCAGGGTAGGATATGACTGTCAAGTTCTGCAGGCTGCATCCGTGGGCATAGTCAGCTGAGACACTTCACAAAGAAGGGAGAGGAAGGGAAATGATGCCAATATAATTGCCTCTTGGAAAAGATTCCCTATCACGTTTCAGAAGGAAAGTTCACTATGAATGATGCTGGCACTTAAGAACCTAGAGATTTCTCTTTGGTATCATGTGACTTATTATTAGTTTGTATGGAATGATGATGACCTCTGTCCAGTCTGACTACCATAGTGTGGCACACTCAGAAGAGCTTACATTTGCAGGTCAAACAGACCTGGGTTCAAATGTCAGGTTCATCTCATTCTGCTTCTACTCGTGTCAAGTTGATTACCTTCAGTTGTGTCACCTATAAGAGGGGATAAGACTTTCAACTCACAGCATGCATGTCAGGATTAAGTAAAAGAGGTAATATAAAAGATGTCCACACTACTGGGCAAACAGTAGTCGCTCAATTCTTTGCCCTTTTCAACTGGTCTGATTGATGAAGGAGAGAAGTAAATTTAATGAACCCACTTTCTGAAGAGATGGTAGGAACAGTGGTTCAGCCAAAAAAAAAAAAAAGTAAGGATTTATATAAAACAAGAAGATACATTTCTAATGAGTTGTTAAGGGAAAACAGGATCTTTGCATATTTGTACCCTAGTGTGGTGGTTTTATTCGTAATTTGGAAGCTGTTATCACCCTGTGAGAATAGCAATGGGAATGTTTCCTTCATGGACACAGCCATGGGCCCCATCAGGACCATGGTACAAAAGGCCACTGGAAACGGAGAGTGCTCAATAGATAGGAAAGTTGGCACTTATCAGTAATAAATACTGCCAGTAATAATAACACATTCCAGCTTCTATATAGAGGCTGGGAGCAGGCCAAGATCACAGTTAGAATAGAGCATAGGTTCTGTGCTCTACTGACAGAAGGTATTTTTTTCTTCCCTTATTTCTGAGATCAGAACAAAGAAACAATTGACTGAATATAGACGTTTCGTGACAATTAAATAACATTTTGTTCAAGATAATTGTAGGATTTACATTGTTTCTTTTGACAGCTGATCAAAGGGAAATAAAAATTTGCAAGGCAAACTGGCCCCATGTAGATCAATATGGAAGCTGCTACATTTAATTTTCTTCCTAGGATTTTGGAAGGCGGACTGAGGGATCTTTCCAGAATTTTCTTTTTCAGTTGACTCCATTGGCATTGCCCTATGTAATTATTTCGACAGTGGGTGGTTGTCCTCTTCTACCACACTCAGAGAATTTTATGGCTTCTCTCTAGGGCTTGCCTGCATTCTGATCTTAACCCCCAGTTAAAGAGCAGCACAATCTGAGTACAGTCTGAATTTTCTAGTATTTTGAGAACCTATCAGACCTGTAAACATCCATTGGTTCCTTCTTTCTAGAAATGTTTTTTTCTCCATGCTGTTGACCATTAGAAGCCTGGAGACTGATGATCTTTACATTTGTATCTGCTCAAAGTCTTGTCTGGATTGGTCACAAATATTGTTAATACCTTTGTCCTAAAGAGCTCTTGAAATTATCCTGGACCAAACTCAGGATGTCGGATGGACTGATATTTGCCAATGGCGAGGCCTTATATGTGGAAACTTAGACTTGAAGGAAGAACATTGAAGGATTCTTCTTGTTTTTCATGTGGGTACCTCATAGAATTGCAGTGTTTTTAAAAAAAATTTCAATGTTTATTTATTTTTGAGAGAGAGAGAGGGAGAGAGAGAGAAGAGAGAGCACAAGTTGGGGAGGGCCAGAGAGAGAGGAAGACACGGAAGCCAAAGCAGGCTCCAGGTTCTGACTTGTCAGCACAGAGCCTGACACGGGGCTCGAACTCACAAACTACAAGATCATGACCTGAGTCAAAGTCAGAAGCTTAACTGACTGAGCCACCCAGGCACCCCAGAATTGCAGTTTTTTAAACAGGAGTTCTAAGGCCTAGTTTTTCAGCCAGTTCTTAGCCCTCTCTTTTTCTTTTCTTTTGATTAAGTAGAAAATTTAATGGCCTTGCTAACATCAGGAAATTTTTTTTAACATTGTACATTCTCACTATCTTTTTAATTTCCTAAAACTATAACTACTTACCAGAATGATTCTGGCATTCCGTGAGAAGGTACCATTTGTCACCAGAAAACTTTTGAACTCTACAGAAATGCAAAATATCAAAGGACATTTTTATATCCTCACAAGGTTCATAAAAACAGCTAGACTGCATGTTATGGGCTTTGTTGGGTCAAGTATGATTTTGGTCATCAGAAAGGGATTTCTCATTCACTTTTTAACTAATTATATCAGTAAAGGTTTAATTAGAAAAATGGAAACTGGGGCGCGAGGGTGGCTCAGTCGGTTAAGTGTCCGACTTCAGCTCAGGTCGTGATCTCACAGTTTGCGAGTTCGAGCCCCGCGTTGGGCTCTGTGCTGACAGCTCGGAGTCTGGAGCCTGCTTCCGATTCTGTGTCTCCCCCTCTCTCTGCCCCTCCCCTGTTCATGCTCAGTCTCTCTCTGTCTCAAAAATAAATAAAAACATTTAAAAAAATTTTTTAAAAAAGAAAGAAAATACAAACTAAGTATGTCAAAGGAGATTTAAAATGGGACTAATTTTATTTTATTTTTAAAATTTCTTTTAATGTGTATTTATTTTTGAGAGAGAGAGACAGAGTGTGAGCAGGGGAGGGGCAGAGAGAGGGAGACACAGAATCCGAAGCAGGCTCCAGGCTCTGAGCTGTCAGCACAGAGCCCAACGCCGCGGGGCTCGAACTCACAAACCGCGAGATCACGGCCTGAGCTGAAGTCGGTTACTTGACCCACAGCCACGCAGGTGCCCCAAAATGGGACTGATTTTAAAAGTAAGGCCCGAAGGAACAAAACAAGGGGAGGTGGGTTAACTCAGGGATGAGAGTGTGAATCAGCTGCTACCGGAAGACACGAGGGTGGCGGTGGCGTCCGGGAGCCCAGGCACACACTCGTGGCAGCTGCTGGAGTCTGCTTTTGCTGCCAAGCCTCCTGATGCTGCTGAATAGTCAACACCACTGGAGCCCAGAGCCACCTGCTGTGGCCCCTGTCGGAACTGACCCACCCTGCTGGATGCGTGGCCGGAAGCAGAAGGGAACGATGGCTTCTCCCCTCCCGACACACACCAGTGTCTCCCACTGCTTGGATCTAGTCAGCAGTCAGCTGGCAGGATTCCGGAGAGTGGAACTTGCAGGGTCCACTCCCTGCAAAACAGAGCTGAGCAGAGAAGGGAAGGAATGGAGTCAAGGGCAAATAGGCCAGTGACCAGCTCACTTCTGTCCTTCACACAGAGCTGAGGTATGTTCTAGACGAAGCTGACAAGGAACAACCCAGTGTGTCAATAACTACACGTTCACACGGCTTTCTTTAAAGTTTCTAAACGATTTTATCTTCTAAATAGCTTTCATTTATTTGATATTTAAGGACAGGGCATGACTGGAAAATATCAAGCAATACGTTCTGTGGTTTATCTTTTATAATTTGTTTCCTTAGAAAGTTTTGGGGGGAGGCAACTGCCGTTTGACGTGCTTTTACAGAGATGCCAGGTGATGCACAAATATTTCTCATTTAAGACTTACGACAACCTTATGAGGTAGGAATTAACTTTTGTCCCCCTAGAAAGCAGTATCCCAGAAAAAGCTTCACAGCTCTTCATTTCCAGAGCTGGGGCAAGAACTCCACCCAACACACTCCAGCCAGCACACGGTGGCCTTCTCTCCTCAAAAACATAAAGGATTTTTTATTCACAACCCAGGGAATACCTGGATATGGAGAGAATAAGACTTATGAATATGTTGCCAAGGTATACTTCCCACTGTAATATTACTACAAGCTCCAAGAAACTGTACTGTCCAGCCGGTGGAGAGAGCCATCTTGAACGTCTAGAGCTCTTTGCTTGAATCTCTTTGTAGCACAAGGTTCTATATGTCTTTTCTAGTATTCATTGTCTTGGGCAAAACCCATGAGGAAGGAAGGGATTTAGGTAGGATTAACATAGAGGTGATATCATCATCATCATCATTATCATCATCATCATCATTATCATCATCATCATCATCATCATCATCATCATCATTTCACCAGGGTGGGTTGGGAATAGGGGAGAGAAAGATCAGTTTTGGAATGCACCAAGCGATGTCTGGTGAGGGATCGAAATCTGGGTCTCAGTGAATAAAGGACCAGAGGTCTTAAATATAACATACAGACAAGGAAGCACAAATGACAACACATATGTAAAAATATGTTCCACCTGTCCGCTCGGTCAGGCAATAAAAATCCAAGTGATGACACGTTATTATGTGGCACTTATTAAACTAAGAACAATAAATAAATATATATCATTATATATATATGACATATATATAAACGTATATATCTGATACAGTGCTGACAAGCTTTGGAGAAGTGGTATATTTGCTTCTTGCTACTGTCAGTTAAAACAGTTTATTGGGGCACCTGGGTGGCTCAGTTGGTTAAGCGTCCAATGTCAGCTCAGGTCATGATCTCGTGGTTTGTGGGTTTGAGCCCCCCATCAAGCTCTGTGCTGACAGCTCAGAGCCTGAAGCCTCCTTCAGATTCTATGTTTCTCTCTCTCTTTGCCCCTCACCCGCTCATGCTCTTTCTCTGTCTCAAAAATAAACATTAAAAAAATTTTTTTTAATTAGTTTATTTAAAAATCTGAACAGAAATAGTATCAACAGGCACAAACTTTTCATACCTAAGACTTTGTAATCACTCTCATTAGAATTATTCTTCAGGATATAAATCAAAGGAAAAAGTAAATGTGTGAAGATGTTTGTATGTGCCATTTATAATAGGGAAAATCTAGAAGTAGCTGAATTCTGTGGGAGTCAGGGAATGGTTAACTATACCGTCCGTATCCATTCATTGGCATTTGCATAGCAACTGAAAAGGAAATATATGGAGACTTTGAAGGCTTGTAGAAGGCATTCATTAGCCCACGTTGAGTGGCAAAAAGGGAAAACCTTTGGCTCTGAAAACCTTTGGCTTCTGGATTTTGAGTGCCAGCTCTTGTGTGAACTGTCTAACTGTACAAATTAGGTCAGGCATCTCAGGCAAATGATGGCCACTCTCCTTAGATGGAGTTTTCCCTGGTTGGTTATAATGATCCTTACCTCAAGCAGCCATTGTGAAGATCAAATGAGATCATTTACATGAAGTACTCAGCACAGTGCCGAGTGTAAAGCAAGCCCCCAAAGTCCTCACTATATTTACTTTTTTTCTTTGTCAAATTAAAGGTTAGAAGAAAACATGAGGCGGGGGGGGGGGGTGGCGAATGGGGGAAAGGGCTTGTGCGGGATCATGGAACGGGTGAATATTTTATTTTGAGCATTTCACTGTGCCACATTCTATCCTCTTAAAACTTGGGCACTTTAAAGACTGTATTTCAGGCACAAGGCAACGCCCTCATATTAGGGCCCCTCCTCTTTCCAGCAGCTGGAAAGCCCGATTTCACAGCCCTCCCCCCAGCTCTCAGAATGCAGACATTAAGCTGGGGAGTCCATGGCACAGATTTAAAACGGACGACTTGTATCTTTATCCTTTCTGCAGCTGTTTTCGGAGAAACTGCTGTTCTTAGATGCCTGATTATTCCACACCTGTGAGGGTATAGTCTTGCTCCCTAAGAACCAAATCACGTTTGAAATTTCTGGTGTCAGATGGTTAAAAAAAAAAAAAAAAAAAGGATGGCTTCGTGTTTCCTCAGAATGCTGCATTCATGGGAGGGCTCTTCTACCTGACCTGCTGAGAACAATGCCTCTTTCAGGAGGCCCGCGGCCACAGTGAATGGGACGCTCTGAACCTTCTCTCTTTAGGGTTATTATTCTGAAATCCTCATTGTTGGCAATGCCCTCTTGGCAGCTGGACGGTCAAATGCATCTATCAATTCAGTGTCTTTACTTTTATTTGGGGGGGCGGGGGTAGCTGATTGGCTAAAGAAGCAAAAGCCAGCATAGCTACACTTTATTTCTGTGCACCTGCATTATTTATGCTGTCAGAAACTCAAGGCAAGAGGCTGAAACCATAATTATTATTGGGTTGGGAACTGCTAGGACAGGCAAAGAGACTCGTTTAATGGGTGGCAGGGAAACAAAATGACAATCAGGAAAGAACAAATTCTAAGGCATGAACTCCTAAAACGATCTGCCAATTAGCTGTGAAGAGGATGGCATCTTAATCAAGCTCTTTATCTGCTCCCCAGGCTCCCAGGGCTTGTCGCTTGCCATGCCACCTGCGGGGGGGGGGGGGGGGCGGGCGGCGGGGAACGCTGGTTCCGTTAGGCTTGCAGGGCACCTTCCCAGGAGGAAGAACAGGGGGCTTCTATTCTGCTGCATGAATCCTTACCATAAACGCTCAGTTTGGGTTTGACCAAGGAACCAGAGCAGCCAGGAGCGGGGAGAGAGGCAGAGGCATTCTAAATGGCTTCTGTGGTCGGAGGATAGAAACACCATCTTCTGATTTTGAAATGTCTAGAAATTTCCTGGAGACGAAGCCATGAAGAAATGGGGGGGATGTGTGGATATCATTTTTTTCGAGACACTTTTCTGTGTATAATCACTAGGTTATCTTCAAGTCTACAGTTTTATGCAGTAAAAATGGGCAAGCAGCTGACATACAGGGAAGGGCATGGGCTCCTTTGTGTAATGGACAGATTTTCGCCATGAACCCTAGTCCTGAGACTTTTTTTATGGCTCAGTCTGGACAAATCTGATAATTTAAGTCTTTTTTTTTTTTTTTTTTCAACATTTATTTATTTTTGGGACAGAGAGAGACAGAGCATGAACGGGGGAGGGGCAGAGAGAGAGGGAGACACAGAATCGGAAACAGGCCCCAGGCTCTGAGCCATCAGCCCAGAGCCCGACGCGGGGCTCGAACTCCCGGACCGCGAGATCGTGACCTGGCTGAAGTCGGACACTTAACCGACTGCGCCACCCAGGCGCCCCCTAAGTCTTTCTAAAGGTATCCAGTGTCTGGGGAGAATGGATTGGCCCAGGTTCATCGTATGATGCAAGGTGTATATTGCACGCACACGCCTAGGGGCCATTTCCACGGTGGTCTTTGTGCCACTTTGAGTTTGCTCTATAATCAGCATGTGTTGTGTTTAGAACCAGAAAAGAAATCTTAAAAGAACATTACTTTAAAATGTTAATTGGTCTTTATATCAGCGCTTAGATGACTTAGGCTCCTCTGTGCCGCCTACAAGCTGTGTGTCCTTGAGCAAGTGATTCAGTCGCCTTGCTACATTGGCTTGCAAAGCCCTACATACGCTGCCCCACAGTCAGCTCACTCATGGTGCGCTGCTTACTCGTCTCCGCATTCTGCCATCCTGGCCTCTTTTCAGCTCCTCTAATGTGCCAGGCTACCTCTCAGCCCCAGGATTTCAAACTCACTGCTTTCTCACAACTCCTCAACTGTCTCCCTCGTCTCTTTCTTCTTCATTCCTGCGTCATGTTCTCAGGGAGTTTTTCTATGAAATGCCAGGCTGAGTTAGGTCCTCCTGGGCTAGCACCAGGTAGCTCCCATTCTACGTCACTTGTTACTTATTAAATGTTGTAATTCTTCGTAACTGTAAATGCCAACTTCGGTGTCTTTCTTATTCACTGCTATAGTCGTCCAGCCTAGTACAGTGCCTGACACACAGAGAGCACTCACTGAAGATTTTTGAATGAACGATTGAATGAATGAATGAACGAATTGGGCTAGATAAATCCCCAAGGTCCTTTTCAGTTTTGAGAAATCAATGGCACTAATTCAGTGAAGGACAAAGATGTGCTGATTGTGTTTGTATTAGATAGAGCTTATTTGCTTTCAGATGATGGGATACCCACTCAAGCTGGCTCAGCAAAAAGCAAAGTTACTGATAGGATGCTGAAGTGGCTCCTGGAGCCTGTAGGGTAACTTTAGGAACTGGAGAGGCCCTGGGTCGCTCAGAGGCTGTAACCAGGGACTCTTGCTATGTGACTCTGACTCCAAGCCTCTCTTCATTCTTTTGGAGCTCCCACTGTTATTCATTCCGAAGCAGACAGCTTTGTCAGTAACTTTCCTTTCATCTTGACTTGTGATTCTTCTCCTTTGGCGAGGGTAACCACCCCCCACCCCCCGCCATTACCCCACAGCCATTGCTTCTCCCATCCCTGCTTCATTAATTTTTAGGCAATTGAGGATTTCATGGTGAAATCCCTTATAAAAAATCGTTTGGAGAAAAGGCCAATGTGAAGTCTTGTTTCTGGATTCCTTCTAGCCCTGGCACAAGTGCCTCCGGGCACTGTGGGCTCTCACTTCTTCTTGATGAGGTTGCTGATATCTGGGCTGAACTCCAAGGATATTGGCAACTTAACACTATGGGAAATTCAATAATCGAACGTCTCATTTTACATGTAAAAGAGTCAAAGCCCTAACAGCTTTGGTGATGAGTTTGACTCATAGATTGTTTTGGTAGTAGTGGTGAGGTGCTGGGATTTGTGTAGCCCACTGAAAGGAACTCCATTCAGTGACTTTTTAGTGGTTACTGTGCGTCTTCAGAGAGAACTTCACACTTTGGTTGTTTGGTTGGTACCATAATGAAAACCGTTGTGGCTTCCCACAGGTAAGAGTATAAGAAACTAAGACAACCTCAAGGCAGGTTTGATAGGACAGGCGTCCAGATAGCTTTGGATATGAGCCATCTCATTCCAGCCCATCTGAGAATGTACCCTTTCCTGTAATGCTGGGTCAGATCTTAACTGTAGATGATAGCAAGAGAGCAGTGTGGTCCCTTGGTTTCTTTTCTTGCTTGTCATTCAGCATGTTCTCTGACCTGAGCCACACTCAGGCCAGCTCTTGAAAATACCATTTTTGCAATGCAAGTCTTTTTGTAGATAGAATTTCTAGAATCAGAGGACTTGATGGAATGACCAGAGTTCAACTAGCGCAGGCCTTTGCCTTCTGGGAAGGCTGCTGTAAAGACACTGCAGCAGGTTTTCTAGCAGTGGGTTTACTCCCAACTGGGAGGGACATTTCCCTCCCCTGAGGCCATATGGCACTTTGCTGTGCTTCTCCTAGGCTATTTGCTCTCTCCCCTTTTCTGTCCTGTTAGCTCCTTGAGGAGCTCATTATTTATCTCTTCCATCAAGTCTTGCTTAGAAGGTGTACTCAGTACACAATTCTTGCCTGTCTTAGTTTCCTATTGCTGCTATAATAAAGTATCCCAATCTTAAAATAACACAAATTTATTATCTAACAGTTCTGGAGGTCAGAAATCTGAAATGGGTCTCACTGGGGTACACTCAAGATATAGACAGAGTTGTGATCCTTTGTGTAGGCTCTAGAACAGGAAGGACAGGATCCACTTCTATTGTAGTTCATTCGGGATGCTATAACAAAGATATCAGGGACTCATATCGGGGAGGGGGGCTCAGTCAGTTGAGCGTCTGACTCTTGATTTCAGCTCAGATCATGATCCCAGAGTCATGGGATTGGGCCCCATGTTGGACTCCATGCTGAGTGTGGAGCCTGCTAAAGATTGTCTCTCTCTCCCTCTACCCCTCTCCCCTGCTCATATTCTCAGTCTAAAACAAATTTTTAAAAAATCATAAGGTGGGTGGCTTATAAATGACAGATACTTATTTCTCAGAGTTCTGGATGCTGGAAGTCAAAGATCAGGGTGTCAGAATGGTCATGTGAGGGCCCTTTCCAAGGTTGCTAACTTCTTGTATCTTTACATGGTAGAAGGGGTGACAAGGTTCTCTGGACCCTCTTTGTAAGGGCTTCATTCTCATGACCCAGTCACCTCCCAGAGGCACCACCTCCTGATACCATAGCATTAGGGGTTAGATTCTAGACAAATGGATTTTAAGGGGATGCAAACATTCACATCATAGCAATTTCCTTTCCTTTCCCAGCTTCTAGAGGCTGCCTGCACATTTGGCTCATGGCCCCTTTCTCCATCTTCAGAGCCAGCAACATTGGGCCAACACCTTTTCATGCTGCCATCTTTCTGTCTCTCTCTTCCATTTTTAAGAACTCTTGTGATTATATTGGGCTCATCAGATAATCCAGAATAATCTTCCTATTTTGAGGTCAGCCGATTGGCAACCTTAATTCACCTTCAATATGTAAGATAACATATTCATAGTCTCCTTGGGATTAGAAGAGGGACATCTGGGGGTAGGGGGTGGGGGAGGAAGCGGAGAGCATTAATCTGTCTATCATGTTGCCCAAACACAATGAGTGAAATAAGTATTCTGATTATTGGGACAATAGTCAAGACAGCTGCCTCCTTTAGTCAAATGTTTTTCTGAAAAGTAATCAATCATTTTTTTTCTATAATTGAATTGCATTTTATATGTACCAGAGGAAGTATTTATGCTTTAAATCTTCTAATTGATTGTTTTGCTACACTAAGATTTATATACATTTGATTTTATTAAGGCAAGATTCACCTCTTTTACCATGTTAGAACATTTGTTTTGTACAAATCTGTGTAAGGGTTATTATGGAAAAAAATTTGCATTAAAACTATAGATTTGCAGTTCTTGGAGTATGTGGCGTGTGCTTTTTTAGGGGTGGCTTTTTTAGAAAAGAAGCTAATATCAGCAACCTAATAAACTAAATGTCCTACTTTCCCTTTTTTATAAGGCATAAATAATTTAATAGGCTAAATAGGATTCTATGCAGTGCTTTTAACTGTCACAAATGCTATTAAATGGATTTATAGACTATGGAAATATAAATTCAGAGTTCTGCTGATATTAAGAACTGTTATAATTTGCTCTCTAAGGAATTCAATGAAAACAGAAAATCACATTTTATGTAAGTTTGTTTTTCAGAAAGCAGTAACAGGGTAAACTGGACCTTAATTAGCACATTTTTAATTATTAATTAAGTATGAACATTTGCTCCATTTCCTTAACTGTAGCAGATGCATTCCTAATTTGAACATCATTCTTATAACCACCTTGCAAGGTAGTTGTTAGTATTTCCATTACACAGATAATAAAATCAAGGCTCAGAGAGGTCAAGTACGTTGTCCAAAGTCACAGATATAAAAAGTCCATGTTTGGGAAGCCTACATTTAGATTTGAGTGTACCCAACCCCAAAGTTCATATCCTTTCCATTCTAACACAGCAAGAGTCCTTAATGCCAACATTTTGCACAAAAACTCAACAAAATGTATGACTTTGGGCTGAAGATGAATTTCAGGATTGCTTCTCTCTTCCTGTTTATAGGAACTGCACTTTGAACACAGCCACCACCAGGGAAACATCTAGATTCTTTACTCTTTTGGGGTTTATTGCCTTATCCCTTGGAAGTAGGAAGTGATAGAATCCTTGATGATCTGTGATTTATAAATGTGCAATGGTGTCAGTCTGACAGCAAAGGAAGAGTTATGGTTCTAAAGCAATCTTTCCAAAAAGGCAAAACCAAAGATCTTATTACAATATTTGCTTTAAATGTACTAGATGTTGATGATGGGAAAGTGGCATTTTGCAGCTTTTCTTTTGTATGGGAAATTAAATACAAAGAGATGATTTGTGGAAGATTTTTCTCCAAAACAAAATCCTTAGTTTCCTGTGAGAAATTCTCTTTCTTTGAGAAAAGAATTTATTTCTCTCGTTCAATCTTTGAAAAGGCAGGCAGGATGGTAGGAGAGGCCATTTTTATTCATTGAATGATTTTGTTGTCTCTTTTCTCCTTTTTCTTTATCTTCAACCCACATGACTCCTCAGTGTCCAGAAAGACTTTAAGGAGTCTTTTGTGAATATTATAGCTTAAAGGGTACTAGTTTAATTATTTGGATAAATGAAGAGCTGTTGTATAGCACTTATTTTGCAATACTTTTGGATGTATTACAATTTATTCTCTAAGGATTCTGGGAATTTCATGAAATTCCATTAGCTTATTTAACATGTGGCATTTCACTTGCACATAGTTCCCAACTTAAAAAAGATGGTTAATGGGGCGCCTGGGTGGCGCAGTCGGTTAAGTGTCCGACTTCAGCCAGGTCACGATCTCGCGGTCCGTGAGTTCGAGCCCCGCGTCAGGCTCTGGGCTGATGGCTCAGAGCCTGGAGCCTGTTTCCGATTCTGTGTCTCCCTCTCTCTCTGCCCCTCCCACGTTCATGCTCTGTCTCTCTCTGTCCCAAAAATAAATAAACGTTGAAAAAAAAATAAAAAAAAAAAAGATGGTTAATTAAGCACTGTACCCAATGTGGGGCTTGAACTCATGACCCTGAGATCAAGAGTCACATGCTACACTGACTGAACCGGCCAGGTGCCCCATAAAGTTCCCAAGTTTTGATGGTAGAAACTCTAACAGTTGGGAGTAGGTTTAATATGCACAAAGTATGCCCTAAATAAGAACTTTCCCTTTCCTCTCTCTCTGTCTTTCTCTATCTCTGTCTCTGTTTCTCTCAGACACACACACACACACACACACACACACACACACACACACACACACA
>NW_024412417.1:13135792-13191472 GCF_014898765.1 Herpailurus yagouaroundi | reverse complement strand
CACACACACACACACACACACACACACACACACACACACACACACACCCCCCCAGAGGGAAGTACAGTAGGACTAGAATGGCAGCTTTCTCCATGAAGGCTTCAGATTCCAGGCTTCTGCCAGCTCACATCTCCACCATCCACCTCTAGGGTGAATAGCCTACTTCCCCACGGTCCACAGTGGTGGCCGTCACATCCATGCTCCCAAGCAGTAGGATGGTAAATGGAGTGAAAAAGAAAAGTCTAAGGGCTCAGACAAGTTTGTTTGCTCATTGGGTTTTAAGGAAGGTCCTGGAAGCTACACATGACATCTGTTCACATCTAATTGGCTGGTCCTTAATCACAAAGCCACAGAGCAACAAGGGAGGCTGGAAAATGTCTTTATTCTGGGCAGCTATTTCCCACCTAAGGATTCTATTTCTATGGAGGAGAAAATGGGTATTGAGGGACAACTAGCAGCTATAGACATAATAGCTGCTCTTTTAGATCTCTAAAGGGCCATCATGTGAACCAAAGCATCAATTTACTCTTTGTAGCATCAAGGAGCAAAACATGAGCCTGATTTTAAAGTGATGGGAAGGAGACATTTGGTTCATCATAAGAGAGAACTTTCTAACAGTTGGAACATTGTACGATGGATGTCTTGACATTTTGTAGTGGAGAGCTCATTACATCTGGGAGGTATTCAAGCAGCAGGTGCTTACTATCTATCAGACATGGTATAGAGAGGATTTCTCCACTGGAAGGAAGATAGGACTGGCGGACTACTAAGGTATCTTCTATTCCAAGAACCTGTGAAACCAAGTACATGTTAACATCTGTAGGATCTGCGATGATATCCTTTTTTTTTTAAATTACAGATATTGGTGATTTTTTTTCTTGCTTATTCTTCTAGGTGTTTATTAATTCTATTATTTTGCTTCAAGAATCAATTCTGGATTTCTTGTGTTCTTTATTGGACATTGTTTTCAATTTAATTAATTTCTGCTCTCTTTATAATTCCCTTCCTTTTACCTTCATTGTTTTACTTTGCTTTTTCTCCACTACTTGAGGTGGATATTAGATTGAGGATATTCAGCCTTATAAAAAATTCAATGCTTGTATTAATTTAGGGTCAAATGAATAGAATTGTGAAAGTAAACCATAAAGCACAATACAAAGGTGCTATTCATATCACTTTTTCAGTAACTGCCCAGTCACCCTGGGAAGACTAGTTTTAGTATGGCTCTTTTTGTCTCTTTCCCTGATCTCTTCTATGCCATCCAATTACGTTTATCAAAGGGGTTTTGAGGCACTTTAAGGTCTTTGAGGTTTGTTCTGATCCCAAAAGAAGGGCTCTTTTTAGCTCTTTCCCTGGTTCTCTCTGGTAAACTGGCTGGTCTGCAGGTTAGCTTTTGCTCTTCTGTAAGCCTCCTCTGAATTTTTACCACGCAAATCTCCATCGTTTTCCAGAGCACCCTGAAACTTGAACTTCTCCACACTCGATTTCAAATAGTCATTTCCTTTGGGAAGATCTTCAGAGCTCTCTGTTCCTATGGACTGCCTCTCTGAAAAAAGCTCTGAGTAACTACTCTGGGCACCGGACTATGGTGGTAGCCTCCAGTCTTCTGAGACTGTCTCTGATATAGAATCTCTGTCCTACGAGTGAACTTGTTGAGAGCAGTAAGGCCCCAGCATTCTCTACCTATTGTACCTGGAGTAGAACCTGTTTGCTCTGTGAGTGGGGGCTAGGTGGACAAAGGGAGCCACCACCATCTTGGCTGTATTCACCAGGAATTTGACACCAAAACAGGAGAAATGCTGATGGTCTGCCTTTTCCAGGGAGGCAGTGTATCCTTTGAGCTGAGGGGAGAAGGAACCCAGTCTTGTTGTTCACACCTTTCTAGCATTTAGCGTCCATCAAACTGAGCTAAGGGGTTAGGGAGGATCATGACTCAAGTGCCACAGACTCTGAATATTCTTATCAAGTTTTAGTATTTTTTTCTTGAATAAGGGTTTCTTCACTGGCTATATACCCTAAGTAAGATTTTCAGAGACTTTATGATATTTTAAAGTATTCTTCACTGGTTATTTTTGTTGTATGGGGGAACAGGTCCATGGAGCTCCTCAAAGTGCCGTTCTAAAAGAACGTGTGTGTGTGTGTGTGTGTGTGTGTGTGTGTGTGTGTGTGTGTGTTAATTAACATATATACACATTTTCATTAAATAGTGCTTTAGGCGCATGCAAGTTTTGATGCATTGTATCTTATTCAGTTCAAAATGTTTCTAAATTGCAATGTAATTTTTTTAATCCATGGGTCACTTAGAAATGTATCACCTAAAAACGATTTAAGAGGTTTTCTATTTGTCTTTTTAATACTGATTATTAGCTGTGCTCCATTGTGTACAAAGAGTATACTCTGTGATTTTGGTCATTTATAATGTGTTGGCGACATTCCTATGGTCCAGCATGTAGTCAATATTGTTAAAAACATTCTAGAAAAAAATATGTATTCTGTAATTTAGATTATTCTTCATATGCTAATTAAGCCAAGTAGGTTAATTTTGTCACTGAGATATTCTATATCTCTAACTTGTTGTTTTCTGTTTGTTCTATGAGTTATTGGGGAAGATATGTTAAATCAATACTATGACCATGATTTTTTTTCTATTTATCTTGGTGCTATTTTATTAGGTGCATATGCATGTTTAGAAAGGCAAATCATGAAGTGTTCCTTTATATCTCTAGTAGTCTTTCTTTCTTTTTTTTTTTTAAAGTTTTTTTTATTTTGAGAGAGAGTGAAGGAGGTGAAGGGAAAGGAGAGAGACAGAATACCAAGCAGGTACTGCACTGCTAGCATGGAGTTGACACAGGGCTCGAACTCACAAACCGTGAGATCATGACCTGAGCAGAAATCAAGAGTTGGACACTTAACCGACTGAGCCCTGCCCCACCCCCCCCCCCCAGGTGCCCCTCTAGCAGTATTTCTTGCTTATAATACTACCGACTACTATTTCTTGATAGTAATGTTGCTACACCAGCTTTTGCTAGGTAGTTTATATATCACTTTCCATTTCTTGTGTCTAGTACAGTTAGAATTTGCTTATTAATGTAATCTGATGTTTGTTGTCTTTTAACTGGAATATTTAATCAGTTTACGTATTTTGGTAAATACTGACTTGTTTGAGATTAAGTCTTTGATGTTACTATTTCTCCTATCATTTTCTTCCTTTTTCCCCCTCCTTTCTTGCTTCTTTGGGGAATCAAGAAGTTTTAAAAATGAGTTTTCTGATGTATTAATTTATTAGCTATTCGCTCTTTTGTTAGTCTTTTAGTGGATACAAGGATTACACTGTGTACCCTTACCTTATGAGAGACTTATTAATTAGTACTTTTACCAGAATATAAGAATCTTAGAACGTCTCAATTCTATCCATCCTTTCTTCCCTTTTCTGCTAATATTGCCCTATGTTTTGAATCTATATATATTTTAAGCCCCACAAGTCATAATTTTATAAGATCAGTATTCATTTAGACTTATGTATATATTTGCCCTTTCTGTATCTCTGTTTCCATCTCGCGTTGTTTTTTTCTGCCTAAATAACTCTTTAGAAACTTAGTGTAATTCTTTTGAAGCAAAAATTCCCTCAGGTTTTGACTGAAAATGTTTTATGTTATATCCATTTAAAATGTTTTTAATCAAACTTATATTTTGAGATGAGTGTAGATTCACATGCACTTGTAAGAAACAACACAGAGAGAATCCAAATATCTTTTACCCACTTTCCCTTAAAGGTAGTGAAACTGTGATCCAATATTACAACCAGGATACTGACATTGATACAGAAGCTGTCAAGACACAGAAGTTTTCATCACCACAAGGATCCCTCAGTTGTTCTTTAACAACATAAGTACTTCTCTCCCACCCTCCGCCACATTACTCTCTGGAAACCACTAATCTGCTTCTATAATTTTGCCATATCAATAATGGTATGTAAATGGATCGTATAGTTTGTGACTTTTTGAGATTAGCTTTTTCACTCGGGAATTAATTCTCTGGACGTTCATGCAGGTTTTCTTGTGTATCAGTACTTTTTTCCATTTTAGTACGGAATGGTATTCCCAGGTGTGGATACGCTAAAATTTACCACTCGCCCATTGAAAGCATCAAATTAGTGGTCATCACAAAGCTAGAAGCTTTCACGTACAAGCTGTTGTGTTAACATAAGTCTTCATTTCTCTGAAATAACAGGAGCACAATTGCTGAGTCATATGGTGGTTGCATGTGTAATACTTTTGAAAAACTGCCAAACTATTCACCGTAGTGGCTGTATCATTTTACAATCCCACCAGCAATGTATACGTGATTCAGTTTCTCTGTATCCTTGCCAACATTCAATATGGTCGCAATTTTTTATTTTTGTCATTTGGATAGATGTCTAGTGATATCTCATTATGGTTTTTTTTAACTTGCATTTCCCTGATGGTTAATAATGTTAGAAAATCTTTTCATGTGTTTGTTTGTCATCTGTATATATTCTTTGGGGAAATATCTCTGTCTTTTGCTGATTTCCTACTTGGATTGTTTGTCTTACTGTTGAGTTTTACTGTTAAAAATCGTCTGTTGTGCATTTAGAGTTAATATGACTTTATGGGGTACCTGGGTGGTTCCGTCAGTTGAGTGTCCAACTTTGGCTCAGGTCATGATCTCGCGGTTCACAGGTTTGAGCCCTGCATTGGACTCTGTGCTGACAGCTCAGAGCCTAGAGCCTGCTTCAAATTCTGTGTGTGTGTCTCTCTCTCTGCCCCTCCCCTGTCCACACTCTGTCTCTCTCTCTCTTTCTCTCTGAAAAATAAATAAAAACATGAAAAAATTTAGACTTAATATGACTTTATAGTCTTACTGCTTTTAAGATTTTGTCTTTGTCTTTAGTGTTCAGCAGGTTGGTCATGATGTGTCTACGTGTGATTTTCTTTGTAGTTATCCTGTTTGGGATATAAAGGGCTTCTTAAATCTGTTGTTTTATAAATTTTATAAATTTCTCAGCCCCTTCTCTTCAAATATTGCTTTTGTCCTATCTCTCTCTCCTCTCCCAAATACACACATTAGCCTTTCATCATGTCCTGAATGTCTCTTAAACATTGATTCTGCATTTTCCATTCTTCTTTTCTTCTTATACTTCACTCTAGATATTGTCTGCTAATCTACCTTTCATTTCACTATTTTTCTCTTTGGTATATCTTCTCTATTCTTTTTTGTTTTTAAAGTTTTATTTATTTTGAAGAAGAGAGAGAGAGAGAGCATGCACAAGTGGGAGAGGGGCAGACAGAGAAGGAGAGAGAGAATCCCAAGCAGCCTCCGTGCTCAGTGCAGAGCCAGAGTCAGGGCTCAATCCCACTTGACCTTGGCATCATGACCTGAACCAAAATCAAGAGTCGGACTCTTAACCAACTGAGCCACCTAGGCTCCCATATCTTCTGTACTCTTGAACTAATCTGTTGTGTTCTTAATTTCAGTTATTGGATTTTTTAGTTCTTAAATTTCAATAGTTCTTTTTTCATAAATTTAATTTTTTACAGGTGGAATGATCCGTCTTGCCATTTATTTTCTTGAAAATATTACTTACAGTTATTTTTATCTTATTTTTTATTTTTTTAAGAGATAGAGAGCAGGGGGAAGGGGCAGAGGAAGAGAGAGAGAGAACCCGAAGCAGGCTCCACATTGGGCATGGAGCCTGATGCAGGGCTTGATCCCATGACTGTGACATCATGACCTGAGCCCAAATCAAGAATCAGATGCTTAACCAACTGAGCCACCCAGGCACCCCTACTTACAGTTCATTTTAAGTCCCTGTCTGATAACTACAAAAGGTGACTCACCAGTGGATCTCTCTCTATTTTGTCCTCTTGGATTTAGACCTATCTCTTGGCATGATTAGTAGTTTTGCATCAAATTGGAATTGGTGTATGAAAAATGATAGAGGTTTTGTATGATGTCATTTTTCTTTAGAGAGGGTTAATTTTTTCTAGAAGATAGTTAGAATATAGACAAATTACCTTGATCCAACTAGGCACTGTAATAAATCTAGAATGGATCCTGGGTTTTCTGAGGATCCATCTATTCCCTGTTTTCCATGATTTCTGTGGCATTGCCTTTGAGTTGTGAGACCTGAAAACTTAGGGTGTTTACCAGCTCCAACTCCTCGGAGGATCCTGAACTCCAATTTTTGTTTCCCTAGGACTACAAGACTGCTAACCTCTCCCTTCACGTTCTCACACTCTTTGCTGCATTTTTTGCTTTACTTCTTGTTCTAGTGCCTGACATCATTTAGGAATTGGCAAACACTTCAAGAGGAAAACAGTTCAGAAACTTAGTATCATTTCTTTATGGTACCTTTTTCTTTTTAAGCCAGGACTCAATCCCCCAACTCCTGGGTGCTTTTGAACATTTGTACTCTAATTTTTATCTCTCTAGTCTCTGAGAATGCCTGAAGCCCCACACCACATATCAAAATAACTTGAGGAGAAAAGCAGCAGGTAGAGAATGTTGGGTTTATATCAATGTATTTTCCTTTTATCTGAGATCTTGGAACTTACAGATTTGTCTGCCTTTACTACTCACTGATGTCTTCCAACCACTTTTTAAAAAATCCAGCTCTTGCTATTATCTCAGTGAGAGTATTGGTTTGAACACACGCAACTCCACCATGGTGGGCAACAGAAGTTGCCCAAGCCCATGCAATCCAAATAGTTGCTTCAGTGAAAACTGTAATAACCTGGGCACCGTTTTATTCAGGATATTTTCACTACTTTGCCCGTTCTCTTTGATTCAAATCTTCGTGATTCGATTTTTCTTGCCATATCACTCCTTAGGCCAAAGCTAGATTAGATAACTAGACTTCCCAGATGCAGAAAAAAATAAGTTGGCCTTTTCTCCCTCGTAAGAAATTAAAAATAGAGAACAATCCTCAAGTATAAAATGAACATAAGAAATAATTCGATTCTTTCTAAGAATGCATCACATGTAAATTATTTCCCAGAATTGATGAAGCCAGGCTTCCTGAGTGTAGATTCTGGCTCTGCCTTGCATTAGGTAGGCCAATTACTTGACATCTCTGTGCTTAAGTTTCACCAGCTGTGAAATCTGGAAAAGAATCATACCTGCCTTATAGGATTATTATAGTAAATAATTTAATATCTTGACAGCACTTAGAACAATGCTTGACATGTATTCAGTGCTCAATTAATGTAAGTTAATATAAAAGATTATCCAGGGGCGCCTGGGTGGCTCGTCAGTTAAGCGTCAGACTTCGGCTCAGGTCATGATCTCACAGTTCGTGGGTTTGAGCCCTGCATCGGGCTCTGTGCTGACAGCTCGGAGCCTGGAGCCTGCTTCGGATTCTGTGTCTCCCTCTCTCTCTGCCCCTCCCCCACTCACACTCTGTCTCTCGCTCTCAAAAAATAAATTAAAACCTTAAAAAAAGTTTTTTAAAAATAAAAAAAGATTATCCAACATCAACAGCAATAGCCATAAAGTACATCGGCATATAACTTATCTCATGATTTAGTAGAGATAAGTTTGATTTACTTGGTAAATTTATTTGAACCCTTTCTTTGTTAGAAAATTTTGTGATAAGTCTACATTTTAATATTTATTTTTCCTTCCGTTGCCTTTTTGGGGGTTGAAGGGTTATTCTCTTCTCTTTTAGAATAAAAAGGAGCCATTTTTTTTTTCTATTGCTCAGCAGTGATTTCCCAATAGGAGAGTCAGTCAACATTTTTTGAGCTCTCATCATGTTCTGTGCCCTGTGCTAAACACGGAGTTGTAGAGATGAGTAAGAGTCTCCTTTCCCCAAAAGTCTTTGTAGACTTACTAGAGTCAGAAAGATAAACTTACTAGAGTCAGAAGTGGCATACACATTAAGCCATCTACCCTATGGCTGGGAGTCAGACTTTTAGAAAACATTAACTTTATAACCTTCACAACAACCTTAGGATGTAGGCACTAAGGATCGGAGGACTTAAATAACTTGCCCAGATGAGATTTGAACCCATTGTCTCCAAAAATGCGTCCATGGCCTTCCCACTAATGTTAAGATGGGGAGATAGGAACATTTTTACCTAGAAAGGCTGATTCTAGTTGTCTGTTCATGACCCAAAGGCCCTGTTAGTTCAGGTGTGTGAACCCAAGTCAGACTCCCTGTTGGGTATTTATCAGTTATTTCTGGCAAAGTGGTCAGACTAATAATAGGCAGCCTTGGCATTCATACAGCAAATGAAAACTGTGGTGCAGAACTGTTTTTGAGTGGATATTTTTAAATTCAGTGAATCATGTTCACCTTAAAAAAATGTGTTGTCATTTAAAACCTAAACGACATACTCTCTCAGTGTGATGGGCTGTGATTGGAAAAACCCACATCTGTATGTCCCATGATATTTTCAACTACATTTGGATTAATTAGCCAGATTGGTAGAAACCTGAGCACCAGTGAGATCAGTCATCATGATTTCAACCCTGCAGGTGACTGGAAGCTTCTTCAGCTGTAAGAAGAAGCTCTTAATCCTAGGTAGTTTGCGAAGGGAAAATGAGTGATAGCATTTTGGAAGTATGCAAGAGAAAGCATGCATCCAACTTTTCTTTTTGAAGGTCCGTCCACTGATTATTTTGACTTATAATGAGTTTAAGCCCAAGTCAGTATAAAGTGTCCTTACTCTAAAAATTGATGGAAAATTCAAAAGGAAAAGATGTCAGTGTTTGCTGAATTTCAGGTGAAAGCCCTGGGTTTTAGGAATTTTCATTACCAAGAACTTCTTGTTTCAGAGGACATCACCTATTGGCAGAGCTTGGTACTGCAGTTTTACTCAGATGCTGAAGCTACAGAAAGAGCTGATCGATAAGTCAGCCATGGATCCAGAGTCAGGGAGATGTTACAGCAGGCAGCTCAGAGGACATGTGAAGTCTACAAAGACATACTTTCTCTCCTCTCTTCCCATTCTGCTCATTACTAGGATGTGCATTTCTGAACAGAAACCCAGAACCATAACTGTAACAAACTGCAAAATTGTGAATTGTGGCTGAAACCTGCCCCTGCTGAGACATCTCGACCTATTGCAGATGGACATTGGGCTCAAAAAGCTCATTGTTCTTGTGCGAACAGGTAAATTCTCATCTGTCATAACTCTGAAATCGTTGTAGCGCTGCAGCTTGATTTTACTTTTGCGTTGCTATAGCTAATAGCATCAGGAAAATAACTTTTCAAATACAAATATGTCTTTTCTCCCAGCTGGGGCTGGGACAGAAGTAAAAGAAGAAGAAGAAGGAATAGAAGGATTTTACAGCCACAGTTTGGACATTAGTCTTATTGTTCAACAAGAAGCAATTTCTGACTCTGAAGAAATTTCATTCTTTTAGAGTGACACAGATGTAATCTGCTCAGCTGGTTTAGCTTCCGTTTATATTTTGTAGCACCTCAGAGCTACCCGCCCCCTGCCCTGGCCGTTTTTTTTTTTTTTTTTTTTAAGAACCAGAGTAGAAATCCTGATAACACTAGCATGGGAAGGTCCTTCGGGTTTTGCGAGCAATCTCTTTTCCCCTACCTTTTAACTCTTTTCCCTTTGAATGAGTATACATTTTCTGCGTGTATTTTTCAGGGTCCTTCCTGTGGGCCTCATTCCATTTTGTTTAATTGGCTTCCTGTTAATTGAGAAGGAGAAGGAACTAGGAAATAAGCACGTGTGCTGAATTAGAAGTACGCGGGGTTGTCCTAAAGGAAATAAAGCTGAAGTTAGAAAACGTGCAGGACTGTTCTTTATTCTGTGACTGTAGGCTTTCACTGCACTTGGCGTTCATGAGGCATTCACCCACTTACTCCACACTGAGCCCCAGAGGGGCTCAGATGATAGCCTTTAGGAGGAGAGCATTTAGGAGGAGAGGATTTGGCACCTGTATGGCGGCCTCAGAGCAAAGGTCTAAAAGTATTTTTGATGTACTCCCAAGGCCGTTTTAAAGTGGTGCTGTTTTGAAACTTTGGTCATCATTGTTGCATAGACATTTTACATTGCCGGACTTTGGAATTCATCATCCGTTTTCCCCCATCCCACTTGCTGTCGAGGTCCTTGGATTCTCTCATCTGACTCTGGGCCGCTACCCCATGTTTCTTGTTCTTCTTTCCATCACTAACATGGTCTCAGTACATCGACGTGGATTCTTAGGGAGTTTTTAAGATCTGTTTTCTTCCAATTCCCCTTGAGTTTCTGTTTGTATCCGTTTGCTTGCAAATAGATTTAATTAGCTCAGAAAACTAACCCCCCCCCTCCAGAATTTTTCATTTTCTTTCCTTCTGTTCTATAAAGAGAGATGCACACTTTGTGCTGGTGATAACGAGACCAGTGGGAACTTCGGAGTGGCATGCATTTTCCTGCGAGGAAGTGTCAGCAAACAGACATAAAAGTCTTAAAGAGGAAAGTTATAGGCAAGCTTGAGTCACAACTTCAGGGGCCGAGGTTGTCCGGGAGCTGTCCGTGATGACTGTGGTGTGCGTGTGTGTGTGTGTGTGTGTGTGTGTGTGTGTACACACGTTGTACACACACACATGCACCCCACAGTGACAGATGACCTATTGAAATAATTTCAGAGCTGTTCTGTGGTTGCTACGGCAACCAATGCTCTCTTGGCTTTCATCTGGCCATGTGACAGGGACTTTGACGTCAGCTGGAGGCAGAGTCTGTGGCTGAGTCCACACAGTCAAAGGCCTGTGAGAATCTGGTGGATGCTGGCTGCTGCCGCCACCGCTGCTGCTCTCCACGCCGCACCGCTGCTTTCCAGGGGCTGCAGAGCATGGACTGTTAAATCTTGCACTTCTTTTGTGTGAGGTAATTCGTCTGCTTTATATACAGTACTTGGATGGTTTATAGCTTATTGTGGTTTTCCCGTCTCTTTTACCTCCTACAAGTTTGTCTTCATGAGCAATTATTGTTGTACAAGGGGGGAAAAAATGTGAAGTGGCTTCTAGTTGCTAATTTTGTGTGGAGTCTCCGGAATTTGGTTAAATTTGGATTAACGTTCTCCGAAGTGAGTTAAAATATAATAGCCTTTCTTGCTCAACACTTGCTAGCATGACATTATTCAGAGATACGGATTTTGCAGCTGAGCCAAATATTCCCGTTGAATTCCAGGAATCCTCCCTTCAGCATTGTTTTGGGTTTAAAGACTCCAGCATAGCCTTGCAATATGTTGCTGGCTGCTTTTTTTTTTTTTTTTTTTTTTTTAAACAATTGCTCCTCATTCTAAATCAGCCTGGAATAGTTTGGAATTTGGTTTCTATCTTGTTTGCAGCATGCATAATTAGCAACAATAGGCACAGCGGGGAAAGAACATTATACTTTGAAACAAAAGTTGGGACTTTTCTTGTAAATAGGGTATTCTGAAAATACCAGAGAAACTGTCAACAGCTTCCTGTTTACAGAAAAATAATCTGGACTATGCCAAGGAAGTTGGGGTGGAACCTCTTACGCCTGTGTGCATGCAGTTGCTTCTTGGTTGTTAGAGCAAAGTGTACATTTTCAGTATCTTCCTCTGAAAATTCAGCTGTGTGGAGAGTGGCATTGGATGCTCTTCACTAAGGAAGGAGTCATGTAAGCTGTTCTTATATTTAAGAAATGAAATATTACCCATAGAAGAAAAGAATAGCCCTAAAACTAAATTATCACTGGTAGGGGTCACTTTAATGCAAATACAGATATAAACAGTCACTAAAATTTTGCTCCAGGTCTTGAATGAATAATTTGATAACTGTGATTAATAAGGCCTCTTATCTCCTTATTCCTGTCACAGTATACAATGCAAATTGTTTTATGTGCATTGTTGTAGTTCATTTTCTTCCCAAGTTTAGTAATTTTGGGGTTTCTATCATTGCACACAGGTTGGATGGTTTTGCAGCTGATAATTCAAAAAAAAAAAAAAAACCTCTGACATCGATTTAATCGAAGTCTACATTTATGATCAGGTTTCTAAATCTTACAAATTCAACAGGAGAAATAGGCAGGTTTTAGAGCAGCACATGTAATATACCTACTATTTTGATGGATAGATAATAATGGTTTAACTATGTACATGAATAATATATATCTTACGTGAATTATATCTCAATGTAATGCAAGAATATATTGTTCTTAATTAGTTTCAGAATTCTGTTTGCATTTATTTTATTCTTGGAGATGGAGATGAGGATTTTGAACCGTATTTCACTTCAGTCAGTGATAAGTGAACAAAAGTGAACAATTATTTTTCAATAGCTTTCACAATAATTTTTCAATAGCTTTCAATGACTGAAAATTCATTTAACTCACTGACAGTTGATAAGTTTCTCTTTGGCCAGAGTCCCCATGGAGGATTTTCCAAAAAGTCCAGTATGCTTAAATCAAGACACATCTATTGAGGCATCATGTCACCATATGATTTATCTCATGATTATAATAACTCAGAGGCCACATTCTTAACACCCCTAGAAATATGTTAATTGATTTGCAACATTTCAAATGAGCATGAATAGGACCGGTAGCACTGACTTAATAGCACTCTCTTTGATGGAGTACTTTGATGGTTCCTTCTTTTATGAAAAATAAGGAGTTATCATTACAGTTTAGATAGCAAAGATATAGCAAAGATTTTCCTAGTGCTCCCTCTGTGATGCTTTAAGTTAAAGTTATAAAATGATTGTGTTCAATGCCCTTATAAAATGCCCTGCATTTCAGCAGTGTGAAATATATGAGAACAAGTCAGTATCGATGGCAATATGTCAGTGATCACATTTATCACCAGAAGAGAGCATCCTATATGCCACGATTGCAGAGATGTTCTAAAATCTACAGGTTTTTTGTTCTTATGGCAAAATTTTTAAAAAATGACTTTCCTCACAATTGCCTATTTACAGCAATGAGACTGTGCTGATTTCAAGGTCAACTTTGTTTCAGCTTCACAAGATAGCAGCAAGGAATGATTTACTCTGAAGCCCGCTGTTGAATTATTAGATACTTGGTATAGTTTCGGGGTTTTTCAAACCTGTTTGGTGTCATAGGCTTCTTTGGCAACCTAGTAGAGCCTCTAGTCTTCTCAGAACGATGCTTTTAAATGCATAAGATAAAGTATGCAGTACCACAAAGGAAACCACTCTTATTGAAATACATTAACCAGATTTTTAAAAATTGTGATATGTGCCTTATTAATAATCTATTATTAAATAATACAAACTAGCAGCAGGTATAAATACCATAATTTTGAAGTTGTGATGAGTGTAAAAGGTATTTCAGAAAAATCCATACCGACTGTAATGTGATGTGAGAATATCCGTGATTTCTCTTGGCAACAAAATCACAGGTAGTGTGGTTTGTAGCCTACATTTCAATGAAAAGAAATACTAAATTTCAGCTTGAGACTGGTAAAACTAAAAGTGGAATAGTTTTCCCATCCAAGTTCCTGGATCCCTTTGAATTCTATTCACCCCAGAGTTAAATGGCGTGTAAGCTAGTGATGCCAAAATGTCACAGAACTGCATCGGACAAAACCCACACCACCATTTCCACATTCAGTTCCACAGCTGATTTTATTCTCTGAATGTGTGAATTTCACAGTGTTCTCTAATTTCTGTGTGAAAAGGATGATCTATCCAGACAGCTACCACGCTATAACTTTTTTTGTTTTTCCTCCGTGAAATCTGTAAACATTCTTAGGTTACACGGACTGAGGAACTCTTACCTCATCAGATAGGGGTTAAGGGGAAGGACTCACTCAGTATTAATGCAAGTTATGCAAGTTAAAACCAAGGACCATGGAAGTAAGACCTTAGCTATTTACAAAGCAACCTTTATCCACTCAAAGAAAATAAGCTGTACTTAGATGAACAATGTGGGATATTATATGAGATCATTAAGGAACTTATGTAACTTTTGGGGCGCCTGGGTGGCTCCATCAGTTAAGTGTCCGACTTCGACTCAGGTCATGATCTCGCGGTTCACAGGTTTGAGCCCCGCTTCGGGATCTGTTCTGACAACTCAGAGCCTGGAGCCTGCTTCAGATTCTGTGTTTCCGTCTCTCTCTGCCCCTCCCCCACTCACGCTCTGTCTCTCTCTCTCTCTCTCTCTCTCAAAAATAAATAGACATTAAAAAAAAAAGAACTTTTGTAACTTTTTAGTTTAGTATATGTGCTGCCGAAGCGAGCACTGTAACTTTTTAGTTTAATGGAAAGCACATAATTGCGTGAATTGTAAGTTGCAACGTTAGTTCGTTACACAGGGTAGAGCCTGCTGGCTTATCTACCAGAGGTCCCCAGGATGGACCATATTCAAAATGAAATGTGGAGTAAAGACACTTCCCAAGTAATTTAAACTCAGAATCTTATTTGACTTATTGGATATTTAAGAACAATCCAGAAGGTGTTAATGTTATTGTTTCGTGAGACTATGTAGACAACTGTCTCATTCTCATGTCACTCTGAATTTGTGGAAGATATTGCCCAAGTTTCTAGATAGCTTTGCAGTAGGTTGGCTGATGTCAGGTATCATTACCTTTCCAAGTCTGCCTTTCAATTGTCCAAAGCCACTCTTTCTATTACATCAGCACCCCCCACGTCAGCGTAAGAGAGTTGGAGCTATGACATTTTGTGCAAGCTGTTGTCTAAACTCAATCCAAATCCCTAACATTTGAAATGGAAGCTTAGCAATTTTTCTTCATGTGTTCTCGGGGGAACTATGAAAGAGGATTTTTTCTCAAAGGTTTTTAATTCATTGGACAAGAAAAGAACACCTGCTTTGGGGACTTTGAGTCTCTGAGGCAACTTTGATAGAGAAACTTGGAAAAGGTCTAAAATCTCTGACTCCCGGATGTACTGTTTGCTTCTTTGATGGCAGGTGTTTGAAATTTTAAGTTCAGGAAGGAATGTGCCTTTACTTTTCATGAAATCATCTATTATTTAAATGGTGCCCCATGGTGGGAATCCAACTAGAAATAGCAGTCCAAAATATAGTATTTTTTATTGTCTCCAGAAGTAATACCATAAAAGTTAGTGCTCATTAAGACTTTGATATAAAAATTATATGATAAATATTTAAATTCACTGGAGCCGTGTTCTCCAAACTAAAGGCAGTCTGTTCTTTTTATCTCTGCAGTGAACTTTAGTTTTTTTGGACATATTTCTATAAATATGTCCTTTAATTAAGAGACACAGAATCTCTTTAAAATTTAGTTTGCACCAATGTACAGCAGTATACTCAGCTAACATTAAAGTTCTATATTTGATTTGCAGGAAAGAAATCTCTAATCTGAACGATATTCAGCTGCTGCTTGTCCTAATGCAAGGATTGTTCACATTTTCTGAATTCTGTCCCAATGACTGCCAGAAACCCAAAGCTGCACATTTTTATGCAAGGATGAATTTTAAAGTGTGATTCTAGATTTTCTTTACTTTTATGAATTTAAACCCTGTCCATTTAGAGGTACATGTTGAGAAATGTTATATTCTTTGGTTGTCTGCTCAGCTGACTCCCACAGATTCATACAACTAAAACCACAACCAATTTTGTGACAACCATATTTACAACATCCTTGGAGATAAAAAAAAAAATAGCATCCCACAAAAGTTAGCCCATCCTACGCGTTCCCAGGCATCAAGTGCTACAGGAGGCAAATGTTTATTAACTGGCTACTGCATCCACAGTATTATAGGAAGCATTGGGCTCCTCCCCAACACGGTCTTTGAATGATATATGCCACTGGCATAAAGAGCCCAGGTTACTTTATGGACTTCTGATTTTTGTTTGAGCTTTTATTCAAACATTCAGTCTTCTGTACATTCAAACAAGTTTCGAGCACCTACTGTGTGCCAGGCATTAGACTAGACACCAGGGGTGCTATGGTGAACAAGACAAGCAAGGTCTCTACCATCATGGAACTTAGAGTCTACTTATACAGGGAACCTATGTATATCAACACCCAAGTTTCTTCCTAATGCTGGCCAGTATAGCCAAAATGAGAATTATCATTAAAAACAAACAGGGGCGCCTGGGTGACTCAGTCAGTTAAGTGCCTGACCTCGCTCAGATCATGATCTGGAGTGGTTTGTGGGTTCGAGCCCTGCCTCGGGCTCTGTGCTGACAGCTCAGAGCCTGGAGCCTGTTTAGATTTTGTGTCTCCCTCTCTCTCTGCCCCTGCCCTGCTGGTGCTCTGTCTCTCTCAAAAAAATAAACATTAAAAATTTTTTAAACAAATAAACAAGCAAACATCAAAACAAAAGAGACAAGCAAACAACTGGGAGCCATAAGATTTTACACCTGAGTTAAACTTAGAAGGAGCATTCTTCAGCTGGTGAACAGCCAACCTAATTTGTGAGCAGTCTGTTCGTATCAGTGCCAAGGATTCCAGATCAGTACGCCCAGCCCTATTCTTGGTGGGCCAAAGGCTGTCTGTCTTCTAATTCTGAAGCAAAATGAGACTGGTAGGAAGGGACCTAAAGAATGATTTTCTTTTAGGCAAATATGCTGTCTTCTGCAAATAAAGGAGCCATTTTATTTTAAGGAATCCTTAAGTTACTGGTGCCCAAGTATAGTAGACCCTTGAACAACTTGGAGGTTGGGAGGGCCACCATGCAGTTGAAAATCTACGTAGAACTTTTGACTCCCCGAAAACTTAACTACTAATAGGCTACCGTTGTCCAGAAGCCTTACTAATAACATCAACAGTCAATAACACATATTTTGTGTTGTATGTATTACATACTGTATTCTTACAATAAAGAAACCTAGAGAAAAAATGGTATTAAGAAAATCATAAGGAAGAGCTAATACAGTATTGTATTTACCAGAAAAAATCCACATATAACTGGACCCATGCACAATTCAAACCCCTGTCGTTCAAGGGCCAGCTGTATGTCTGTCTTTTCCCTGTACTAATCCAGTCAACGTAGGCTTACTGCTGTAATAAATAACCCTAACTCCCAGTGGCATAATACCATTCACGTTTTACTCAGCTGCAAATCAGATTTAGGAGAAAGGTTCTGCTCCATGCAGATATCCAGGAATTCGGACTTCTCCTATCTAGTTAAACTAATCTGGGGGAAATCCTGGCATCCACCACTTGCAGGTGTTACTTTGGGCAAATTACCCAAAGTAACACCCAAAAGTGTGTGACCCAAAGTCACAGTTTGCTTACCTGGATAATATTAGTGCCTATCTTATTGGTTTTGAAGTCAACTTATGTTGTGACATAGTAAGGTACAGATTTTAGGTACTCAATAATGTGAGCTGTTCTCTTTAATTTTCTACCTCTGGTAGTGCTGCTCCCACCACCATTTCCCCAGAAACCATGAAGTACCACTGCTGAAGTTGGGGCAGGTGTCTCCCTTAGGTGACAATAATAGCTAACATTTAGGGAGCTAGATAGGCTTTTAAACTCTTTTCAAAATAACTGTTTTTTCTTCACAGCATCCCAATTTTATAAATGAGGAAACGGAGGCATGGAGAGCTTAAGCAAACTGCCTAGCATCACACAAGAGTATATAACAGGGTTCTAGGTATCTGGTCCTAGAGCCGTGGCTCTGAATTCTCTATGGTACATTATTGCCTTTCAAGGTGGAACATATTTTATTTTCCCTGTAATATGTTGTAGTAGATTGTCCTCTCGAAAATTGGCCATTTAATTATGGCCCACATCACCTTCTAGAATCTTGCCACTCACCATAAAAAGCTGGAATCCCTTGCCCTCCCCCTTGAATGTACGTAGGCTTGTGATTGGTTCAGTTGGTTCAGGGAAACAGTGCTAGGTGACTTCCAAGGTTGGATCATAAAAAGCTACAATTGCTTTGTCTCTGGGCTATTCTTTGTTTCTCTCACATGTGACATTTGCTCTTGGAAAGCAACCACTATGTTGTAAGGAAGCCTAGACCATATGGAGAGGCCATGTATAGGTGTTTCAGCCAACATCTCCAGCTTAGACCTCAACCAAGAGCCAGACATATGAGTGGGCAAGCCTTCAGAGGATGCCAGGCCTTAGCCCTTAGGTCTCCCCATCCTTCCTCCTGCCAAGTGGACCAGAGATGTGCTATTCCTGCTGAACCCTGCCCTAAATTACACATTCATGAACAAAATAAAAATTACTGTTTTAAGTACATAAATTTTGGCATTATTTCTTAAGCAATCAGAGTACTTGGAGCATATAGCGTAATTAGCTTTGACTGAAATATCTGTAAAAGGGATTAAACTTTAGTACATATGGATTAAATAGGTTTTTGTGATTTCAGATAAGTACCTTGCCTAATTAAAATAATTTCTGGAGGAAAGTATAGTTCAGTTGCCAAATTACACCTGGGCATTCGGTACACATCTTGTTTGTAAATTCAAAACAGTGCCCTACACAGTAATGCTATTGCTCGTTCTAGAAGATTTGGGCTACACTGAGACTTGACTGTATGTGTTAGTAAAATCTCCCTCATTGCTTCTGCTGGCTGGGACCCTCTGTGCAGGAGAGTCCGTGTGGACAGCAGTACCTGTGCTATGTTCCCTTGGTCACAGTTTAGTCCTCTTATCAGCTCCTGTCTCCCTTTCTCACACCTACTCTGTCTAATCTGCTGCCTAGTTTTCTATTGTTAGGTCAGGCTGTCTTCTCGATACTCTCTTTTGGCTCATTTCCAATGCTTCTAAGCCTATTTTTCTGCTCTAATGGTTTGCATTAAAGCTAGGGAATTCCTCTTGGCCAGGTAACATTTAGCTCATTCAGCAAAGTTGTCTTACAAAGCTGCCAAAATGGCAACTGTCCCACTGGCTTGTGGCTCCATGTGTTGGTCAGACCTAGCACTTGGAATACTCAGAAATGTAGCCCTTATGTCCTCACTCAAAGAGGCATCTCTGTCTCTTCTGCTGCAGAGAAGTCAATACCCCTGATTGTCTTCTTATTTAGTTAAATGTCACCCTATCCAGATGGACTTCCCACCTTCCCTTTAGAAGGTTAATTGGTTTTTCCACTCATGCTTGTGTTTATTCAACATTTATTAACTCCATGTAGTGGGCCCTGTTGTTGAAGGCTTATGAAAAGATTTTTTTGTGTCCAAGGACTGGTAAGGTTCCTCCAGTTGTCTCTCACTTGCTTACCATTGACACCAGGCACATGTGGTCCAGTGACCCAGACGTTTCAAAAATCAGCACGTGTCCCACTTCGTTCCAGATGTTCCAACGAAGTAGGATACTACATTCATAATACAGGACCAGGACCAACCAACCTTAATAACTGTACAGGTTTTAGTCTAAGTGGGAAGGCTGGACAGCATATGCATCTGAGACTGAAGAGCTATGTCTCAGTTACAACCTCTCATAGTGCCTAGTGTAGTGCTCAACACATTGTATCTACTCATTGAATCTCTTGGTAAGTGATTAATGAATAGGTTAACTCTAGAAGGATGTGTGTCATTGAGATGATTTCAGAGAGGAAGTAAGCCTTGAACTGATCTTGAAGGAGAGAGAATATTTGGCATGACCAACAGAAGTGAGAGGACTGTCCATGAGTAACAAACATCATGGGTACCTTCTGGTAACAGAAACTGACCCTCACCCATCTGGGTTTGAGAAAAAAGTTGGGAAAAGGAAAAAACATACAATACATAAGGTGGGTCTGTGAGAATCTAGAATTTATCAATTAAAGATAAGCTAGATTTGATCAGATAGACAGCAGGAAACTTGTGAAAGTTGGGGAGCAGGTAAGTGATGTATGTGTCAAATGGTGTTGTAATATTTTAATAACCCTGTTTACTTTTGCTCTACCCAAGTTATTTTATTTAAAAAAATTTTTTTAACGTTTATTTATTTTTGAGACAGAGAGAGACAGAGCATGAACAGGGGAGGGTCAGAGAGAGAGGGAGACACAGAATCTGAAACAGGCTCCAGGCTCTGAGCAGTCAGCGCAGAGCCCGACGCGGGGCTCGAACTCATGGACAGTGAGATCGTGACCTGAGCTGAAGTCGGACGCTTAACCGACTGAGCCACCCAGGCACCCCTACCCAAGTTATTTTAAAGTCCCAAATATGTGTTGTTTCCTGTTTCTCTATTTTTCTCATAGAAAAGTTCTAACTTTTTAAGTTAAAAAAATGGGAATTATCTTTTGCTATCAGTGATGTGTGAGTGGCTCTTTTAACTTTAGCTGGCTGATATCTGTAGGGAGAGCTATGCAACTTCATAGTTTTAAAACTATAATCTGTTTTTAGCAAAGTCATATTCACGTAAACCCCAAACCAATTGAAAAAGTGAAGCCTTTATAACATTTTCCATAGAATTATACTGTGGTGATCATTGATATTTATAATAAAACCCCTGCGACATTGCTCCATTATCCTGGTAAGTCTTCTGATTGAGTCATCACTGAAAGACTAAATTATATTCAGTGAAATTTTAGTTGCAAGTATATTTCATCATATCTGAGTCTTTGAAAACTGGCCATCAATATATGTGTTTGGCAACTATCAGAATGTTCTTAATCAGAATGTCCCATTCTCAGGAAAAATATTGTAAATTATACATGCAGATGTGATTACGATACATATTTTTTTGTGTATATATATTATATATAAATAAGTAAGTACTGTCCCTAACGTCCAGTGCCTCCCAGGAATTGACTCTGTGATATAATTGTTAAGGCTCCAAAGACATAAGGATTTTAAAGCAGTGGAGGACAGAGAGTGGGTTATCTCCACCTCTGAAAGAGAGTAAAGGCTGTGCTTTATGCTTACAGAACGTGACTCACCACTGCTGCTGGCAATTGTGCACGTTTGGAAATCGATGCTGTTTACTGGGCCCATTGTGTGCATTGACATTTCTTGCTACTCACTGACTCTTCATCAGTGAATGGCCACCGAACACTTGGTGATCCCTGAGCTCTCTCTTTCAAGGCCGGTTGCTGAGGGCAGTTAACTCAAACCATTCACTCTCTGGGGGATTTCTTTACAGAGACACTGAGCAGAAATTTAACTGCAAGTTATAGTTTTCATGAAATTATTTTCTGGCATCTCCAGAAGATGTTTTCACAAAAATAGAAGCTATTTAAGAAAGATGCAACCTCTGGTCTAAATTCCATTTTGTAAAAGTAACTATCATTAACATCTGATATGCTCACCTTCAAAACTGTTGGGCAACTTCCAACCAATCCGTTGCTCTTTGAAAAAGGACTGACTTCCTCCTCCGGCCCTCAAAACAGCCTAGGGGTTAATACCAAGATTGACCAAGATCTCTGTCAGCATCCTTGCCAGGAGGATTACTTTGTTAAAATCACGAAGTGTCTTATAAAAGGTACAAAGCTTAGTCTTGCTACAGGTTGACAAAAAGATAACTAATATTGAGATACTGTTAAAAAAAAAAAAAGGAAAGGTCTCACTGAATCACATTAAATCATGTCTGGATTTAAGAAGAGGGGCTTTTTTATCTTGGTAAAATATATAATATAAAATTAACCTAAAAAATTTTAACAGTTTTAAGTGTATAATTCAGTGGCATGAAGCATATTCATGGCAACCATCACTGCCATACTTCTCTAGAATTTTCTCATCTTCCCAAATTGAAATTCCATTCCCATTAAACACTAACTCCCTGTTTTCCCCTCGTCCCAGGCCCTGGTAATCACCATTTTACTTTCTTTAAATAGGGACATTGTAGGGAAGTTTAAAATAAACCTATAATTTCTCTTTCTCTTGTATACACGCTTCAATTAGTAAAATCCCTGTTAAAAGTCCCCAGATAACTGGAAGTTTCTTGGATTGACAAGTGGGCAAAGGTTTGTTTGTTTGTTTGTTTTAAATTTTTTTGAATGTTTATTTTTGAGAGAGACAGAGTGTGAGTGGGGGAGGGGCAGAGAGAAAGGGAGACAGAACTTGAAGCAGGCTCCAGGCGCTCAGCTGTCAGCACAGCTGACACGGGGCTCGAAATCAAGAACCCTAAGATCATGACCCAAGCCAAAGTCGGATGCTCAACCAACTGAGCCACCCAGGCATCCCTTACAAGTGGGCAAAGTTTATGCAGAGTTCCAAGACATAGAGATTTCAGACACACAATGGAGATGATGGATTGAAACATGTTTTCCAAACCACCTACTTAAATACTCATCAGTATAATTTTTACATAATTATATATATATATATATAATACATATTTATAATTATGTAAAAATATAAATTATATATAAACATATATATATATATATATATACATATATATATATATATAATGCTCATATAATTGCTTGTCAAAAAGTAAGGCATTGAACCTGAGAGTTTCTGGTCCCAGTGATATACTCAAATTGTCTTATATTAGCCTTCTATTAATGCTCCCTTTAAATAATGTAAGTATGTAACAGTACATGTTTATGATCAAACATTTGAATAATACAGAAGAATATAAAGAAGATAAACTGCACTTTAAAATTCCACTGCCTAAAACAACCACAATTAATATTTTCAAATTAAAAAGCATTATAATTCATTTTACTTTACTTTAACAGAAGAAAAAGAGCTCTGAAATGAAAATTTGAACTTAAGGAAATAATTTCTTTAAAGCAGGAATTATTGGATTCTAATGAAATTGAATTGCCAATTAAAAATTTTAAATCAACCAAATACAGTGAGTTTGGGGAATCGGCATATCTTAAAAACTAATTGTTTCTAATTGTATAGGTTTATGTTTTAAGTTAGTGGATCTTAATTAACTGTCTCATGAAGATCAGAAAAGACCACAGATAATCAAACAAAAATACCTTTGGGGAAATAAAGGTTTATAACCAGAACTTGAAACTTAATTCTACCTTTAGGAATATTCTCCTGGGGCGGGGGGAACTCGATAAAAAGCATAATCTGTAAGAAACACAGTCCATGAAGTTACAAATCCTTTCCAGAAGGGAAAATAAATCATACAAAAAGGAAGCAGTTATTTTACCACTGAACTAGAACTCAGAGATTTTAGAGGAACTTACTGTATTTATTGATCCTCTCCCTGGACCACAGAGACTTAACTTTATGTGCTTCAGACATCAGTGCTTTTTTTATATTTCATTGTTTGAATAAAAATTATACTTAAGTTTGCTTCATATTTAGATCATGATTGCTTTTTATGTATATTTATCTTTCTGGCCTTTCTAATTATCTTTCTTTTCTCTGGTTGACCTGAAGAGACTTAAATCTTAAGTACCTATGTGTCCTGTCATAGTTGACTTTTTGAGTCTTAAGTATCCAGTTGGTCATGGGACGCTTGGGTGGCTCAGTGGGTTAAGCAGTAGACTCTTGATTTCAGCTCAGGTCATGATCTCAAGGTTTGTGAGATCAAGCCCCACGTTGCGCTCTGCACTGACATTATGGAGCCTGCTTAGCATTCTCTCTCTCCTTCTCTCTCTCTCTGCCACTCCCCTATTTGTGCATAGACTCTCTTTCACCTCTCTCTCTCTCTCTCTCTCTCTCTCTCTCCCCATTTCTCTCAACTAGTGAATAAACATTTTAAAAAAATACCCAGTTTATCATACAAACTTTTGTTTGTTGAAGATGTTCTTCACTATCCTGTTTTCTAATTCAGACCAAATAGGCTGTTCCACTAGGATATCTTTCCATCAGAACTGAATTATTTCCATTGTTTCTGGGTATTCCTATGTCTTGGATTCATTTTCAGTTTTTCTAGAGTATATTTTGAGTTGTTTCATCAACATGGCCTACTCCTTATAGATTGCATTTTGCCCTTATAATTGAAAAATAGATTCAAAATAACTTTCCATCACAATATTTTGGGCTTTGTTCCATTGTCTTCCAGCAAACCTGAAAGAAGATGCAAAGTCTGCTGCCATTCTCTTTACGGGTAACTTTTTTTACTCCCTCCCTGAGCTTTCAGGATTTTCTCTTTGTATCTGGAGATCATAAATTTCACCAGGAAGTGTCCAGGTATGTCTTTTTTTCCATTATTCCACTTTAGGCTGTCTTAATCTGAACATTCAAGGTTTATTCAGTTCAGGAAAATATCCTGTTATTTCTTTGAAATACTCACTTTCTCTGTCATCTGTGTTTTCTCTTCCAACAGCTTTTATTGTTGGAGCGGTATTATGTCTTTTAGCCCCAGGCAATACTAGATCTTTTGGATCTTGGATCTCTCTCCTCTATGTTCTTAAATTTTCTCTCATATTTTCTCTCTCTTTTTTCTTTCATGTACATTACTAGACTTTCCTTAACTTTGTCTTCCAGATCTCATATTTATTTTTGCATCATATCATTCAGAAAGGCTGAGTTCAGCCTTTCTACTCAGGTCTTTTTAAAATCTTTAATTTTTACAAAAAATTTTGTTTGTTTTTTTAATGGCTCCTTTTTCAAAGCAGCATCCTCTTGTTTATGGATACAGTATTCTCCCAAATTTCCCTGAAAACAGTAATAACACTTTTTTTTTTTTTTTAAGTTCTCTTCTATGTCCTGATTGAACTCTGTTTCCTTTGGCATCACTTGTTCTGTTGTTCTTCTGGATCCTTCTCTTTCATGTTCTTGGTTTTTCTTAAATAACTCTTGGCTTTTGACTGGCCCAATCATATTTATAAACGAAATACTGGGTTGACTAGTAGAGGTGGCTGATGGGACTTCCTTAGCAGTTATACAGGAAGGTTTTTGTACCATGCTTCTCATGCAGGGCAAGGCAGGCAGGCAGGCTTATGGCAGGCACATTTGAGAATAAGAAGCAGGTAAGCAGGCTTATGACTGCCCCAAATGCCCACACCAGGAAGACTATATTTTGAGGGATGAACTGCACAGGTGTATTGTCCTTTTGTGCAGAGTTTGGAGTGAGGTGCAAAAAGATGGAGAAAAAAGCTTCGGCAGAGTCCTTCTATTAATTACCCTGTATACTCCTTTCCCCTTTGATTCCAGACCTGATTCCTCTGGAGTCCTATTGGGAAGAACAGCTCTCACCTCTCTATCAGCTCTCTCTGAAACCTAATCTATGTGGTGGTTTTATTGGCTCAATCCAACCATGTCTGTTTGCTGTTTTCCGGAATTTTGAAAAAAAAAATTCTGTCTACAGATGGCAAACTTTTTTGATTTCCATCTTTGTTATAGATCATTCTTTTTCACACATATTTTCTGCCATTTCATCGGAACTTTTGGAGGTAGAATACATAAACCTGCATGCTTACTCTGCCATCTTAGAGTGAGGTTGTATTAACATTCAGCATGGTTATTCCAGTGTGTTAGTGCATGAGACCAAGGCACAAGGCTTACTCTCCACGAGGCCATTTCTCTTTCTTTCATGGCCCCAGACAGCACTCCCAACCCTGGCTGGACATGTGATCAAAATGGATCCTTTATCCAGAGAACAAAGTGAAAGAATTCTTGCATAATACAAACCCGTATTATAACACTAACCACACAATTCTACAATTTCCTATTTGTCTCTTCCATTAAACTTTAAGCTCCTTGAGGGTAAATGAGATGCCTTGTTTCATGTCTGTATCCTCAATGTACCCCACAGGGGCTGGCATGCATTAAGTGCCCAATACAGGTCACATAACCAGGTAACTAAATGAGTGAACAAGCTTGAATGAGCAAGCTTGATACTGACTTTGGAAACAAGTGTGTTGTCTTTCTTTGCTGAAAACAAGACCACTGACCTCCTGATTGTCAGGAGAAGCTTTAGGAGGGCTGTTTCAGGCAGAAGGAGCATTATGGAGAAAGCTTAAGGCAAACTGGGATATGGCTTTTTGGGGGAACTGGTGGAGGTTGTTCCCAAAGTGGCTGTAGATAAGTGGTTCATCCAGATATGATCTCTAATCTCTGCTGTGTCCTTTGTGCTGAGTGGCAGTCTTATTACGAGGTTCTTCAATTTTCGCCAGTTCAGTGAATGAAGGTCTAATTAGAACTATTGTATAAATGCTGGCTCCTCAGTTCCTTATGTGTTGATAAAGGATCCTTCCTGATTCTTTATAATCATGACCTAAAACCTGCCCCGGTCTTCTTTGCAAGTTTACATTAAAGGATCTGCTTACACTCTTTTTAAGTATCATGAACTGTATTGTGCCCTCACTTCACAGGAACAGTGTGAACCACAGACAGCTGACAATGGGGCTTCCAAGCCCTACTGGGCTCCTGTAGCCTTCTGGAAACTGGTGAAACATGAGCCCCTCATTTGCAGAGCTCTGCCTCTCACGCAATTACCTGGCAGAACTTTCTTGCTCCAATGCCTCTGACTCCAGTCCGCACCTAAAAGTGCTCCCCAAAAGTCTGAGAGGCTTGCCTCCTGTTTCTGATAACTTAATAATAAAAAAAAAAAAAACCTACTGGTTTTCAGAGCAAGTAGGCTTTTAATTCCTGGTTAATTAAAATGAGTCTTTTCATTTCAAGATGTGTTATTCTATCCATGTAGCAGGTGTTCAATAAATATTTGTCAAATGAGTGGAAGAATGAATGAAATCCAAGAGGGATTGGGTTTGCCTTTTCTGAAATTAGACTCAAGGAGCACGTTTGCTGGAATTTGTCCCAGGTAAGTGCAGGGATCTGCTTTTGATTGCAGGCCATTTACTCCTTCCATCTCAGCCATTTCGTTTCCGTGACATAGTGCACGCATCGTCCATCTTTCGTCTTCGGGGCTAATTTACTCCAGGATTTAGACTGTCACTGAAGACATCTCCGTAGGTTGTTCATAATACAGGATTGTCTGCGGAGTATGCTGTTCCTGTGGGCTTGCTCCTCTCTGCCGAGGCAGAGACCCTGACTCAAAGGGCACGTCCATCACACCCCCAACTTCTCAGCATCGCATTGGACTTGTTTTTAAAGGTGAAGCTATGTGGCCCCCCCAGCAGTCTTCTGTTAAATGTGGACACTATAAAGCAGGGCATTCCCAGTTGTATGACTCAGGAACTACCTTGGCAACCATCAGTGAAATCCTAAGCTATGCTAATAGGAAAACAAGGTCTGGGAATGCTAAAGGTATAAAGTGACTGGCATAAAGGGACACATTTTTGGCAGCCCTTGCAGTAGTCAGGGCTGGGGACATAAGGAGAGAAACGAAGATGACACAGGAAGAGAAGTTAAAGTCCTCTCATTATTCAGAGTCCCAGCTGGATCTGAGCTGCTGGGTCAGTGGATGGGAGCACCAGCCCAACTGTTCCCCAAGGGCTCTTAGCTGAGATCTTCCCGGGAGCCTGAGAGGGGTCTAAACACAGGCGTCCGGCACTGGGGTCAGAACTGCAGTGGTGTGATTAAAAAATGCAGATTCCTGAGGCTGAGTTCTGGACTTTGGAATCAGAATTTAGAGGGCTGGGGCTTGGGATCTGCTTCTTTACATTTTCCAGGTGATTCTTAACTCACAGCAGCTAACCCTTGACAGTCACCAGCACCTCCTAATCTTCTCACTACACAAGGATCTCTTGCTGTGGACAGACTGCCCAGCACCAGGAATTTCAGTCAAGCATGTGGCTGCTGGTCCGCACATAACATGAGGAGGCAAGTTCTGTGCCCTTGGGTTGGTCCTATGTTTGTATGTGTGTGTGTATTTATATATGTAGGTGTGTATTTATTTTTATTCTATTTTCTTATTTGAGTATAGTTGACACAATCACACATCAGTTTCGTGTGTACAACAAAGTGAGTCATTATACTGTGTTCACAAGTGTACCTACCATTTGTCACCATACATCGCTGTTACAGTATCGTCAACTATATTCCTTATGTCATGCCTTTTATTCCTGTGACTTATTCATTCTGTTGGGAAGCCTGTATCTGCCACGCCCCTTCACCCATTTTGCCCCACCCCCTGCCTCCTCTGGCAGCCATCAGTTTGTTCTCTGTATTTATAGGTCTGATTCAGCTTTCTGTTTGTTTATTCATTTGATTTTTTTATTCCACTTATGAGCGAAATCATATGGTATTTGTCTTTCTCAGTCTGACCCATTTCACTTAGCATAATGTCCTCTAGGTCCATCCATGTTGTTGCAAATGGCTGTGCCCTTGGATTTAACAAGAGATTCTGGAATACGGTCACTGCTTTAGTCCCTGAAACCGACTCTTGCCTTTAGGGATCAGTAAATTATGAAGCCGCAATCTGCACTCTCAACCCAACATGACCACCTGGCATCACTAACATTACTAAAAGCTCCTGTGGTGGATATATGCCCTTGATCACAAAGAGATATGATGCAAATAAGAAGTTATCAGCCCAGATTACTACCACAACTAGAAAACAACTCCCAAGTTCCCTATCAGTGAGGAGCAACCTAAGGGTGGGGCCAATTCAAGCTTACAACAGAACCTACATATCTCTTAAGTAGGGCTATCAAATTTAGCAAGTAAAAAATATAAGCCACCCAGTTAAATTTAAATTTCAGAGAAACATTGAGATTTTTTTTTTAGTATAAGTATATCCCATCAAGTATTTAGGACATACTTCTTCTCAAACATGATTTGTTATTTATCTGAAATTCAGATTTAAATGGACTTCCCATATTTTATCGGCAGCCCTATCCCTAAGCCATTTAGGGACACTTCCCAAAAGATCAAGGCTGTCAAATGTGGATATCTGGTCACAGTAAGTTGACAAGAGTAGAGGGTAGGGAACACGCCTTATTCTCTTTGCCTTCCTTGGTGCGTAGTATTCAGGGAATAATAATATATAAGGAATCAGTGTGAAATCGTTCTTATTCCAACGAGGCTAACCTCAGTGCTGGCCTCTTAGGAGCTGTAGGAGGAGAGAGCCTGGCTGGCAGAACTGATAAACCCCAGGGAGACCTCACATCCATGGCGGTGAGTGCCTCTCCGTCCCCTTGACCTGAGATGGTGGTTGGCGGGGGCTGAAAGTTGTATCTTGCAACCTAAATTTGCTAAATATCTAATATCTTCCTCTTCAAGCAACCTAAATATCTTCCTCTTCAAGCTCTTTCTAGCTTCATGGGAGTAAACCTCACTCCAAATATCATGAGTTACTGTAAAGGTTTTATAAATTAAATCCTATTTCCCCAGTGGTTAACATGATCGTTTCAGAGTTCCATCTCCACTTTGGAATGATTTTTTTTCTCCCCAAGAGCAATAAGTTAATGAACTATGCACAAGGGAAGTTTCTATTTCAAGAAAGCTTTGTAAAGTGGAGGAACATTTTGGTTATTTTCTTTCATTGTAGGCCCCCACTTTCTTTGAGTCAGGGCACACCTGTTTCCAGGAAACAGTTTGTCAGCAAGACAGCATCAGTTTACTGGGAGTGTGCCAAAGAACCTGTGTTCTTTTCTTTTGATTTATTTTCCCCACTTGCTATCCGGAGGACAGTTATTAATGGGAGGAAAGAGCAGCCGCCATCTACGGGTGATCCGTGGGTCTGTGCTGTCTGCCTCACTGCGATCCACCCCGGCTCTGCATGTATAACTGGGGCTTTCTTGCCAATATTTAAGAGGAAAATCCCTGACATCCCCTTGCTTGTTAGAGACGCATTTTAACTTTGCCTAAGTAGTACCTGATGGCCACCTGAATTAATCATTTCTCATTACCCACCTTTGAGGTAAGTTAGTATTAATCCCTCATTATTGGGTGAGAAAACCAAACCCCAAAGAAGCTGATTCTGACTCAAAAGCACATGGTGATCAGAGTCAGGCCCGTGATTTTTAAAACCCCCTTCCCTCCTCCGAGTAAGCAGATTTTCATCTTTCACCAGCTTCAGTGGGATGTACAAAGACCCAAATTTAGAAAATGTGTTTCCACTTACAAACATAGCCCTATGTTTGGGAAAAGAATATTCAACTCTAGTGTCATGCAAGAATCATCTAGAGAGCTTTTAAAGAATGCCAGTGCTAGGGTCCCCCTCCTGAAGATTCTTAGTCATTTGATCTAGGGTGCGGACCAGGCATAGTTTCTTGTTTTTTTGTTTGTTCGTTTGTTTGTTAAAAAAAAACAAACAAAAAAAAAAAACAAAAAAAACAAAAAAAAAACAAACAACTTCCAAGATGCTCATATGCAGGGAGGGTTGGCAATGTTGGCCCAGGCAAAGTAAGCAGGGGCTCAAGGGATGCTGAAGTTTAAAATCTGACCTGATGATGGTACATCTCTGCCATCTTACCAGTAGAGTCTCAGCATGTGGAGTCTCTGGAGACATACAGATTTAGCCTGGTTTAAAAGCATCTTGTTACCAGAAAAGGAACATTTGCACAGAGTGATTTAGTAATTAATTCTAGAAATGCATCACTCTGACAGAAAGACAGGGAGAGGAAAACAAGCCCAGGGTATTGGGTACTGACCAGACTGGTGAGGAAGGGGTGATGTTGGGAACCACATAAGAGTGCCATTCTCCTGGGCAGTGGTTCCAGAAGGGGAACAGGGAGACCTTGATTAGGGTAGAGGGGTGGATCAAGGCAGGCTTATTGATCTCAGAATAGCATGCACTCTGAAGTCAGACTGCCTGGGTACAAATCCTGTCTTTATCAGAATGTATCTACCTTGGGAAAGTTACTGTCTCTCAAATGATGAGTTTCCTGATTTTGAAAACAGAGGTAAAAACTGTAACTGCCTCATCATTGGTTAGGACAGTGAAATGAGATAAGATATGATAAGATACGTAAGTGCTCTGCCACTAAACCTTTCTAAGGTAACTAGATAACTGTGACATTTTCTCGATTAAAATGAGGTGGACCGTTACCTTTGCCTTCCAGGTAACTAATTCTCACAAGGCAGCACAAGGTTAGATGTAAGGTAGTGAGTCCTATGTTGACTCTGAAGTAAGAGAGTTCATGTATAAAGCTTTACACGAGAGCCCCTTGGGCTCAGAGTTGCAGAGTAAGGCTGTGGGATCCAGGGTCAGTCTATGTCCTTAGACCAAAGAGTGAGAACAAGTACCAGGAAGACAAGTGGGGTTATGACAAGACTCGGGTCAAAAAGAATGGACAGCTACCAAAGTCAGAAGTTATGGAGCCCAGCCCCAATACAATCCGTGATCCAGAAACCAGGGAAAGTGCCTAATGTTGAAGGAGGTGGCTTTAGGAATAGCCTTCCAAAGCTCATGTCTGGAACCAGCAGAGATTCTTTGTTCTCTGTCTCCTTGGAAAGTTACTCAAAGCCAAGTAGGTTCTGGAAATGAGTATCTTAGCAGGCCTTTCTGACAAGTGTGTATACTGCTAGGAAAATGTGCGTTCTAAATCAGAGCCCTCTAACTCTGCTAGAAGATGAGACCTATCCGATTTCCCACAGTGGAACCCACAGAAGGTGTGAAGGAGGGTTCTATGGGATGTTCCACAGTAAACATAATTGCTGGGTGAAGGAAATTTAGCATGCTTCTTATTTAGAGGACTTTTCAGTGCTTTTAATTTGCTTGTAAATGTCTAAGGGGAATATATGGTAAGATGTATTTCCCAAACTAATTTGGCCGTGGAACACTTTCTTCTTAGAAGCTAACTCCTATGGCTCTTTTGCCATCTTAACTCCTGAAGCTTTTGCCTTAACACCCTTTCCTCACTTCTCAGGGGTGTGTAGAACCCTCTGTGGCCTCATTCCTGGTCTCTACCATTCCCATAAAGGAGTAAGATGAGGCTATGGACTGTATGATGGCAGGCTTGTGCCTATCTTTTTCTTCTCTCTGACACATATTTGGGACTCAAATAGTACCTACTTGTAGAATGATTATTCATTAAATGAATGAATGAAACAATTCAGTTACTATTTCTAATTCCAGTTACTACCATAGAAAGTGCCTAGGGTTAGGTATTCAACTGACCCACTCTTTGTTGGGGGCAAGTGTTATTTTGTTAATAGGACCAAGAAATCAGGAGATGTGAGTTACAGTTTTAATGGTACCATTCTTTTCCACCTATCCAAAATGACTTCTTAATAATCTTGCCATCCAACTTCAAAACAGTCATGGGAGTAGCTTGCAAAAATTAAGCTTCACAAATATAAAATACAATCTTAATGATTCCTTTAGGAATTAGACCCATCTGTTCATGTTCTCCTAGGCCCTTCAGTAACTAGTCTGATCTTTTCTGAAAATCCAGGCGTATGCAGTACAGGCTACCCCCAAGTGTGTTTTATAACCAGAGGCTTTGCAAGTTTAAGTGGAGAGGAGAGATGGAACAAGAATGGGCTATTTTCTTTGATTATTATATAGTGGATAGCATTTATTTTCAGCAGTTTCCCAAATAAGAAAAGCTTTTCCTCTATGCTTCGTGCAACTACATCCCAGGAATGATGCATTTTTGTATGTTTTCACCCAGGCTGACCCACCTGGACTTGCTCCCCTGGAGGTATTATGATGCTAAAGTAGTTCCTGCTAAAACTCTGCAGAGGGTCACATCAGACAGCCTAACCTGTGCAGAGACAGACTTGTTATTGCTTGTGTGTTTCACCCACCTGCACTTAAGGAATGGCAGTTCACTTTTTATTGTTGTTTTTTGAGGAGGGTGGGCAGAAGGAGAGCAAGCAATTTGACAGGGAGGAACTGGAACTTACATCAGATCCATAGACTGCAATGACTAGGAAAGAAAGCTCATTTCGTTTGAACTCTCGTGCATTGTAAGTTACGTTTGACTCGGGGCGTTAAATTTAAACCTTATTAATAGACATGATAATGTATAAAAATACAGTGACCATATGATCTTAACCCTGCCTCATAATAACACAGAGTCTAAAAAGTTTATCTTTTTGTAAAAAACATTTATATTAATAGACTTCAACCAGTGTAAGGATTAAACCACATTTAGTTTTAGATTAAACAAGTCACTGTGTTGAAAATAAAATTATTTGAAATCGTGACTGTTGGGAAATCTGGGCTGTGACTGTTCCTGCCCTGTGCTCTGGGGGAGAAAAAGAGACTGGGAAATTTCTGCTGTTTGCCAAGTGGGTCAAGAGTCCCTGTCGTCCCAGATGACAGCTGGCACATAGAGACAAGCCACCGGTCTAACTTTATTTTTTCCTGGTAAAGAAATAGCAACTATTTGCCAGGCTGCTTCTTTGCAGAAAAGCAGCAACACGTTTGTGTAGTGATTCTGGCATTTTTAATCATTTGTTTGGTGTGAATTGTTCCCGTCAGAGAGTAAGAAGGAGCCTGTTGACAAGGGGACCAGAGGTAATGGGGAAAATCCAGAAAAAGAAAATAATCACAAAAATTTTGCCTAACGAGTATAATGGCAGCTTCAGATGAGATTTCTTGAAGAGGCTTAGCCTCGTGTGCCAGGCACATACAGCTGCTTGGAGCTCTTGATTGGAGACATGAATAACACAAGAGAACCAACTAGTGTTCCTTCAGCTATTTCCAAGCAGTCTAGTTTCGACACAGAAACATCAATTATTGTGGTGTCTGGGTTGGAAAGCACAGGGATAGCCAGCAGGTTTTCCAAAAACCAAAGCCTACTCTCTGAAACGTATGGCCACAAAGGGATGTAGTTCTGAAATCTGATGTTCCCTGGCTTATTCCGATAACAATGACGATAGCTAGGAAGCTTCCAGAGCTACAGGACTCTTTTTCATGCTCAGTGACTGGGACAACAAAAGCCTCATCAATCTGCTAATGATCTTCACTCTGCTGGTTTGAATTCTATTCCTGGGCTGCTGGTTCTTCCATCAGTGCTTGTCTGTTCTCTGTTCGGTCCGGCTGGCCAGCAGTATCCAGAGTCCTATGAATGTAAGGGGCTCAGCCTTGGTTAATTAGGTTGTTTGATTTCTTTTCTCCCTGGTGGCTAATTTTGAGATTTCACAGTGCTTCTAAATTTGTATTTGTAAACAAACAGGGACACTCTTTTCTTCAAGTCATTTATGTGAATCAAAATTAGGAAGACTTTTGAACCATTGTACAGTAGACCTGATGAAAGTTGCTGTTGTAGGTGGGTGTGGAAAATGTTCACAGGCATCTAGGCAAAAAAGGAAATTTGCATCCACTTTCAACCATGCCTGCCCGTTGTAGATTCGTAAAGCTGTGGATCAGTGAATGAATGTTTATCGATTAGAGGGTAGTGTGCCAATGCTATTTTCCAAGGGAAAGGAACATGGCCTTCTACTGTTAAGTTTCAGAAATATGTAGGGTTTACAGGCAATGTTCAATTAAAAGCTCACAGGTAGTATAATATAATTCATTTTCTTTATGAAGAGGGAGAACCAGCTCAATTAGAACTTCACTGATGGACTCTTTGAGGCACCAGGAAACATTAATCTTATGGATTCAAATAATTTGGTATAGGACCTCTGGTTTATGCTGGAAAGTATTGTTATAAGACACTTGGGATATGGACGTTGTATTAGTTTCCTAGGACAGCTGTAACAAATCCCCACAGAGGTAGTGGGGATCTGAAACAACAGATTTATTACCTTACAGTTCTGGGTCAGAAGCCTCAAGTGGGCAACAGAACAGAGTTCTCCTCTGGAAACTCTGGGGGAGTTCCTTTCTTTGCCTTTTCTAGCTTCTAGACATTCTAGAATATAGACATTGCCTGTATCACTCTGACCTCTGCTTCTGCTGTCACATCTTCTCCTCTGACCTCTTATGAGCATCCTTGAGATAACATTGGGCCCACCTGGATCATGCAGGACACCCTTCCCGTCTCAAGATTCTTGCCTTAATCATATCTGCAAAACCTCTTTTGCCATATAAGGCAACATATTCCCAGATTTCAGAGCTTAGGACGCAGGTGTCTTTGGGGCTCATTATTCTGACTACCACACATAAAATAACACACCCTTTCTTACAGTTTTCTCATTGGTCTTCTCGGGAAGCTGAAGGAGTTCACTGCAGCTATGGTCTGCAGGGGTGGACTGTGAATTTGAACGTGCCATGCTGCAGAAATCATGCTGCTTCTCCTCTGAGAAGAAAGCCTGCTGTGGAATCTGCTCTGTCCAAGGGAAACTTCCAGTGGTCACCAAATTGGTGTTTTGTCCTTTTCCACTGAAGTCTTACAGATGTATCATGTAACTCATTACACAGAATCAAAAGCTGTGGTGGAACATTCATAAGCACCAAGGCTCTAGGGGGCACTTGGCTGGCTCAGTCAGTAGAGCATGTGACTCTTGATCTTGGGATCGTGAGTTCAAGCCCCACATTGAGCATAGAGCTTATTAAAAACAAAAGAAACCAAAAAAAAACCCTAAAAAACAAATAAGCACCAGGGCTCTGGTGCCCAGCATATAGCTAGGCATGTATGCCTAGCATATGGTTGTTCCCAATGAGTAGCGGTCATGGTGGCCTGCCCAGCTCTGGGCTGCCAAGTACACCAGAGGTCAAGAGTGGACGCAAGCAGTGCAGAGAGCCTGGGAGGCCAAAGCCATTCCGTGCTCATGAATGAGACAGGCTGCCAGCATCATGCAAGGGCTAGTGGAATGTTGTATTGTCTTTTTTTGTTTGTCTGTCTGTTTGTTTTGAGAGAGCCAGCAGGGAAGAGACAGAGGGAGAGAGAGAGAATCCCAAGCAGGCACTGCACTGCCAGCACAGAGCCCAATGCAGGGCTTGGACCCACAAACCATGAGTTGGACACTTAACTGACCGAGCTTTCCAGGGGAACGCTGCATTTTCATTGAATGCGCAACATTTGCAGACGCCATCTGAGAGTTGAGTAGTAAGACCCAGAAATGGGAAGGTAAACCCAATGGACTCAAGCAGAGTAATATGGATCATGACCTTCTCACCATCGCAGAAGAGGAGGATCCCAGAGGGTCCCAATCAGCTCAGTCCTTAGGCGATTCCTGTAACCGTGCTGGACAGGCTGACAATGGCTGACACCTGATCCTTTGTCACATTTATAGCTGTACAAATCATCATTTGCTTGCTGACTTACTCCTGCAGGATGGATAATACCATCTTATTCCAGCATGTGGCTTCAGCTTTAGTCTCACTAATCCACTTTATTGTCATCCTAAATCTCGATTTTAAAAATCTGCTCCAGATGTTGTTAGATATATCAGTTTGGACCAAGTGCATTCTACCTACTGAAAGCACTAATGTTTATTGAATATTTACTCTCCTTCAGACACTGCATAGTGCTAGCTGCCTAAAATAGTCTTCGTTATTTATAACTTGCAATAATGCTGTTATAATTCTCATTGATTTTACAGATGACAAACCTAAAGTCTGAGTAATTTGCCAAACTTACAGAACTTGTAAATGGTGGAGCCAGGACTCCAATCCAGATTTTTCTGTCCCCAGGTCCCAAATTCAGGCACTTAGAGGGAGAACCACCAAGTGACAATATAATGCTATCAGAAACAACTACTTCTAAAATGGAAAAGTATCCATAAATGGAAAAAAATGAGTTGCAGAATTTTATGTAGATTATGATTTGATTTTTGTAAACTAAATAGGAATGTATATATGTGTGTATATTTAAAATATATATATGTGTGCATATATAAAATATATGTATTTTTTACATACATGTCTATTTTACACACATGTCTATTTTTAGGTATAGACGTGTTTATACCTACGTTGAGCTTTTTTGAAAACTCATGAAATTTTCTCACACAACTCTAAGAAGTTAAAGCCAGGGATCTCTAACATATATGTATTACATATAAAAAATAGTCTGGAAGAATATACACAAATTATTAATCATGCTCTTTGAGGGATGGGATTGTTAGAACATTTTCACATTATCCCTTAATTTTGTCTGTATTGGTTGAATTTGTTTCCGGTGAAGAGCACGTGTTATTTCTAGAACCAAGAAAAAAAAAAGGCTGACGATTATAAATGAAGTTCAGTTGTTTCCAACGTAAAGTGGAATGTGCTGTTTAGTTTTCTCCCAGTGACCAGGTTTCTAATGTTTGTGTCATAACGCAGAGATGACGGAGAGCCCGCTGAAAAACTGGAAAAGAACGCCTTTGTGATGCGTAGTGAATGTAGTACTTATGGGCTATTTTGTCAAAAACAAAACAAAACAACCACTTTTCATCAAAGTTAATAACTGAAAAAAGTAAGTGTGTGGGTGGAACCATAAAGGGCATTTCTGAAAGCGTTATCAGTGTTCTCCACCATGGACAAGAAGGATGCGGAAGGCTTTCGGTGGAGCTCTTGATGTGAGAATTCAAGCCCCCTTTGTGCCTAGTAACTTATGCCTCTGTAAGAACCTCATGGGAAGAGGGAATCAAGGTTAGTGCTACATTACAGGGGAAAGGAGCTACACAAATTAATCTTGAGCTACAGTTTGAAATGACCTCTTAATCCCTCACTTCAAGCCAGTCTGGCACTAATTGAAATGGCTGTTTCCAGGGCGTCCTGTCTTGACTGAGGGTTTCCTTAAGCTCTTACCTGGTCACTCTTGCTGTAGCTTGAGTTGATGCATCTGGATTGTCCTCTTACACAGTAGCACCGGGTTTGGAAGACAGATGCTCTCTCTCCTCATCCCTCCCTCTCCCTCACATATACAGCCTCTTTCTCTTCAGTGCCGTGAATTTCCATAGAGCCGTATAATCCAATCTGATTCTGAGCATGAACAAAGATTCCAGGAGCAACTTACTTTTCGCTAAGAAAAAAAAAATTAATTATGCATTTTTTAAAAGGAATCTAATCTTGCAGCCTGATTTAATCTTGGATTAAATTGGATTTGTGGACATATTAGGGCTTGACAATAGCCAGAGACCCCAGGAGTTCTCACTGTCAAGGGTAGCAGTGAGCCTCTTCCCATAGCACCCCGTCTCCAGAACAGTGTCGTCCTCAGCTCAGTGTGGCAACGGTAGAAGCAGCAGATATGTATGAAGCTCCCTCGATCCATACCAGTGTGCCAGGCAAGAAAGGGCAGGACTTCTCGCCACTGCGCTGCCTAATCTGAAAATAGAATTTGCACAGGATTGTCTGTTCCTCTCCTTGGGTGTGATGGAAGTGCCATTTTCACGGAGTGCTGTGTATAGAAGTCCGTGGAAGGATGCTGTGTTATACGCTACCTTCCTACAGGCTGGGACTAGTGAAGGCTATAAATCGCTTTGCACACTATACTGCTCTGCACAGTTAGGAGCTTCCTACCTACCGTGAAAGTCCTGATGGCTAACATTTGCCTGGGGCCCTCGCAGGCCTGATCTGAGGCTTTCTGAGTAGCAGGCTCTGTTACGGGAGGCAGGAAATACACCGTAGTGATAGAGTCCCTGGTTTCAAGTTAGAACAACCCGGGATTAAATCCTGACACAGCCCCTTACTGAATGTGGTTTTGTAAAGTGCCTCACTTTCCCTTGATATCTATTTCCTTGCATGAAAGAGGTATTAACATCTGCATTACAAAACCATTAGGATTATATAGGGTGTCACATGTAAAGCACCTAGCCCCACAGCAAGTGCTCCATAAATGACACCTAATGGTGTTACTAACATGCTGTTAGCTCTCCCATTTAAAAAAGGGGTGGGGGCTGGGCTCCTGGGTGACTCAGTTGAGTGTCCGACTTCGACTCAGATCATAATCTTACAGTTTGTGAGTTCAAGCCCCACACTGGATTCACTGCTGTGGGCGCAGAACCCGCTTCAGATCCTCTCTATCTGCCCCTCCCCCACTTATGCCCATGTGCTTTCTCTCTCTCTTTCAAAATTAAATTTAAAAATTAAAAAAAAAAAACCCCTTTTTGGCCCCCTTTCCCCTGCCCCCAACTGTCCTGGGGGTTTTTTTTTTTTGTTTTTGTATTTTTTTTTTTGCATCTCTTTTGAACAACACTCTTCCAAAGAGGGCTCATACTCCCTGTCTCCAACTTCCCTTCTCATGTTTACTCCTAAACCCACTCTACCAGGCTTTGACCTCCACTTCTATAATGCTTTTTTTCTTGTCAGGGCCACTGGTGGTCACTGCCATTGCTAAATGCCATCACATTTGATAGAAGAGCAGCATTTGATAGAAGAGAACACTCTTTCCTCCTTGTTGTGATTTTCACCTTGGCTTCAGAACAACACACTTCCTTGCTTTCCTCCTCCTGTCTCAGTGGCTGCTCCTTTTCAATCTCCATGGCTGAGGTCCCTGATATTTAGACATTGCAGGGACCCAGGATTCAGTAACTATTCCTCTTTTCTATCAATATTTATTCCCTCAGTGATCTCACCCAGTCTTCTGGCTTTAAATACTGTCTTTGCCAGGGATTCCCAAATATATATTCCCAGCCCTACACTCAGTTCCAAACTCCAGACTCCTATCCAACTGCCTACTGGACTCACCCCTTGAATATCTAGCACCACACATTAATCGGGTTCTCTAAAGGAACAGAACCAATAGGGTGTATATATATACCCATAGGATGGACCTAAGCATGTATGTATGTATGCGTGCGTGCATGCATTTTTATTATTATAAGAATTAAAGATACAGGCAAGTCCCAAGATGTATAGGATGAGTTGTTAAGTTGGAGAGGAGGTTCAAGAAGCAGGAAGAGCTGATATTTCAGCCTGAGTCTAAAAGCAGGAAGAAGGCTCATGTCCCAGTTTAAAGACAGTCAAGCAGGAAAAATTCTCTCTCACTTGGGGAGAGTCAGCTTTTGTTTTCTATTCAAGCCTTCAATTGATTGGATAAGGCCCACCTACATCTGCGTTCATCAGTGTACCGATTCAAATGTTCATTTCGTCCAAAAGCACCCTCAAAAAACACCCAGAATAGTGTTACACCAAATACTTGGGCACCTCGTGGTCACTACTGATCTTTAGGACAAAAGTTACTCTACCCACCTTTTCCTGTGTTATGGGTTGACAACGACATCCTTCCAGTGTGTATTCAGCCAGACACCTTGGAGACACCCTTGACTCCTCACTTCCTCTCACATCTCACATCTCACATACAGCCTGTCAGAAACTCCTGTCTACTTCCAAAATATATCCAGAATTCAACCACAGCCTGCTACTGCCACTGCTACTACCCTAACCCGAGCCACTGGCACTGCTCACAGAGGACTGTGTGAGTCCCATACTTCAAATTGCTGCCACTAGGGCCACGTGGGTGGCTCAGTCAGTTAAGCCTCTGGCTTCGACTCAGGTCATGATCTCGAGGTTCCTGAATTGGAGCCCCACATCGGGCTCTGTGCTGACAGCTCAGAGCCTGGAGCCTGCTTCACATCCTGTGTCTCCCTCTCTCTCTCTGCCCCTTCCCTGCTCGTGCTGTGTCTGTCTCTCTCTCAAAAATAAAGATTAAAATATGTATATATAATATTGCCGCCACCAGCTGTCTCGCTCTCCTTTGCTCTGATTTTATCCTCTTAATGATATACTCTTCGCACCTTTTATAGACCATAGAATTTCCTTATTCATTCTGATTGTCGTCTTTCTTTCTGCCTCTAGACTGCCTAGAACAATGCCTGATATGTAGAATACATGCAGTAAGTGTCGGTTGAATGAATTGCCATTGTAGAGGTGAGGAAACTCTGAGGCTTAAAGGAAGTAAGAATTTGCCAAGGTGACACAGGGAATAGGTAGTAAAGCGGTTCTAGAACAGTACTTAACAGTCATAGGCAAGAAGCTCCGACGTTAGGTAAGTTTCTGTAGTACTGCTGTTGGGCATTTCTTTTCCATTTTTTATTAAAAGGAGACCTTATCCAGATAGCAGTGTCTGTAGACCAGTGCTAACTTACACGATTATGCTTGACCATAGGAAAAGGTTATTCTCTTATTCTTATCTCTATGCCTTTTGGTCATGTGATAAAATCCTCATGAAATATTTTCACCTTTCATACACCAACAGGTTAATGTTATGTTCCCCATGCCTTTTTGTTGTTGTTGTTATGCTTTTAAGTAGCTAAGCCAGTCATCACTCTGGAGTTTTCCTTATAAGTTAATCTTTTTATTTTCTTATAATACGTATACTGGTATCGAAGTATTTCACAAGAGCAAAGTAGCATTTTTATTAACTATATCTCTGTAACCTCATGCACAAATATGAGGTGAGCACTTATTCTGTGTGGACTCTGTGATAGGGTTGGGGAAATAAGGAAGATTCCAGAAATTCCCTGTCGAATAGGGAAAATAGGTATATGTTAGTTGGGATATTGATTCAGCTGCTTTAACAGAAACTAAATAATAGTGGCTTAAACAAGACAAAAGGATCCTCTCTCTCTCTCTCTCTCTCTCTGTCTCCAGTTGGCAAGCAATCAGGGAGAGGAGATAGTCTCCCGGGGTCATCTCCTGCCCAGCTGCTTCCATATTGCTACCCACCATTCTCTACTGTGTTCTCATGATGGTAGAATTTAGCTCACACTCCCACAGACACATTCTAGGCTCTGGGAAAGGGGGATGGGTAGGAGAAGTAAGCAAGTGACTTGTTTTAAGGCTATGACCTAGAAGCTGCACGTCTCACTTCTACTCATATCCCATACCTGTTGGACAGAACTTAGTCTCATGACCGTACTGAAGACAAACCAAGCAATGCCATCTCGAGCCACATGCCCAGCTTAGGAAATTCTATTACCTAAAGGGAGGCGAGATTGACACTGGGAGAGAAGTGAAAGTCCCTACTTGGCCGTGTCTATGAATATTTTTGCTACCTCCAATTAAATTAGGTCTTGAAGGGCAGAGCTCTATCTTTCTTCTATGCTCAGCACCTTGCGTATTGAGCGTGTTCAATAAATATTTGTTGATTGGGTGGTTTGGTTAATACACTTTCATCCAAGAGACTTTATGGAGAATTCTTATTATAATGCCCAAAACAAACACTGTTTAATCCCAGGGTAAATAGTGAAGGAAAATAAATGTCAGAGGGGAACATTGTCAGAGGTAGGTTCTCTATACACCTACATACCCCTTCATGCTAAGCTGGAGGGGCCGCCTGTGGTAAAACAGACACAAGGCAGGCTAAATGGGTTCGTGTTCCTGCTGATGGTCTGCTTCATGAATGCACGCACAGATTAAGCTGCTGTCCCAGGAAATTTGCTGGCTGGATGTTGAGACCCAGAAGCCAGAGGTAAGTGTGGTTTCATGGCATACTTGCATTCCTTTCTCAAATCATCATGTTTCATGGGAACCGGGATCCCAGACTTCCCCTCCCCCAGGTAGCTGCTAGGCTGGTAGAATTGTTCTCTCTAGTCCATAAGGAAATGAAAACGGATCCTGCTGGAGGAAGTAAATAGAGCAGCAGTAAAGCGTCCCTCCCCTTGAATCTGAACATCTGTTCAAACTTTTCACAGCTCCCATGAGGAAGGGACAGAGCACAAGGCTTCCAGCTATAAAGGAAAAACCTCATCCGCTTGCTCTCTGCTAACTGGCAATTTATGATCATTGGAACTGAACCGGCTCTGGGTTTATCTCTATGATGCCTTTGAAGGAAGGCCAGCCTGGGTAAATAAATATGGTAAACACGAATATAAGGGATGATATTTATCATATTCATGAGAGCCAACCTTGCAGGCCTTGATTTCATGAGCTACTGAATTTAAATGGCCGCTGCTTATGCCCAGTGAGACACAGATTCAAGTCGCAGAGGGCACAGCCGCACCTCACTTTGAAACGGGGTTAAAATGAAGTTGAGTTGCTTTATGAACTTGAAAGAAACAGCTTCTGCTCTGTGGGTTTGGAATTTCACGAATGCACACTGGCCTTTGTTCATTTCTCTGAATTAGCAAGGAGTTTGCTGCATCTGGTAAAGACTGTTGGATGCTCTCTCAGAACCTCGGCTACCCCTAATCCACATGTCGGTTTGCATTTGCTTTAGGATGAACGGGCTCCCTTCCCCCTCCTGTTGTCATCTGTCCATCCCAGAATATTTAGTGGGATGGCCGTTGGCCAATCCTTTTCTTCTCCTCGTGTGGAAGGCTCCAAATGGCTGGCTGCTCAGCTGGGCCCCCAGCTGGCTCTTGTTCCCAGCTGCTTCAAGGCCCACTGGCCTGGAGGTAAAGCTGCAGTGATAAGCACTGTAAAAATCAAGTCTGGTGCTGGCCAGGCCAGCCAAGCAGCATGGGAGGAGTGGGAAATCTGGGCTATGTGTTCTTGGGGTGACAGACTGTCAGTATCTGAGGTGTTCCACTGGGAGAAATGGGATGAGATGTTCTCTAACCAGGCCTAATCTGTGTATTATCAGCAGGTCGCTCTTGTCAGAACCAGGCTAATGGGGCTGGAGCCATAGCCTTGGGCCAGCTTGTTTATGGGCCACCTTCTTGACTAACCTCTTGGGGTCTGGTATGGCCTTGAAAACTCAGTGGCAGAATGCAGGAGTGATTGACCTTTATTGAATTACTTAATTATGAGAATTAAGTTTGGGGCGTTGTTTAATCATGGACCAGGCCAGCCTTTCCTCTGATGTGAGCTATTGATACATCTTTATCCAACACTCTGAGCATCAGATACTGCTACCTCAGTCAAGCTTCGGGAGAAGCTTACATTGTCACTTTTTTTCTTTTTCATTTTCTTTCTTTCTTTCTTTCTTTCTTTCTTTCTTTCTTTCTTTCTTTTTACACAAGGGAAGAAAATCATAGTGACTGCTGCCCTTGGAAATTCAGTCAGGAAACCTGAAACTCTGGTGACATTTTCTGGTCTTCTTTGGGGATGTATGTCTACCTTTATGGCTCCCTGCTCCTTGCTCTTCAGAACTCTGTTGTGTGGCTGAACTGATGCAGGAGTAGGAAAGAAAACATAGCCCTCCCCAGCCCTGAGAGTATGCACATTCTGGGATATACTCAAGACCAACCTGGAATTCAGATGAGCGCTCTTTCCAGAGAGGGGGGCGTTGGGGAAATGATTGTTGTTTTCATTTTACTGCTTACAGTTTCCGCTCTGTGCCAGGGGATTAAAGGCAAGTCTCTCTCTCTCTCTTCCACCTCCTCCTTCGCTTCTTTCTCCCTCCCTCTTCCCCCTCGCCTCCTCTTTCTCTCAGTTTCCTTGTCTTTAAAGACACTGACAACCTTTCTGGCATGTTGCCTAGGCTTAGAAGACAGAATCTTTGTAAAAATTTCTTCTAGCCATTGGCATGGAAGCACTGTATAAATCAGCAAGACACTTTGTTGTAAAACTTTCTCATTATCAACATTCACTACTGTTTCATTTTATGAATGCTTCTTTGTCTTCCAAAAAGCATTTCAGATTAGGCAATGCTGTTATTGAAAATGTGGGAGGTTTCTGCTTGTATGCTTGGCTGGTTGGATCGCAGATGGCTGCCATGTGTATTACAATGCCAGGTTCCTATTGATGAATTAAAAATAATAACTTATGGAGTAGGTTGGAGATGGAAGTGGAGATTCAACTTCGTTATCCAATTGAGTCACTGGATTTGTTCTTTCCAGGTAAAAGAGCTTTGAGATCTACAGGTGGCTCAAGTATCTGATTCAACTAAGATCGAGTTTTTCCTGTTATTGGATGCATAGATTCAAATTTGATTACCTAAAAAAAGTGTTTTGCATTCCCTGTGTGTTAGTGCTAAGCTGAGTACCAGAGGTATGCAGATACGTGAGAATTAGCCTTGCTATCAAGTTGTTCATAATCCCTCCAGGGAACTTTCACCTGTCAATAGCAACTCTCCTATAATGTGGTGGGCACCACATTTGCCTAGAGACAAATGGCAGGGGGGTGGGGTGGAGTGGGGGACAGCATACTTGGTGGGTAAGAGCACCTGTCTTTGATGGCAGATGTATGGGGTTAAATCCTGGATCTGGCATTATCAAATAGGCGCACAAGTTAGGGAATGAATGAATGCCCAACTTTCATTGTTATTACTGGGATTAAAAAAAAATACCTAAATAGTATATAATGTGCTCAGGACAGCATTTGGCACCTAAAACATGCTCAATGAATGATCATTTGTAACTGGAGACTAAGCAATTGGTTCAGCCTTTATTTGGTAGAAGTTGGGACCATGTGAGGAAGGGCAGTGGGGGCAAGAGCTCATGGCCATTTAAGAAGAACCTTCCCCTCTCTGTGGTTGCAGCAGGAGTGAGTGGAGAGGGAGTCAAGAGCTTTAGAAAAGACAGGTTGGGGTGATACTGTGCGGCAATTTGTGATGTCAGACTGAAAGATTAGACTTGACATCAAAGACAATGGAATGTTCTTGGTGTTTGCAAGCAACAAAATGGTGTGGAGAGATGTGAGTTTTTAAAAATGGCCTCTCTATGAGCTGTGTGAGGAATTGTCTGGAGGAGAGACTAGATTAAAAAAAAATGAATACCCTAGTGCAAGCAAGAAATTATGTTCACGTTCACTCTCTCAGTATCTATTGAAAGTCGATTGTGTCTGGGGATTTTGCTAGAAACAAATGAAGGTGGAGTGTGGGCAAGGGATGGAGAAAAGGCAAACAAGACAATAAACTTTTCTGAGATTGACAGTAGATGTATGGGGTTAACAGAAGAGATAAAAAGTGGTGACTGTCTGGAAGTGGGGGTGACAAAGGATAAATGAAAAGTAATGTCCTAGGAAAATGAGATTGTTTTGGACTGTTGGAATTCAAGATACTTCTTGAAATTCAAGATACTTCTGGAAAGGAAGAAGACAGATGGCCAACTTTTCTTCTCACCATTCTTCTACCCCTTTTTCTTATTCTTTGGAAAGAGAAATCACAGGAGTTAGTGATGGCAAGCCCCACTGAGCAGTTGGTCCAGCAGCCTTCTGAAGTTGGGCCAGGGTCTGTATTGGCTTCCACAGAGATAATGAAAATTGAGTGAACAGTGAGAAATTAGCAAACAGCATAGGACAATATTCTCACAGCTCACCATGGTTGAGTGTTCAACTAATTTGCTTTTTAAAAGAGAAGCTAGCACTGGACTTTGGAAAGTTGTTTTCCTGTCAAAGTGGAAATGTCATGCAAAACAATATTAAATAATGGAAAATCTGAGGTTATTTGATGAGAGGTTGAGGACAGGATCTGAAAGCCATTGTAGGCAAACAGTAGGAGTTAGTGGTGATGTGTAAATATTGACATGGAGCCCAGGAGGAAACAAGGAAGGGAAAAAGGATTACAGTGCGAGGTCATTTGCTTATTGGAAAGATGTTGTTGATAAAGGAATAATATTATCTTAAAGAGGAGACAGAGATATGGGCAACTGAGAAGGGGCCACTATTGCCTTTGACTACATTAATCCCTCCAGAAGTTATCAGCAACACCTTTGTTGGAAAGATGGCCATGGCATAATTTATTGCCAGGGTGAATAAGAGTCAATAACGTACACATTGAATAGCAGCGATTCTAATAAGACAAATTTAGTAACCATGAAACAAAATACACTGTGTATAGTGTGCATTAGAGCCAGATTCTTACCAGGACAATCTCATCCAGCCGGATCCTCTTGTCAGATGGATTTCCAAATAGTGGGAACTATTTCACAACATGGGGTACAAGTGAAGTGACATCTTTCTCATTTTTTAGTTAAATCTTCAGAATTCCCATATATCTTACAAGCAGGCAGGCCAATATATCTCTCTTGGTCTCATCCTTCCTTTAATTGTTCAGCAATCTCCAGGGCTTATTTTCAGAAATAGCCCTTCACCTCCATGTGCCCAGCCTAAATTGCTAAGGTCTTCCTGGTCTACCCCATACTTACTTCTCAGTATCACACAGTAGTGATATTGGACACTAGTCCTGTGCAGTCTGACAGTCACTGCTTGTTCATTGCCACAGGGACTCCTAGCTGGTCATGCTGACAAGTCAGGCAGGAGGACATCCCAACCAAGAGAGTTCTCCTACATAGCCACTTCTTAGGATGCAGGTCAGCCCCACATGTGCTGAGTCAAGGCCTCTTAAAGCATCTGCCAACTCATGCAATCTCTTTCCCAAGGTTTTTAACACAGTGAACCAGCTTTCTATGAAATCCTCAGAATAAAGGATCTTGAAACATTTCTCTCCGTAGACAGCAGGGCCACTAGCTCCACATTTATACTCATAAATGAGGCCACCTAGATGTCACTTTTGCCATTTGTCTTCATGAAAAAATTTAATCTTTGGTAGGTCCCCTCTGATAAGATACTTCCATATGCATAGTGTGTTTAAAAATTATTTTGTTTCTGGGGCGCCTGGGTGGCGCAGTCGGTTAAGCGTCCGACTTCAGCCAGGTCACGATCTCGCGGTCCGTGAGTTTGAGCCCCGCGTCAGGCTCTGGGCTGATGGCTCAGAGCCTGGAGCCTGTTTCCGATTCTGTGTCTCCCTCTCTCTCTGCCCCTCCCCCGTTCATGCTCTGTCTCTCTCTGTCCCAAAAATAAATAAACGTTGAAAAAAAAATTATTTTGTTTCTTATTCTCCACCTCATTAGTAATTCGAGAACTTAAAGTAATTTCAGCTGAGCTCACAATGGCATTAACCTGTTGGGAATCTCCTGTTACCACCACGATACATTTTTGCTGGTTAAAATATTAGATAGATAGATAGATAGATAGATAGATAGATAGATAGTCTCGTTTACCACGTGACCCCATATTCTCAGGACATACACACATTCACATATGACATAAAGGCCAAAAGGTAGATGGTTAGCCACAAAAGCTTTGTTTTTTCCTATCTTACTGTTTACAAAGGAGTGTTGAGCTTTAGTTGAAAAGATTTCAGCCACAAATAGTTGCTAGACAGTTACAGCAATGTTAGAATGCATTTCTCTGGCTTTTCAAACTTATTACCCCATTTCTGCCGGCAAGCCTTAGGATGTGAGATGAGGGCCGGAAAGAGGCTGCTGGAAGGGAAACCAGTGATACAAAGGAGAAGAGATTTTGAGGGACAGAAGAATATGGGACAAATGGTGGATCAAAGAGGTGATGAGGCATGGTAGGCTCTCTGCATGAAAGCTCTCTGTGTTCCAGTGTTGAATATGAACCTTGATGGCCGTTGGATCTACCTCCATCCAGAAGCATCTGTGCTGGGCACGGTTGACAGAGTATAGCTGAACAGGCCAAACTAAGCTCTTGTTTACCATGATTAAGGTGACTATACAATTTATTGTCCAAACAGGATTACTTTTGAGATTATTAATATTTATCTAGTAATAATAAAGCTGGGGCAACAGATGTAAAACAAGACTATTGCAGGCAAACCAGGAGTTATGGTCATCCTATACCATTAGTATATTGAGGATACTGTATGTTGAAATCAAGCTCTTAACTGGGAAAAATACATTATTCTGATTGCTGTGAGAGCCACAAAAAGGCAATGCTACGTCAAGGGATTGATAATCTGGTTGTCAAGACTCATACACAAAGAGATGGCCAGGAACCCTTCAAAGTGGTGTCTAACTAAGTGCCAAATGAATGATAGCCATGAATTGTCAGTTATACCTCAACAAAGCTGGGGGGGAAATGATGTCACAGGATGTGGTAGGAAGGACAATGGCTTTTGGGTTAAAAGACATTTGTCAAGTCATGGACCTGTCTTTAGGTGGGTGGCCTTATGCAAGGTACTTAATGTCTTTGAGTGCCTGTTTATTTTGTTCAATCAATTGATTCATTCGTTCAATAAACATTGAATTACTCTGTGCTATTGTATCACAGTGGTAAAGAACATAACCTTTACGGAGAGACATTTCTGGGTTCAAGTCCCTAACTTTGAGACCTTGAATTTATAATATAACCCCTCTGACCTTCAGTTATTTTCCTCATCTGTTAAATAGTGATAATACCTCACTCACAGAGCTGTTGTAAGCCAGTGTGAATGAGGAAATAACGTGAGATTTGGTGTAGAAAACATATAACAGTTTTTGACACATAGAAAAAGCTCAAGGAATGAGAGGAGTCTTTTTTTTTTTTTTTTTTATCCCAAGTACTATACTAGTTGCTAGAAATGCAAAGGAAGAATGGGGGAGAGGGATCCTGTGCAGGCAAAAGCAGACAAGACGATCTGCTTGAACACCTGCCTGGACTTTTAGGAGGATTTATGAGTTGAAAGAGCTTCTTATGCTATCTAGCATACTGAACAAAGGAAAGTCATAGTTACTACCAATGGTTGGGGCATTATCTAGATTCTTCCCTTTTCTTATCTGTTAGCATGCTGTCACCTGCAAATAAGGGATGACCCCATATATCTGAAATAATCCCTACGTACATTCTCTCACAAAACCAGAAGCCCAGAGGTGGAGCATTTCCAGGGTTGGTTAATTCCATGGTTTAATGATGTCACCAAGAGTCTCTACATCCATTCTGCCATTCTCAGATGTTGGTTGACTCACCTCAGGATGACACTGGCTGTGGTAGTTCCAGGCATTAATTACATCCTTACCACACCACACACTAGAGGTGGAAAGAGACTATCTCTTCCTTGTATCTTTTCTTAAGGTCTAAGAAGCTCTTCTCAGAATCCCATCCTCACCCTTGCAGACTAATCTACAACTCTCATTGGCCAAAATTGGATTTCATGTTCCTTCCTAAGGTAGTCAATGATAAATAAAGTAACTATAATTGGTTTATGCTAGACAAGATCCACCTTCCTGGGGCTAGGACTTCTTTCATCTTCTCCCCAAAGGAGGCATTACAGAGGGCGCAAAACACCTGAGCAAAATCAGTTCTGTAAACAGGGAAGGTCAGAGAAATGGCTGCTGGGTAACCACAGACGGTGTCACTCCCATTTCCAGTCAGTTACTACATCTGCTAATTCTGCCTCCAAAATAGCTCTTAAGTCCATCCTGGCCTTTGCCCTAGTTTCCAGCATCTCTTTTCTAGACTCTTGATTCCTTCTATCCTTGTCCCAACCATCTGATCTTCCCTTCAGCCACCAGTCAGGTCTTTATATAATGCAAGTCTGGACATACCATTTCCTAACTCAGGACTCAATTCAGATGCAACCACCTCTTTGAAGACACTACAGATGTTTTATTTACGGCTCTTTTATAGCCCTGATGAGGATGGTCTTGCTTTTGAGCTCTTTGCATATTTTCTTTGCCTCCCACTATCTTTGCCATCAAGTACAGTAGCATTGGCCACATGTGGCTATTTAACATCTGAAGTGTGGCTGGCCCCAACTGAGATGTATTGTAAATACAAAATACACTTGGAATTTCAAAGATTTAGAACAATGACCAAAAAAAAGAGGGATATAAAATATTTCGTTAATAATTTTTAAATTGATACCATGTTGAAATGATAATGTTTTGAATACATTTTGGTTAAATGAAATGTATTAGTAAAATTCATTCTGCCTGTTTTTTCTTAATTTTTTTTATTAAAAAAATTTTTTTATGTTTATTTTATTTTTGAGAGAGCGAGAGTACAAGTGGGGAAGGGGCAGAGAGAGAGGGAGGGAGACACAGGGTCCGAAGCAGGCTCCAGGCTCTGAGATGTCAGCACAGAGCCTGACTCAGGGCTCGAACTCATGAACCGTGAGATCATGACCTGAGCCGAAGCTGGCGCTTAACCAACTGAGCCTCCCAGGAGCCCCATGTTTCTTCTCAATTTTTAATGTGATGACTAGAATATTTTAAATTATCTACAGGGTTCACATTTGTAGCTTTCATTGTATGTTGGTGCACTAGACTGCTAGCTCTTGAGAGTAGGGGCTGCCTCTTATTTATCTATTATTCATCACGCAGCTTTCCTTCCCTACCTCAGGGTCCATCAGAGTTGGAATCTAGTCAAATCACTTTATTTGGTTAAAGTGTAACACAACTCCATTCGTAGATGAAAGAACAGGATGATTTCATATTATTTGACTGCTGCTTCTGGATTTCTGACACGTGGGTTTCTTTTCTCTGTTCTAATTAGACTGAAACCAAGATTTTGATTAGGTTTGCTTGCCTCTGTTAGTTTTCATTCTGTCTTATTAGACATTCCTCAACAAATTATATTTTACGTTTTGGAGATAGTAGTGTCTCCATGACTACAGTGTCCAGAATGTTTTAGTTATTTTTACAATTGTTATTAGGAATAAAGAAGCAGATGTAAGTTATGCTCTTTATATTTAACCCCACTGAATTATAGTTGGCAGTTGCTTTTTTTTTCATGGATAAAAGAATTTTATATATATATATATATATATATATATATATTGTTTACCAGTTATTATATTCTTAGCCAGGATTATGAAGAAGGCCAAAGAAATTATCATATTCTAGAAACATGTAGGAGGAAATCTATTTATACTGGCATAATCAGAAAATTTTTTTTATATTTCATGAGCAGAAATGAGGGAATTAAGTTTTGTAGTTACGGTAGCCAAAAAAAGCCATTGTTTGAAAGCAATCATCTTTTTTTTCCAGAAATATCTAGAGAATTTACAGTTCTCTTGTTATTTTAAATAACACTTCTTTAAAAAAAATTTTTTTTAATGTTTACTTATTTTTTAGAGAGAGAAAGGAGACAGAACATTAGTAGGGGAGGGACAGAGAGAGATAGAAATACAGAATCCAAAGCAGGCTCCAGGCTCTGAGTTGTCAGCACAGAGTCCCATGCAGGGCTTGAACCCACAAACCATGAGATCATGACCTGAGCCGAAGTCAGATGCTTAACCAACTGAGCCAGCCAGACGCCCCAAGAATTTACAGTTCTGATTTGGAAATCAGTAACATCTATGGTCATAAATCATGTGCTGGAGACTACAACAGGCTTATTTGGTTATTATTTGGTCAAAGGGCGAAGCAGCTTTTGAAAGCAGAATGCTGCCTGCTTCTCCTTGCCTCTGGGGCATGCTGTCCTCTTGGATGAACAGAAACAATCGTGGAGTCCATTATTTTGTCAGTGGGACTGCTTTAATAAATGCTCTTTGCCAAGTCTTGTGAAGAACATTGTTTCCTTTGGCTTTGATCTTGTCTTGGCCACTCAGAAAAGCTGTGCCTCAGTGACATGTGGATGCTGGGAAATCGGGATGGAATTCTGGGAGCCTTCTCTTCCATGGAGTTGGTATCCCAGGACTGCTGGGTGGTTCTTTCTTTCTTTCTCTCTTTCTTTCTCTCTCTCTTTCTTTCTTTCTTTCTTTCTTTCTTTCTTTCTTTCTTTCCTTCCTTCCTTCCTTCCTTCCTTCCTTCCTTCCTTCCTTCCTTCCTTCCTTCTGATAAAATATACATAACATCAAATTTACCATTTTAACCATTTTTAGGTGCACAATTCGGTGGCATTAAGTACATTCACAATGTTGTATAACCATCACCACCATCCATCTCTAGAACTTTTTCATCACCTCAGACAGAAAATCTATACACAATGTGCACTAACTCCTTGTTCACCCCCTTCCTCCTAGCCCTGGTAACCTCTATTCTACTTTCTGTCTCTCTGAATTTACCTATTCATGCCATATTTGTCCCTTTATGTCTGGCTTATTTCACTTAGCATAATATTTTCAAGGTTCATCCATGGTGTAGCACGTATCAGAATTTCATTCTTTCTTAAGGCTAAATAATATTCCATGGTGTGTGTATACCACATTTTGCTTATCCATTGGTCTCTTGATGGATATTAGCTTTGTTTTCACCTTGGCTGTGGGGGAGGGGGGGTTAACAGAGCATGAAAATAAGTGATGACACATTCCATCGTGGCGAATGGATCAGAAATGGATCCATTGCTGATGAAGAAAAGAAACCTACTCTGCCTTCCTTGCTTGGAAAAGAGAGGCTGCTGTGCGGAAGGATGTCATCTTTACAGCTCAAATCTCCCAGGACCGAGTGCAAACACCCCTCAGAAAAGGCAGCCCTGCCTCATCTCCTGGCAAGAGATGAGATGCCGGGCTGCTCACTTCCCACCATCCACGCCTAGGCAGCCAGGGCTGCGGTTCTGACAGAAAGCTCCAGCCGAGGGCCACCTGGTTGCTAGTGCAGGAGAGGGAATTTTTAAAAGGGGAGTGGAAGTGTCCCTGTCTCTAGAGTGGGAACATCTTGGAGGAGGGTTGCATACAGCCTGTGTTCGGAGAGTGAAGCTTCCTTTCGGTGTGCATTGGCTACCATTTTATTCCATGAGGTAGTGTTCGTTGACGTTGTACCGAGATCCGGAAACAGCCAAACCCTGTTCTGCCAGTCCCCTCCTCTTCCCACTGGGAACTATAAACGCAGAGACGTCGGGAAATCAAAGTGTCTCTTATCATCAGCCAGACAACCAGGGCAGGCTCTGCACTGAGCAGCTTGGAGGGGATGGTTTAGGCTCAAGGCCCATGCAGAGCCCTCCTCCACCCTCTCAATTCAGATGCCAGTGTTACCACCGTTCAGCTGCTAAGCCAGGGAGGACAGAGTCACTGTACCACCTGTGAGCAGAAGGGATAAGGGGGAAAGTGCCAGAGGTTTCTGCTTATCTCTAGAGCCAGGTGGAAGAGACAAGCAAAGGGAATGTACTGAACCTTAACCTTAACTGTGATCCTTGCTTTTGGCAAATTTGTAACCTGGACGCCTACCCAGTGACGTCAGTGCTTCCCGAGGAGTGACCCGAATAGAGGCAGAGGGGAGGGCAAATTTCCCTCCTCCTTCTTGTGTAGGCGAAGGCACTTTATGCCTGTTTCCTTCATAACAGCCACAGGCACTACGCACTCATCATCATGATTCTGCAGGTGACAAAACTGAGGACCTGGGAGTGTGCGTAAACAGCCTGCCGCACGCTTGAGTTGGCAGAGCAGGATGCGGATCCCATGGCCTCTGATCTAAGAGTTATCCGTAATATTCCTTTTATCAAGCTTGGTCTCAGAAAGAGGTCCACAAGGCCCTACCACACTTGCCTCGGTCGGTCCTCTTGCTAACCCTATTCAGCGAGTGGACTAGGATTTCTGTGACAGGTCAATTCCGATCACAAGTCTTGGTTCTTTTTGAAGCATCTCTGCCTGTGGAAACCATCCATTCTGCAGAGCCATTCCCAAGGCTTGATTTAGAAACAGTTGAGGTGATTATAACCTGAAAATTGTTTTCCAAAGGAAAAGACAAGTGATCTTATTTCAGGCTAATGTAATTATTTTAAGGGCTTCTTTCTAATCAACAGTCAAAGCCTGGTTGGAAATGAATGTCCGAGGACAAAGCGGTAGCTCTGACGAGTTTCACTGGGGAGACTGGAAAATGGAAAAGCCCGCAGAGTTAAGCCCACCCGGCTGGCAAGATGCTGCCACACGGTTAACACTGATGCCCGGCATACAGAAAACACACGTGTGCACACGCTCCAGAGTGAACGGAGCAAAAGAGACCACACCCACATTGCACAATGATGACACTGTGGCACCAAGAAGTCTCACACACCCCCTGCAGGTGGCAGGAGCCCTCAGGTCTCCTAGAGCCTTGGTCACCCTCACCCACCCACCCCAGGGTGCTGCACGGATGATGTCACCTTGTATATAAAACACTTGCTGTGCCCATCACCACAATAGGAATGCATAGTAAGTAGATTCTCACAGGTAGCTAGCTTCCTGACCAACCCTGACTTGAATAGTGAAGATCTACGGCAGATAAACTAGTGAGACAGGATCCCTGCTAAGCCTGAAACTCTGTAAGATTTTTTAAACCTCGACAGAGAGAAGCTTTAAAAAAAAAAAAAGTCACAAAAATCTGCCAGCACTATGGGTCTTGTTAGAGATGGAGACCTCTCTATTGCTTTGGGGCTCTTTCCTTGACTAGGAAAAACACCCAAGTGAACTTTAAATTATGCAAATGTGAAGCCATGATTCTTTTTGGATGGAGAGGTTTAAAATGCTGTAGGTTCAAGAAGCTAAATTATGTGTATGCGTGTGTGTGCGCATGCACAGGTATGTGTGTGTGTGTGTGTGCTCTGGGAAGGGGTGGGGGTGAGCGTGAGGGATATTCTGTTGGCAAGTCAGAGCTGACGTTCCCATCTAGGTCTGTCCAAAAAAGGCCACGCTCCCAGCCACAGCGCTATGCGCTGCCTCCGTTGGTGAGCACTGGCAGAAGAAAGTTGTCAGAAAGCAGCCTGGGTGGATGCAGAGGGGTTGGGCTGGAGTCCTTGAGGAGGATCGTGAGGACCCTGAGTGCCAAGCACAGTGGGAGCTGAAGAGGGAGAAAGGGTTGATAGAAATAGGGTGATGGCCCAGGGCCTGAGCCTTGGTCCGTCTTTGATCCTCTACCAACACATTGTCTTCTCCTTGGAAGTCACATGGGGGATTTCCTCCAAGTCAGTGCCATGGGTCTCTGTATTTCAGGGTTTTTTGCACCTTCTCTCAGGAGTTAAGCGGGGACACACACTCCAAGACTCGAAGCCACCTCTGTGATTTCCTGTCCAACACATTGGCCCAAGGGAAGCCTTTCCCACTTACTGTTGTTGTTCCAAGCGTCGTGGGGATCTTTGTTCGCCCCATTTGTGATTCCTCTCCAAGGAGAGAGGAGCAGATTTCACATAAAATTTGGTCATGAGATGCAGTATCCAGAGCTATACTGCAAGCTGCATCCTCAGGTTGTTTTTATAATCCAAATCTGATAATCATGTTCTCATAAATCAATGAAGAGTTTAGTTTATTGTTGTCATATTTCTTCTGGCACCTGTGACAAATGAAAACAGATTCAGAATGTGTAGTGTCACTCACAGCTCGGTTTTTTTGAGGGCTGAGGGGCAGGGAAGGTTCAAGAGAAAAGCATCACTTTGTACTCACCTGTACTGCCTCGTTCTTGTTCCCTTGTGACCATAAAGCTACCTTTGCCTTTTTCAATGAGTAGGATCATAGGCAAAATCCAATCACCCTGCCCACTCCTGAACCCAAAGTCGTAGTGAAAAGAACTCCTGCTCTCATTGTTTCATGTGTAACGTGCCGTCGCCTTGCATACTTCTGCTCCTTGAGTATAGACAGCACGTCTCTGATGTGAAGCGACCATCTCTCTGGTTTGCCAGCTGACCTGTCTTCCCTCTCTCCATCCTATTTAAATCCCTCTGTCCTCTGAATCCACCGTGATATCTTGCCCCGCCCTAGGTATGCAGCACATTCTCAGGAAATTCTTGTGAAACCATTTAAAGGGAAATGGGAGGGGCGCCT
>NW_024412417.1:13071320-13135392 GCF_014898765.1 Herpailurus yagouaroundi | reverse complement strand
TTTTTTTTTTTCTTCCCCTCCCCCATGGACTTCTGTTAAGTTTCTCAGGATCCACATAAGAGTGAAAACATATGGTATCTGTCTTTCTCGGTATGACTTATTTCACTTAGCATCACACTCTCCAGTTCCATCCACGTTGCTACAAAAGGCCAGATTTCATTCTGTCTCATTGCCACGTAGTATTCCATTGTGTACATAAACTGCAGTTTCTTTATCCGTTCATCAGTTGATGGACATTCAGACTGAACGGATGGATATTTTGGGCTTTTATGTACAAATGAATCCAATTCAGTTTTGATCACTGAAGTGTGTCGATTCCACTGTGCTTCCGTGTTCTTGTATTACTATTTTCTGTCCTATTTTTTGCATAACTTTCTTACAAGGGAACATGCTGCTCTTAAAGAAACAAGTGATTGATTCAGGGGACTGGAGTAATATTGTTACCATTTCACACACTGGTGCACATCAGAAGTCATTAATGAAGGGCCAGAGAAGTTCTGGCAAACTTATCTTCACCATCGTTCAGACGGAATAGCGACATACAACGCAACACTTCTTTTTGCTTTTTTTCTTCAATGAAACTATTTGGATACATTTGAAATTTTCATACTTTTTTATTGGAATCCTTTTTGTTCCAACCCCACCCGCACAGTCCCAAGTTTTACTAGAGCCCGACGTAGGCCTCAATCTCATGAACCGTGAGATCGTGACCTGAGCTGAAATCAAAGAGTCGGATGCTCAACTGACTGAGCCACCCAGGCGCCCAGTGCTGTGGTGTTTTTTAGTGTTTGTTGTAACACAAGGACAAGAAAAGATAAGGTCGCTCATTGGAAGTGAAAGATGTTAGGTGGTTCCTGCTGGGAAGGGGGTAGGTGGGCGTGCAAGACGTTAAGTGAGTAAACTCACAGGAACTACCATACGCAGTTTTCTCTGTGAGAGATGGCGGGGATCCTTTGTTTAGATTTCTTGTATTTTATTCGCTTTGCAGATGCATTTTCACCTTCTCTCTTTTCAGAGTCCAGAGTGCTAACCATTACACCATGGAACCACACCTTCTCTCTTTTCCGATTAAGCTTCCTTTTCCATTTTTTCTTAACAAGAAATGGAAATAGTAACCTGAGTGTAAATAGCTGGGCAGGCAGGCTCTGCTCAAGCACACAAACACACACACATCCTCGAACACTTGGGAAGATCCTCCCCGAGACTGCTGTGTGTTCTCCTGTGAGGCTGCTGAGTGGACAAAGTATGAAGGTCTGGTTCTATTCTACCTTTGGAGCTCGGCAGCCATGTAACCTTGGGAAAACCTTTCGACATTTGGCCCCAATTGCTTTAATGCAGGGGTAATTAATCTTGCCCCTTCTTTTCTCACAGCATTTCAAGGATTTACTGAAATAGGCTATGTGAAAGCCCTGTAAACTCATGCAGGAGGAGATTATGCTCTGTTTCAATGTGTGGCCTTGGGTAGCCGGTATAGTGCCCTGCATACACTTGGAGTGCAATAAGTATTAGCAGCAAGGGGGAGTGGGTTCACGGAAGGGCTGCACATGATGCCAAAAACACTGTCCTCTGTTTTATTTAAAATTTTCATCATCTGGGGGCGTCTGGGTGGCTCAGTCGGTTAAGCATCCAACTTCGGCTCAGGTCATGATCTCACGGTTTGTGAGTTCGAGCCCCACGTTGGGCTCTGTGCTGACAGCTCGGAGCCCGGAGCCTGCTTCGGATTCTGTGTCACCCTCTCTCTCTCTGCCCCTCCCCTGATCATGCTGTGTCTGTCTCTCTCTCCCCAAATAAATAGTAAACATTAAAACATTTTTAAAAATTATAATCTGTATTGTGAGATTAGGAGCAAAGAAAAAATAGGTTAAATTACAATTGAGACCAAATTGAATTTAGTAATTTATTTGTTCACTCAACAGATTTTTACTGAGCAACTATTATATGCTAGGCTTTGTTCTCAGCACTAGCATTAGCATAGAGTAGTGAACAAATCATACCAAAATCTGTGACCTGGTGAAAGTTCTTTTCTAGTGGGGAAAGACAGACCATAAACAAGATTAAGTTGATAGTGTATTATAAGTGTTAAGGCAGTCAGCAAAGTAGGGAAAGAGGTGTTAAAATTATTGCTAAGAGATAAGGGAGGGTGCCACTGAGAAGGTGACATTGGAGTAGACCTGAAGGAGGTGAGGAATGAGGCATGAGGATATGGGCAGGGAGGGATTTGAACCATGAGGATGTGAGGGAAGGCATTCAAGCTATCAAGCTATAGTGATGTAAGGGGGTGACATTTGAGCCATGGGCTCATGGGAGGATATTTGAGCCATGAGGATATGGGAAACATTTGAACCACGAAGATACAGGGGCACAGGGACACTCGAGACCAAGACCACAGCATGTGCAAGACCCTAAGGAGGGAACATGCCTGGCATGTTTAAGGAAGGAGACCAGGGAAGCTGAAGTGGAGGGAAGGAATGTGGAGACAGAAGGATATATGGCCAGAGAGACAATAACATGATGATGATGATGATAATGGTAATGACGACAACAGTGATGGAGGAGGGGGAGGAGAAGGAGGAGGAGGGGGAAGAGGAGGAGGAGGAGGGGGGGGAAGTGTTTACTTTGCCAGGCTCTACTGCATATCTTACTTGATCCTGACAAAAACCCAAATTTACACTTAAGGAGACTGATGCGCGAAGAAGCACAAGTCCCTAAGGGCCATACAACTAGTATGTCTTGTAGCCAGGATTGCGTCTGAGGGCCCTCTGATTCCAGCACCCATGTACTTAACCATTGTGCTTTATCACCCCTCCTGTGTAAGATCAGCCCCCAAAAAGTATCTGTTGTTATATTCTGGGGGACTTTTTCTTTTCCTTTGCTAGCTTATAGTGACTATGCTACCTTCAAAGACCGCTATCCTACTACCCCTGAGACCACTCTTTCCCAGGCAAAACAAAATGTAAGGAAAAAACCAAACCTAATACTATCCCTCATAAACTTTGGCCTTAGACAAAGAAAATTTCCAGCTCCCCAGACATTCTTAGTAGAAGAAAGACTCACTGGGAAGTCCAGACACAGCAGCTTTGGTTACTACCAACTGAATAATCTCCAGGAATACTTGCCAGCCACCTTACTATTCGCCTAACACAAAATCGTATAAATATTCCAGCTGCCCTCTGCTTCATGGAATACTTTTATTTTGTTTTGTTTTTAATGTTTATTTTTATTTATTTTGAGAGTGAGATAGAGAGCAGAGGAGGGGCAGAGAGAGACAGAAAACCCCAGGCAGACTCCATGTTGTCAGCACAGAGCCCAGTGCGGGGCTTGAACCCGCAAACCATGAGATCATGACCCAAGTTGAAACCAAGAGTTGGACGCTCAACTGACTGAGCCACCCAGGTGCCCCATGAATTCTTAAAAGCGACACAAGGAAAGTAACACCATCTACAGTCAAGGGGAAACAGGCTCAGCGTCCTTCTCAGAGCTGTATAGAGATGTACCAACAAAACACCATGGATATGCTTAATGCTCACTTGGAAGAGGAAGGACAGCTGAATGCGGGAAGTAATAACCTCCATCTGAACACCAAGTAAGATTCAATAAGTAGAGAGTCACGGTTATAATATTGACTAGTTAAGGAAACAGCTTAATGTTTACAAAGTGTTTTATGTTTATGCTCTCATGAGCTTTGTTCATTGGACCATTGTGGGGATTAGAGTGGCAATAAAAGCATGTGTACAAGTTCAGGGTAGAGTGAAGAATTTGACAATTCCTCTGAATTTGGGCATGACCTTGAAGGATCCGGAATTCGCGCTAAGCCCGGAAACGGTAGATGTTAAACACGTGTTTGCTGAATGAACTTTTTAAAAATTACGAACTATTCTTAGACTCGATGGAGGGGCTTGTATCAATTAGCTAAATGCATTTGTGGCCCCTAGAGGATGTCTAAAAATGAGGAGCGGAGCTCCTCTGGTACCTCGCGCTGCTGGTTAAGTGTGAGGCCTAGATCCCTATGGCTAATCTATTTGTCCTCCTCAGCCCATGATGGCTCACTGTTTCCTTCATTATTTTATCAAAACCCAAGGTAATAATTCCTATCTTTTATAATTTTTTTAATGTTTTATGTATTTTTGAGAGAGAGAGAGAGAGAGAGAGCGAGCAGGGGAGAGGCAGAGAGAAGGGGAGACACAGAGACGGGGGAGACACAGAATCTGAAGCAGGCTCCAGACTCTGAGCTGTCAGCACAGAGCCTGACACAGGGCTCGAACTCACAGACCATAAGATTGTGACCTGAGCTGAAGTAGGATGCCCAACCAACTGAGCCACCCAGGTATCCCAATAATTCCTAGCTTTTAAATAAGAGACTCTTTAATACCTTTAGTTAAGTAGATGTTTATGGCAATCAGAATTCCACAGAAGTTGACCATGGTATGGTCTTAGCCCTGGCAACCCTGGAGGAGTGTTGAGGGCCCCCAGAGGTCTCCCCTCTTTCCACTACTGCCGTCAGCATTGCCCTGGCACCTGGCTCCAAGGTAGCCCAGACAGGCAGGTTAACTTTGTCTGAAGCCCTCGACTTCGGCCCCTCTAACAATTACTTTCTTTGAGATAGCTTTGTAGTTTCTGCAGGCCTGGAAGGTGACCATTTAGTATGGCCCCTGTCCACTTACTTAAGGGCACTTTAAGCATACGATGCAAGTTCACCTCTAATGGCTGGCCATCCAGGAGGGGGTGGTGGGAAGTTAGCCATTAGTTGGACATGAAGTAGCAGGGAGAAGAGTGGACGTGAAGGTCAGGAGGGGAGCATTGGGCAACAGAGCACTTAGGATGCTGTTGGGCAAAATATGTCTTTAAACCAAAAGTAGAGAAGGGGTATTTCCATGCTAATAGTCATGTACTCTTGAAAGAGCAGGGTGAGCATGCCCTCCTATGTGCTAGAAATAAGAAAGGCTAAACTTGCACGCGTGTGCCTGTAACACAGGCAGACCAGGGGGGCTGGGCTGGAGTTCCAAGTCCATTTCCAGCGCTCCTTCAAGTCTGATACTAGTTGCTGTGCAGACTCTTGCAAAATTCACAATTAAGATGTAGAGTCTCCAGGGAAAATGGCTTGTTGGAAAATTTCGAAGGGAGGGTCTAGAGATCATGGTACTTATCTAAGACATCAAGAACCTCTTTATAATATATATTGCCCAAAGAATTAGAGAACCAGGACTCAGGTAAATGCCAGGGGAATGAAAGAAAAGCAGAATCAACCTAAATGTCCATCAAGAGGGATTAGTTAAATAATATGCAGTAGACTACCAAAAGACTGTAAGCCTGACATTAGTAAACACTTTGTCAGTTACTTAATTCAATGCTGCTCTCAAGGTCAGTGCTCAACACCATCCATTGAATCAATCGATGAAGGTTCGGCCATTTAAAAAGATGAGATATATCCATATGTCTAACATGGAAGAATATCCACAGTCTACTTTTAACAAACTTTTTTTTTTTAAGTTTATTTATTTTGAGAGAGACAGAGACAGTATGGGTAGGGGAGGGGCAGAGAGAGAGAGAGAGGGAGAGAGAATCCCAAGCAGGCTCCTTGCTGCCAGCACAGAGCCCGATGCAGGGCTGGAACTCATGAACCATGAGATCATGACCTGAGCTGAAACCAAGAATTGGACGTTCAACTGACTGAGCCACCCTGGTGCCCCCACAGTATACTTTGAAGTGAAAGTGAAGGTTCCAGAATAGGATAGTGTGATCCCATTGTGGTTAGAGTATACAGATTTCATATATATGCATTTAAATGTTTAAGAGGATATATACAAATACAACGGTTAATAGTGGTTATCTTCTGTAGAGTTATATTAGATCCCAGTGAGAGTGTTCATGTTCTCATTCTTATATCCCCTGATTACTTGCATTTTTTACAATAATGATGTGTTACTTTGGTAAGTAGCAGAACCAAAAATGATATTTCCATTTCGGGGAGGGGGTTGTTGTTAGATAGTGCTCTATTGAGATTCTATCAGAAATACGCTTTATCGGCAGGAATGTGGTTGCCCTTTATTTCTGTCGAAAATAAAACTTGGAAAAGAGTCCAAGACCAGGCCCTCTGCAGTCTGAAAGGCAGAGTCTATAGAACAAGAGCCCCAGATTAATTCGGAGACTGTAAGCCCTGCTCACGCTGAGAAGACCAACTGTGTTTCCTGGGCTTTACCACACAGCGGGGGGAAAGCAGAAAGAAGAACAAGGCTGTCTCTAGTGAGCCTCCTCCTCACTGTATTGTTGTATCAGTTCAGTTCTCATCTCCAACCCTGTCCCCTCTTTGCAAGGGGAGCAGGTGCCAGGTGTGTGACGAGGAGTCACAGGTGCGGGTCCAGGTGCCCATCCTCAAGGGAAGAAGGCCATCCTGTAAGCCTCGGGACATAGGTCTTCAGGCAGTTTCAGCCAAGCCACCTTTGCTGTGCACGTGAGCTTGTAGGAAATAGGTTCTAGCTAATCTTACCAGAGGCCAGAGGAGAGAACATTCTTTGGGCAAGATGAAACGAGTTTAGTGAAACTGTTATATCACTTCATCCTCCCTCTTTCACATTTTAATTCTTCCCTTTCTGCACCACTGTTTTATTTCTTAATTTGTCCACTATATATAAATATATCAGCTTATATTCCATATATACAGATATATAGCTATATAGATATAGTATGTCCCCTGTCCATATATATATATATATATATATATATATATATATATATATATTCTCCTTTCAAACTCCCACTGAGAGACAAGTTTCATTGAAGGGAAATTTCTGGAGCAGTGTGCTCTTCAGGTTTTTATTTATTCACTTTTTCTTTTTTCAGTGAAAATCAGGGACAACTGCCCCAGAAATGTGTTTGCTGGATTTTAGCCACCTACAAAACTCAGATGGCTACAATACCTGGTGTCGTGGTAAATGAACACTTGTTCCCATTCATCTATAATTCTTATCATTTCCTACCTTACACTTTAGGAAACTTTTTCTGGTTATGTTTTCATCCTTTAGACATTCCATTGATTGAAAATTCACAGCGACTCTTGAAGGTCAAGGTTACACGTCCAGCTAGGCAAACACCTGATCTCTTTCTGGAACCACCGCAGGTCCCGTGTTCCTCATTGCCGCTAAACCTGACGTCAGCTTCTAGCATCTTGCAAATTCTGTGCACTTTGCCCTGCGACTTCTGTGAAGTTAGCCAGGCTCTCCAGGGTCAGTTGGACTTTTATCTGGAACGTCTAACTCTGGGCTCTCAAGAATTAATTCCCAGAGTGTGTAAAACCGCATGAAGAATCACAGAAATGAAATGCTGTACCTCTTTCACTCCACGGATACAAAATACAAAAAAGGAAGCACTATATTCCAAAAGGTTGTCCACTATTCACCGTTTCCTTTCTCCATGGCATCGTTTTTAGGAGTGGTTCCTTTTTCTCTTCGTTTTAAATGGAAGGTTCACTTTATATTTTAGATTCCTGGTCATGGTACTTTGCTGGTGGTTTTGGTGTCTTCTCATCTTGTGTATTTTTCCTTTCTCATCTGTGGTCAGTATCAAGCCCGGATTTATTTTTTTGGAGACTGGATGCGGCCCACAATAAGTTGGGAAATGCCACGTGGCCCATCTCAGCATAAACTCCTGAAGAACAGAATGCTGATGTTGAATAGAGTTGGTGTGCATTTCACTTAATGAAATGCAGCACAGATTCAGCCACAATTAATATGTATAAATATATATGGGTATAAAAATAGTTATACATTTGTAAGATATACGTGATATACATGTTATATATAAATATATATTTAGTAAATAGATGTATTTTATGTATCTTCTGTATATTTAAGATTTGCATATATAGACATATACATTAAAGGGCTGAGATATATTTACTATTTAAAGGTCTTCTCAGGGCGCTGAAGCAAAGGCCCTTAGAGTTAAAAGATGGGCCCTGTCGGGGGCACAGGGGACTGAGAGATTAGTCAGAGGTGGCCTGGGCAGCTCGCACAGAGCCTTGAGGGGCCAAGAGTGACGTCTGGATTTTATTCAAAGTGTGTTGGGATGCCCTCCTAGAGCTTTACACAGAAGAGTGACGGAGTCTGTTGTGTGTTCTTAAATGGTCACTCTGGGGACCCGTGGGGAAGAGGCTGGGGCAGGGTGGGAGTGGGGAGAGGGAGCACAAGGTGAAGAGGGACATCCCACTGGGGAGAGCGATCCGGACAGCCGGCCGGAGATGATGGCGGTTTGGACTGAGGTGGTGACGATGGAGATGCTGAGAAGTAATGGACTTGAGACAGGTTTGGGGACAAAGGCAGAAGGAATGACAGAGGAGTCCCTTGGCTTTGGAGTGGGCGGTTGGGCCACAGATGGCGGCCTCCACAGATGCAGGGCGGGTCAGGGAGCGCTCAGAGAGGGAACAAGAGCCACGGTTCCTTCTGTTCTGCACCAAATGCTTTCCCGGTGCCGCCTTGAGCTGGGCACGAAGGACGTAGCCGCCAAGCAGGCAGCGTCAGTCTTGTGTTTTCCCTTTGCCTCGGTGTCCCTCTCGGTCTCCCTTTCCAGTTCCTTCTCCTCACCCTGGTTCCGGCCACCATTGGCTCTTGTCTGGGTCATCACAGTGGCTTCCCAGCTGTCTCCCCACCTCTGCACTACCCCGCCTTTGGTTTATTCTCAACACAGAAGCCAGAGAGACCCTGTTAGAATATAAGCCAAAACCCTGGAGTGGCTCCGTCTCACTCAGAGTGGGAGTCACAGCCCTTAAGGTCACCTGCAGGTCCCACGTCACCTGACCCTTGTTACTGTTCTGGTCTCATCTGCTTTCCTTCCCGCCCTCCGCTCCAGCCGCATCCTTGACACGCTAAGCATGCTCCCTGTCTAGACCCTTCCTGTTTGCCGTTTTCTCTGCCTGGAGCAGTCTTCTCCCAGGATCTCCATGGCTACCCCCTTCACCTCGTCTCTTCCTTTCCAAATATCACTTTATACTGTAGTGTTTTTTTAATGTTTTTATTTGTTTTTGAGGCAGAGAAAGACAGAGCATGAGCAGGGGAGGGGCTGAGAGAGAGGGAGATACAGAATCCAAAGCGGGCTCCAAGCTCTGAGCTGTCAGCACAGAACCTGACGCGGGGCTCGAACCCACGGACCGTGAGATCACGCCCTGAGCCGAAGTCGGACGCTTAACCGACTGAGCCACCCAGGCACCCCATCCAAATATCACTTTAATGGGGCCTTCTCTGGCTTCTTATTCACAGTTGTGACACCCACCTACCCACTCACTCCTGGTATTCCTCCACCCCCTCCCTTCTTTACTTTTCTCCATGGAACAGCTTCCTGTAACATTTCACTTATTTATCTTTTTTATTGTATGTCTCATGCCACCAGACTGTAACTAGGGTTGTGTCTGTGATGAATTCCCAGTGCCTAGAGCCGTGCCTCCCTCCTAGGAGACAGTTAGCCCCTATTTGTGAAATGGATGTGTGCTGACAGGAGGTTGTGTCCTCTCTCTCAACTACTTCTTTCTGATTTTTTATGGCATCGTTGTCTTAATTTCTCTCTGTGCTCTGTCCACAGAGTTAGTAGAGTTAGTAGAACGTAGTGGTAAAACCAGTGGACAGCCAAGTGCGAGGCCGAAGTTACCACTTGGCTGTCTGACTCACAAGCTGTGTGACGTGGGGTAAGTCACTCGGCCTCTCTGAGTTTTCATTTTTTGCTCCTCCATTATAAAATGGAGGAAGCTGTTCACTCAGTGTTGCTTCAAAGTTTCAACACAATAATGGATGAAGGGCCATCAAGGACAAGACATGGTTTTCATTTACCACAGCATCTGGCCCTGACTCAGTGCTTTACACATACGACTGCCTCCTCACTCAACTCTCACATCAAATCAGTGAGATATGAACTCCTACTACTGAACTCATTTTACAGACGAGAAAACTGAGGCGCCCCAAAAAGTTAAGCAAATTACCCAAGAGCTAGTCAACAATTCGGCCAGGCTTTCAACCCAAGCATTTTTATTCCAGGGCCTGAGTTTTTCCCCACTGTGTTCTACCAGCACAGAGTTAATGTTTTAATAACCAAATGGAGTAATGAAAAGGATTTGACCTGATGTGCAACTTTTGTCTCCAGACGATTTTTTCCGGGACTGCTAATTAATGCAGCATTTCCCTGTGATGGTATTTTTATCTCCTCCTCAACTCAAACAGGCAGAAAGTCCTGTCTTCCAAAAGAAAAAGGTATTTTCAGGCATTCCTCTCTCTTCCCCTCCTCCCCCAGGGAAAGAGACTCTATCGTATGTCCCCTGAGATTTTCGTTGTACAGTCTAACCAAGTCCAGATGGGTTTCTCAAGTTCAGACATCATACTTGGTAAAGTGTTTGTAGTTATCTACTGAAACAAATTCTGGGCTAAATTGCAAAGCACAGCTTCCCAAATAACTTATTCCATGCTCTTCTGCCTTGTTTGTGTTATGGCCTTTCTGTGCTAATGAATTTGTAAATGTGGTTTAATTACTGTTTACTGGAAAATAGTTGCACACAGATCAGTCTCGATGGGAGACTTAGCCAAAATGTTGAGGCAATTTGTCGCTAGTGCAAAAACATCTAATGAGCGAGAAGTACTTTTTAAATGTTGGGAAAGGAACTTTAGTTGTGAAGAAGCAGTGTTTTGTATCTCCAAAAAAAATCAATCATTCTTTAAGAAAGTAGATTTAAATATCAAAATGGTATTTTTTTCCCTAGGGCTGGGCACATGGTGATTTGCACAGAACCAGACAATAGTAATGGTGATTTGATTGAACACCACACCAAAGAGCTGTACTCTAAAGAAGCCCCCCTCCAAAGAGGGAACCGTGAAATTACTTATAAATTTCATAAAAATGTTTCGGAGCTCTGTAAACCCATGTATTATGCATTACCTCATGTTTCGGAGTTCTTGCCTCGGGCAAATTGCCAGCTTAGCAACTAAATGATAGTTTTGAAATTCTAATACGAACCAGCCTAGCTTTGTTTTTCTCCCTCCAGAAAAAAGAGATACACGAGGAAAATGAGAGCTACTGAAAGTTTCAGTTTGTAAACTGTACTTTGTTTGGAGCTGTAGTTTAATTTTGCTCTTGCATAAAATCGGGTTTGCCAGATTCCACGTAAAAGGGGACCTTCCTGCACCTGTTGGTCCTGTTAACAGGACCGGTGCCCTGTTCTCCCTACCCTTCCGAGGGTCCCTGCCTAAGAGCGAGAGCGAGGCCAGTTCTGCCTCCAGTGCAGAACTCCGGAAACAAAATCAGTCAACTCGTCAATTACTAAGATTGCTTGGTGTTGTTCTTGGACTATGGATATAAACAAGAAGTTTGAGCACTGCTAGGTGCAAACACTGCCCTCTAGAATTTATTTTTAGTGGGGGCAAAAGACAGGTATACAGGCAATTCAGCGTAAGAGATGCCAGACAGTGGGGGAGGGGCACCTGGGTTAGCGGGTGCTAAAGGTACAAACTTCTAGTTATTAAATAAATCCTACAGCTATAATGCACAGCCTGGTGACAATAGCTAACAATACTGTATTGCATATTTGAAAGTGGCTAAGAGAGTTGGAACTTAGAAGCTGTCATCAGAAGAAAAAAAATTGGGGGTGCCTGGGTAGCTCAGTCAGTTAAGCATCTGACTCTTGATTTCAGTTCAAGTCACGATCCCACAGTCGGTGGGTTCGAGCCCTGTGTCAGGCCCCGCACTATCAGCTTGGGTCTCTCTCCCTCTCTCTGACCCTTCCCCACACACGTTCTCTCTAAATAAACAAACAAATAAACATACTTAAGAAAAACTTTAAAAAAAGAAAATCATTCCTATGTGGGTGATGGATGTTAACCAAAGTTACCATGATGGTCGGTATAGTAGTGGGTCATTAACGTTGTACCTCTTAAATATATACAATGTATATGTCAATTATATTTCAATAAAATGGGGGGAAAGATAGACATTCCAAAGCCAAGCCTTAACCAGATATTTTTAGTGACTCAAATAGCATTCTGACAGCCAGGGCCTCCCCACTGTAACAGAAAGACTCCTTTTCTGGGAAGATTACTACGCACTTCCCTGTTGTAATTATTTATCTGTCTGCCGGTCGCTCCTTTGTTCGTTATCTCACCAAGTGTTATTTGTGGGGGCCCTGGAGAGACAAAGTGACCTCAGTAGAGACTCTGTCTCAAGGGGCTGACCTTACAGAGGGAGGGAGACAGACATTAACAAATAAACACCACACAAGAAAATCTCAGAGAAAATTAGGAATCATGATTAAGATGGGTATGTGTTGTGTTTCATGTATTCCATAATTTTCCAAGCTTTACTTTCGGGATTTTTTTTCCCAATATAGGAAAAATGCAAAATGTAACTGCTCAAATTATTAAGACTTTGCAGATGGGAACTAAGCTCAGATATCACCTTCCCCAAGAAGACTTTCCCGATAGCACCGATGCCCCCTTTTGGCTCGGGGATCCTTTCTATGTCCTGTCATTGCACCATATCCATTCCCCTCGTAACCGGGAATGGGTCTCGAAGACACTGTCCCCTCACTGCCACCCCTGCTTTTGAACTTAGGCAGCAGGGGGCCCCTTAAGAAAGAGGGGCCACATCTCAGTCTTCTTTGCCTTCACAGCACCAGACACATGCCCCGTACACGGTGCCCAATCAATGCTGAATGGCTCTGTGAATAGGAAGATGATAATTATAGGCTTGTTTCCCATCTAATAAAAGTTGTCTTTGTCCCCCACACTATGTTAAGTTTAAAAATAGGTAACAAAATATATCATTGTTTTTTGAAAAGTAGATGTATTAAAGTATATGTCAATAGTACATTCAGATAAACTTGCATATAGGAAATCTAGAAGGACGCACACCAAAATGCTAGCAGGGCTATCTCGAAGCATTAAGTTCTGAAATGATGCTACCTTTTTTCTTTCAGCATTGCTGTGCTGTTTTACTATTTTGCTGTGGATGTGAGCTACTGCTATAATAGGAGAATATGAAGTTCTCTGTATTTAAAAAGGAAAGTTTGGCCTCTTCCAGAAGCATACACATAAACAAGCCTCATCTTTACCATCTGAACCTAATGTTGACAGTGTCTTGACCTTGTGAATTTAAATAACTGACCTAGTTTGGTAGCATTTAATGGTGTTAGAAGGTTTCTATTTTCTTTACTCATATCTGTGTTTATAGTATTCAGAAGGTGTCTAAGCAGCACTTGCCTTGGAAATATTCTAGCAGTAAAACATGGTAAATTACCTCTTTTCTCTCTCTCTCTCTCTCTCTCCCAGTTCTTCTTAAATTCTCCCTACTAATACTTTGATTGGGTGTGTTAGAGCCTCAGACTTCTTAATGGCGGAGTAGACCTCTTGCAAATAGAAAAGGTGGAAATAAGTAGCCAATTTCTCTGTCTCTCTCTTCTCCCCCACCTCCTTTTCTCCCTCTTTCTTTCATTATGTATCTACAGTTTCCAAGAGTGACTCTGTACGAAAGACATGAACAGTTTTCTGGGCAGTGGTATTTCTGCTCTGCATTTTCTGTCGGTCTTTCCACCATTTTGTTTGGCTGCGTTGGAAATCCTAGACAATGTTATTGGACTAAAAGAGTTTGTTTCTTTTTTTTCCAAAGGAACAATCACAAATGACAAAGCGTGCCTCTAAAGAACAGGTCTAAAAATGATTTATATTCTTCTCTATCTGCAGCTGAATTCTCGCTGCCAGGATGGGGAAACAGAACAGCAAGCTTCGCCCAGAGGTCATGCAGGATTTGCTGGAAAGCACAGACTTTACAGAGCACGAGATCCAGGAATGGTATAAAGGCTTCTTGAGAGACTGCCCCAGTGGACACTTGTCAATGGAAGAGTTTAAGAAAATTTACGGGAACTTTTTCCCTTATGGGGATGCTTCCAAATTTGCAGAGCATGTCTTCCGCACCTTTGATGCCAATGGAGATGGGACGATAGACTTTAGAGAATTCATCATAGCCCTGAGTGTGACCTCGAGGGGGAAGCTGGAACAGAAGCTGAAATGGGCCTTCAGCATGTATGACCTGGACGGAAATGGCTACATCAGCAAGGCAGAAATGCTAGAGATTGTGCAGGTACGTAGCCCTCACCCTTTACAAAGAGAAGAGCAGGAGTCACAGGTAAGGACTGGGAGGTGCACAGTATAGCACTGTGTGGGTTGGGGACTGGTGCCCATCTAGGCTTTGATGTGGCCAACCCAGTGTTTCTGAAAATGTTGAACCCATATTTTAGAACAGGGAGATTGCACACAAAAATGCACACTGGTTGGCATCTCTTGAAAACTCAGATCTGGCAACCCTGGGCCCCCAATCTTGCCTGGCCTTACTCCCCTGGTGCTTTGTGGTGACCCCCCACCCTACAAATGGACATACACTCCTCAGGTGATCATTCTCCCTGCGGCCCCTCCATCCACCCATCCCAGTGACCTGCCTGGACCTCTCACCTTTGGGTTTTTTTTTTTTTTTTATGTTTATTTTTAAGAGAGAGAGAGATCATATGTGAGCAGGGGAGGAAAGAGAAAGGGATCTCTCTCTAGGATCTAAAGCAGCCTGGTGCAGGGCTTGAATTCCCGAATTGCAAGATCATGACCTGAGCTGAAGTTGGACGCTTAACTGACTGAGTCACCCAGGCACCCCTCGAACCTTTGGGGTTTTATCCCCTGGAGTGGTGTCTAATGATCAATTTCTGGCCTGGGTTTCAAACCCTGCCTCTTTCAGTCACTACTTCTGTAACTCTGACCAACTTAATTCACCTAAGTGAGCCTCAGTGTGTTTATCTGTGAAATGGAACTGCCAGTGGTTCCCACCCATGTTGTGGGGTTACTTTAAGATTAGATGTGACTGTCCATGTTCAGTGCTTAGCACAGCGCCAGCCGTATAGAAAAGCTCATCATCACCACCATCATTAATTTACAACTTTCATAGACTCTTTTTTTTTAAGTTTATTTATTTTGAGAGAGAGAGAGAAAGAGAGAGAGAGCATGAGAGGTGGAGGGGCAGAGATTGCGGAGAGGATCCCAGGCAGGCTGCGTGCTGTCAGTGGGCCTCGAACTCGCAAACCCTGAGATCATGACCTGAGCCAAAATCAAGAGTCTGATGCTTAACCGGCTGAGCCACCCAGGTGCCCCCAACTTTCTTAAGACTGTTGAATGAAAGCCGGGATCTCTAGACTAGGTTCTGTCTCATCGGAGATACAAACATCGTAAAGAATCAAGTCCTCCAAATCACTCACCCAGAGTAAATACTGAGTGGAACAGGAGAGTGGGCCCTAGTGTCTGCCACATTTTCCCTGTCAGACCCCAAGGGAAGATTGGGAAGGGGCATAAGGAGCTATGGTCATGGTAACTAACTGTTTGATCGGCAGAGTGGGACCCAGAGAGGAGCTTAAGGAGATTGGGACATAGCTGAGGGGAGGATCAGGACAGCTGCGGGCAATAAGCAGGACTAGGTGGGTGGGCAGCACTGGGGAGGGCTGGCCGTCACTCACCATCTTGGCAGGCAAACGGGCCCAAGAGGGAAGCATCTGGAAGCAGACAGTGGTCCAAGAGAGTGGACATTTGGCTTCCTGGAGGGCTCGTCTCAGAAGCCAGCACTCATTCCAGGACGTCTGGGTTCAGGGATAGATCTGCAGCCCCTGGGGGAACAGGTGGGGCTCTGGAAGGGAGGGGGCATATAACACAAGGAGCCAGAAAGCTGCTGGTGGGGTTGAGGATGGAGGCAGAGGGGCACTTGCTTTCAAGGAACCCCGGAGACCCGGTTACAGAAACTAAGGGCAGGGCCAAAAGAGACCCACGCGACTGACTTGTTCCTGAGCTACTGTAGCTGAGGCCTGGGGTCTGCTCCTGGGCCAGGGGGCCTGGACCTGCATGGGCAGTGAGAGAGGACAGGTGCACACGGAGCCGGGTGCTGAGCAGGAATCCGACTGTCCTTTGTACTAGTTAACTCTCCAAGATCTGCCAACCAGGTCTTTCTGTGCCTCTTCCTTCACCCAGAGCAGCGACTGTCTGAATACGGTGTGTTAAATTAATCCCTCAGAGACGGGATCTTAAGCAAGAATAAAGGGTTTCTCCCCTCCCCCAAGGATAAATGCATGAAAAATATAATTTCGACTGTAAAAATATGAGCAGTGTAGGAAAATATAAAAACAAAAGGGAAGAATTTTCCATAATCCCACTCCTCCCACAAAGAGAATCGCCGCTAATAATTTTCTAATAGTAGAAAATAATATTTTCTGTTCTTATTTCCATGCATTCAAAAATATCTAAGTGACTTCATAACGTATATGAAATTTTGCACCTTGCCCTTTTCACTCAACATAGTAATACAGGCATTTCTCATGTTACAAAAACTTAAAAAAAAATTTTTTTTTTAATGTTTATTTAGTTTTAAGAGAGAAAGAGAGCTTGAGTGGGGGGAGGGGCAGAGAGAGGGGGAGACACAGAATCTGAAGCAGGCTCCAGGCTCCAAGCTCTGACCTGAGCCGAAGTCAGACACCCAACCCACTGAGCCACCCAGGCGCCCCTCATGTTATAAAAACTTTTAATAATGATATTTCATTCTTAACGTTTCTTTTATTTTTGAGAGAGAGCGCGACTGGGGGAGGGCAGAGAGACACAGAAGCCGAAGTGGGCTCCAGGCTCTGAGCTGTCCGCACAGAGCCTGACGCGAGGCTTAAACTCACGAACCATGAGATCATGACCTGAGCCAAAGTCTGATGCTCAACCAACCGAGCCACCCAGGTGCCCCAATAATGATACATTAATAGCTGCATAATAGTCATACGATATAATTTACTTACTCTTCCCCTGCTGTTGGATATTTAGGTTGTTTCCACGTTTTATTATTATATATGATACTGTAACATTTAAATATAAAATAACAGATAATTCTTGTGCATGAAGCTTTTTCTATATTTGGGACTATTCCCTTAGAGTGGATTCCCAGAATTGCAATCACTGAGCCGAAGGGAAGGAGCATTGATTTCTGAGACACTTGACACTGTGCCAAATTGTTTTTCCAAACATGCTCCCTGAGTGACTGAAGGGCGTCCCAGGTCATTGCACTTTTCTGATTTTTCCTAATCTTTGCTAATTAAACAAAAATTTAAATTTCAAATGGGACTCATTTTCATTAGCTTTATTTTCTCTCTCCTTTTTATCTGGGCATGGTGCTGTGCTCTGTCCCCCCTTCCCCTCCCCCCCCCCCCCCACTTTCCGCCATGTCCTCTGCCTCACTGCAGAAAAAGGGGCGAGTACATTCTCCTTTTGAAGAGAACTACTTCCTGATTGGGATCTAAGAAAAAAAAAAGTCCTGTTAGCCACTGTGTTAGCTCCTGTTTAACATTTTTTGCACAGTTCTCCTGGTCGATGATGTGGTGGCCAGTATTAATGAATATGTTGACCCCCAGTCAAGGAGAACCCTCTGGACCCCACGGGCTTCTGAAAATCAAACCCGGCACCCATTTTGTTTCACACCTGCCCTGAAGCACTGCTAAGTAGCTGGGAATAAATAGTAGGGGAGGAATACAGACACTCTCCCTGGGCTGAGGAATTCTGGTTTGCAAGGGAGGGTGAGAACATTGCAGAGAATGTGCAGAAGGTGCTGGTAAGCACGGGTTTTTCCGGAGCCTGCAAATGGAGTTTCCTACAGCACCCTGAGGACTGACATTCACGACTCACCCCCCACCGTGGGGAGGAAATACTGTGGCACCTTGAGGCGACTTCCAAATTGCCAATGAGATCAAATTACATTTAGAATCATTTTCCTATTAAGGGCTATGTTATTCTATTCTGCTACTTTGCAAACTGACGATTCATGTATTCTGTCTCATTCTAATGCTAATCCCAAGTTTCCAGTGGATGAACTGGAATGTGTAGGATGTTGCCAAACTTCCCTTCCTATTTTTCTTCTCTTTTTTTCACCCCATTCTGTAAGCCCACACTCCAGACCCTGTCCCTGTCCCAAGAAGTTGTGTATCCTTGTGCGGATTCTCTCTCTCTCTCTTTCTCTTTTTTGGTTCCGGCTGGTCTGCACCATTGAGGAAGTACCTTTGCAGGGGTGCATGTACTTCAGAGAGTCACTGTCCCATTGGGTTTCTGCTCTGCATGTGGGCAAATATATGGTAGAGCATGAGGAGATGAGAACGGGCCGGAGGCCAGCAGAAGCATTCGCAAATTAAGGTCCTATTTCTTAAAGTGAGTAAAACCTACAGCTTGATGACAAGCATTGATATATAAATTCTTGACCGAACTTCTGCTCCTCCAAGACTCAGCAATGCAAAGCAATTGAATAAAATGCAAATTTGTGGTGTTCACCTACAGACACTAAAACCGGGCGGGGTGTAGACTGGGGTCCCAACAAGTTTATAATTAGGCTCGACAATGAATGGAGTGTAGTATTGCCTACATTTTCTAGTGTTTTTCTTCCCTGATGTTGCTTCTCAGTTAGGCGTCAGTGTCCACAGAACGGCTTACGGTGACAAGCTTTGGTCTCTGTCACACTGACTGCACTGTGGCAGTTTCCTCTTGGTGCTGTAACAAATTGCCATAAACTTAGTTGCTTAAAACAACGGGGTCGTTATCGTACAGTTCTCCAGGTCAGAGGTCTGAAATTAGTTTTACTGGACCAAAATCAAGGCGTCCATGGGATGCAACCTATGGGGGAAGCATTTCTTGGCTTGTGGCCTCCTTCATCCACGCTCAAAGTCAGCACTAGTAGATTGATTGAGTCCTTCTCACACGAGCGTTTTCCTGGGCATCTCACTTTCTTCTCTCTTCTACTCATAAAGACCGTTGCACCTACACTGAGACCAGCCAGATAGGACTGGTCCCCCATCTCAAGGTCCTTAACTTAATCACATCTGCAAAGTCCCTTTTACTATATCAGGTAACATATTCACATGTTCTAGGGATTATGACAGGCACATCTTGTGGGGGACCATTATGCAGTCTGCCACATATACTAAAATGCAGATATTTTCCTGTTTTAAAAAAATAATTTTGTGCTATATCAACATCTGGATGAACAAGCAAAAACATACACAGATTTATTTTTAGAGTCTTGAGCATTTTTACATTCACATGCTTATTTTTTTTTTTTTCAGTGACAAATTTAGGAACAGGATTTAGGCCCAGTGTTTTACTGCATCAAAACTGCCTCTCGGGAGTCATGAGCCAGACCACAGCTCTGACTTTTCCCCATTTTACAGCAGAGCCTCTCCTCTGGGTGGGAGCTAGGGTCAGCCCTCTGCTCCAAGAGCGGGGAGAAGGCTTCCTGTCTGTGCATCAGCCCAGGTGGAGATAGGTCTGCACACCTACACCCTTCACAGCACAGGGGCCGAGGAAGGGGCCAAGTGAGCCAAAGAGTGGCATTGCTGGTTTGGCCATGAAATGCCTGGACCTTCCCTGGGATGTTGGGGGTAAGAGAGCACTGAATCTGCGGATCCATCAATGGGACCACAGCACTCCCAGGGAGAGAATGCTGTCTTGGAACCAGACCCTTCCTCCTACTTCTGATTCAGAGTTAATTGGCATTTTTGATGAAGGCAAATGAACTTCAGGACACCCTTAGTCTACCTTTTTATACCTTTTGAATGAATGAGACCTGAAGGAAGGAGGTTGGGGGTATATTGGCAGCTCATCACAGAAGGTACATTTCTGTTTCTCTTAGCAGTATTGGAATTTTTTTCTTTTTAAATGTTTATTTATTTTGAGAGAGAGAGAGAGAGAGAGCGAGCATGAGCGGGGGAGGGGCAGAGAGAGAGAGAGACTCCCAAGCAGGGGGACCGGGCACAGGTTTGCCCTCCAGGAGCACCACACAAATGCACAGATTAGTCCCAGCTGGTTGCAAGATCACCACCTGTGACCTTTCACACAACCAGCTTGTGAGTATTTGTGCCACAGAGGACCAAGGTCAGGACCAGGAAACCTTCTTTACGTTCTTTAAGAGCCACTTCCTGAGTGGCACCTTGCATTTTTCCTCCCGATCATCTTTCTAAATTGGTGTCACAGACACTAGGTCAATTTTAATATATTCCTGGAGACCTAAAACACTGTGCTCTTTTGATTCTGGGGGAAAAAGAGTGAGGGGTGAGACAAGAGCTTCTAATCTATTTTGATATGGTACCTGGGAATTCAGGTCCACACCCTCACCTAATTCTCAATTATGAATGTGGACCACGGATGTGACCCTGGCGTGCACCTTCGATTTCTTTCCTGGAGGAAGTTCTAAAGCAATTGCTTCGGCTAGTGGCTTCCTCTCAGGACTAATCTTCGCGCTTACCAGTTGTGTTTGGTTTATCCCTTTCTTATTAGGGGATTAATCTTATGACAAGAGTTTAACTCTTAGCATCCAGTATGCCATCTGGCAATGTGAGCGAGGCAGCCCTCTCTGGCTCTTCCCTTCCAATGTCCTTTGTGGACTGCTCTTCGTTCTTCGGCTCCCTGAACATGGATACTCTCAGAGTTCCAGCTACAGCCCTTATTTCCTGTCATTCCCTCCAAGAAGTCTCCTCTCATCAGTGTTTGCGGTGGGTTGAGCATAATGATGAGTGCTTTCCACGCTGTGGTAGTTTCCTAGGGTTGCCATAACAAATTGTCATAAACTGGGAAGCGTAGAACCACAGGAATGTATTCTCTCAGGGTTCTGGAGGCCAGAGTCCAAAATCAAGGTAGGGACAAGGTTGGTTCCTTCTGGGAACTCCAGCGGGGAGGGTAATCTGTTTCACGCCTCTTAGCATCGGTGGTGACTGGTAACACTTGGCATTTCTTGGCTCACAGCTGCATCACTCCAGCTTCTGCCTCCATCGTCACATGACATTCTTCCTGTGTGTCCGTGTCCAACTTTCCTTCCTTTGAATCGCTGGATCGATTAGGGCCCGTCCGAATCCAGCATGATCTTATTTTACCTGATTACATTGTCAAAGACCCTATTTTCAAATAAGGTCACCTTACCAGGCTCTGGGTAGACCAGAAGTTTTGCAAGATACTGTTCAACTCAGTGCACGTGCATGATCTCATTGAATCTTCATGCCAACCTTATTAGCCCCAATTTATGCAGGAAACAACTGATTACTTCCAGATCTCCAACTTTGTTACGTCCAAATCTTAGTAAACATCTCCACCGAGATGTTGCACCGGCACTTGAAGGTCAGTATTCCCGAATCAAACTCATCATTGCCCCCCAACCCCCCAAACGTGGAGGCCTAGAATACAACAGCTCTGGAATGTCTGTTAGGGACAATAAAAGGCCTCTTCGGATGGGGCTCTTTGAAGCTGCTTTTGCGTTGCACTTAATGTAAGATTGAAAACAAATATTAATTGCCCATATATATCTAAGAATGATGGGTATCGTTGCTGACTTAAAAGAGGACAGTGACAGGAGGAATGATAGATTTAAGAAAATACTAAGGAGACAGATTCACTGGGTCCTAGAAATGGAGATAGATGGCAGAGAGGTGCCAAAGATGTCTTTGCACCACAGGGTGGATGGCAGGGCTATTCACATGCGCGTGCGCGCGCACACACACACACACACACACACACAGGATTTTGAGGGCAATGAGTTTGCTTTTTTCAAGTAAAATCTTACATGGAACCTAAAATAAGGAATGGAGCGGCTTTGGTTGAAAAGGGACAGGGTCTTCTCCCTTCACCCTCTCCCTGTGAAGGTACCTACAGCACCTGCACAGAACATTAGGGAAGTTACTGCCTTCAGGTGTTCTTCTCACTCTGAACAAGAAACCACTGACACCATTTCAGACACACAGACTTCGATCCTATTTCAAAAGTGTTTCTAAGAAAGATCCTCACGGCCTCTCTCCACCCTCATTTCCCGATGCGCAATATTCTTCTAAGTGGGGTGCTGTTCTTTATCTAGAATCTCAAAGCAACCCCCCACCCTGTACCGTTTAACTTCTTCTGCCCTTGGTCAGTTGTCACGCGGCCTTGGATGCCCTGTTAGAAGACCCTCCATCTGGTGAAAAAAGACGGTCTGGTTTCCTTTAGAGAGAGAAGGTCAAGTTTGACTCTTGGCACTGTGCCTGCCCTCCGTTAATCCTACAACTTTTATCAGTGCAGACGTGACTCCTAATTTTCCAGAATTCCAAGAAGTGGTTCATTCAGAGGAAAAAAGGAAGAAAAATATAGGGCACAAGGAAGCTGGTGAGACCCCGGGCTGCAGGGCAGAAAACTGTCCCAAGCCTATATAGGGGCAGAGCCAGAGCTGGGCTCTTGGGCAACCCATAGCTCTGTGTTTACCCAGATTTGAGAATAAGGCTCTTCAAGTTTAATTAAAAACAGGATGTCCCTGCTGGGCCTCTCATTGACATTGCTAAAAATAAGCAGGAAAGTAGCCTGGCCTCTTCATGGTTTAATCCCATTAAATTTGGGGAGGGGGGGTAGTAGAGCTAATAAAAGACATGATTTGTTTCAGATTGCTGTCTGGCATTGTGTCTTTTCTCCCTGTGCTGTGGAGTCCTAGATTCTGAAGTTCTAATGCAATCAGCTCTGGGTTATTGATGCCGTGGGAAGGGGACAGACGATTTCCCAAATGTGGTTTTGCCTGGTTGCCATCTACTTACTCACTCTTGGGACCACAGGGACTTGTCACCTCAGCTCTTTGCTCACTGCTCTGGTGCCACACACATCAGAGACCTGGTTTTGTGAATAATCCACTAACCCCTGTCTGTGAGTTGATGCACATTAAAAAAAAAAAAAAAAAAATTCTAATCTAGGGCCATGAAAGAGCTATCTGGAATGTGAGCCTCTCGAAGGAGCCCTCACTTCCTCCTCAACTTTACAATATGCTCAGACATTGTGCCTCTTGCCCAATTCCAGAAGTCCTGTTTGCAAATATACTGAGGTAAGGGCATCCTGACTTTCTTCATTGCTTTGTTTTGATTTGGATTTTGGTTTTTATATTAGCCCATCTTTATTTCTCTGTTCCAACCCCACTCCTTCGGCCTAATAGCAAAAGGCTAAATCTCTTAAAGACCTTCTGTTGAGTGTGGGAACCTCGTTTTCTAACACAAATTCATCTGTTCATTTGATCTTTCGTTTGTTCAACCAAGAGTATTAAGGGACTAATCTCTGGATTATTGCACAGTTGACTTCCCATCAGAATTCCAAGAAGGAGAAGAATTTCATGAGCCCCAGCTCTTAGAGGCTGGGAGTTCCAAGGAATGCTCCCGACCAGTGAGTTTACTCACCATCATGGGAACCAGAGGTAGTGTAAGTAAAGGCTTTTGTAACAGTCAGACATCGCTGGAGTCACTGCACCCATCTAAATGGTGCTTTGGGTCACCAATATGGTGTCTCCCTAGCCTTCTACCAGAGGACTGGTGAGATACACAATAAGAAAGACCATATCGGTCATGGTGATAGTTGACTGCCACCACCTAGCACGTAGTAGACACTCAATAAATGATGAGTAAATTATTAATGACAGTTTTTAAATTCTCTGACCACCATTGCCTGCAAGTAAGGGAGTAGGGATGGATTTGGGGAGTAGGTGCAAATAGAATCAAATTTAATATCGCTTCTCTCTTTTGGTTGCTTATTGGAGAGATACAAATACCCTCATCTGATCGGGGGCCCCAGTGGTCTGTCCTGAGCTGCTCCAGAGCCACATCTTGTACCGTATCCCCCACACTCCCTCAGCCTTCTTGCCATTCTTCCTACCTGGGTGTCTATGCACCTGTTTCCTCTGTCGCTTTTCTCTGTAAGCTGTCCACTTCCTTCATCTTTTTGCTTTCCTCACTCCTCGGGGAGGACTGCCCTCATCCTCCCGGCAAGGAGTGTTCCCCCGTTACGACATCTCATAAGACCATGCACCCTCCTTTGTAGCACTTTCCTCAACAAATGTTTTACACTCATTTCTTTGATTGTTTAAATAATGTCAGTCTGCCTTATTTAACAGTAAACCTTTGAGGGCAAGGATGGGGTAGAGAGGCCTGGTATGTGACAGCTGATTGACAAATAGTTGGGGAATGACTGAGTGAATGGACGAATGACAAAAGGAGAGGGGGTAAATTGAGATCAGGGGTTTTCCCACCTGGAGTCCGTGGACGGGCTCCTGAATCCATGAGCCCCTGAAGCTGTCTGTAACAGTGAGTGGAGATCCACGAGCATGTGTGCCTGGTTCCTGAGCGGAGAGCCCGTAGCTTTTGATAGACTGAAAAATTGTGGGGGCCAAGGGCAGGGTGCCCAGGATGGGCCACTTAGGCATGAAGATTATTTTGAGTTTTTTAATTGAGCATTTGAAACTGAGCAGATTCAAGGAAAGCTCTTTGCCTCCCCCACAGCTGTCTAAAAAGAATTTAGTAGAGGACCCGCTCCAGGAAGAGAGCCGTCACCACAAAGAGCTACGTTATGGTATGATCTAGGTGTGGTAGACAGGGAGGAACCTAACAGCAAGGCCTGTTTGATCAAAGTCCTCTACGTCCCATGGTTCCCAAGTGTCCCCAGGACACATTTGTTTACCAAACATTTACTCCTTTTCATTTTCCTGTGAATTACAATTTTTCCCTTCCAAGTCCCAGACCCGTGCCCCCTTCTCCTTAGTTCAGGATGACATACATGCCTCATTTCGACTGTCTTTGGAATCTTTGATGTCTGTGTGGATTCCCCATGTGCACAATATTACATCTGATTTCCTCCTGTTTGTCTCTTGTCAGCTCGAGTCTCAGTCCAATTAGAGGGCTTTTGAAGGGCAGAGGAAAGTCTCCCTCCCCAACAGAATCTTTAAGGGGTTTCACATGAGTATGTTGAATTATATACAGAAAGGGAGGAAGTAAAGAGAATGGGAAACTGAGAAAAGCATAACAAGAGGAGAAAGGGGAACTTTATAACGAGAAGCAGAATAGAACACTGAGAGTAGAGGAAGAGCCTGAGAGGAGGCGATGGGGGGGCTGGGGACAGTTATTCCTGAATGAATCCTTCAAACTTCTGAGCCCAAGTCTGTGCAAAGCCCTGTGTTAGGAACTGTCAGGGGTTCAGTGAATAGCCAGATCAGACTGCCACCATCCCGTCTAAGAGGAGAATGTTGTTGGTAACTGCAGTTCGAGCAAATGGGATGGCATGATCCAAGAGAGGCTTTGAATAGAGCCATTTGCTAGCACAGAGGAAGGGAAATTACACATAGAAGGAAGACCCTGGAAGACTTCCTGGAGGAGGGTAACATTTCAACCTGCCCTTAACACATGAGTAGGATTTTTGGGAGAGGGAGAGGGCCAGGTGAGCACTGAGATAAGGGAAGAGCATAACAGAGCTGCTGCTGGTCCAGGAAACCAAGGTGGGTGTTGGGCAGGTTGTCGAGCTCTGGAGAGGACTTCTGCTCTCTGCTGCCGTTACCAAATGTTCACCTGGTCCAGGAACTCTGAGCACCTGTCTTCCTGTTTGTAAAAAGAACTCTATCTTTATGGGCTTTTCTAGTTCCCTCCAGGAGTCAGGTGTCCCCAGAGGCTTGGCATTTGGCACTCTAGGCCCAGCACAGATGGCGGTGTAGACCCGGGCTAGAGTGGACAGCAAGTAGGGGTCCAGGAGGAAGACAGAGTGTGGTTTGTTTCATGCCTTCACTGCACACTTCCATGAACGTTTCCTGAGGGAGCTGACTATGGCCAAGTTTACCCCAGTGACACCCACGATCTGAGACAGAGCTGTAACTCTGAGCTTGACTTTTCTCCCAGGCAGAATCACTGTGGAGGCCACCCTGGAGTTGAGCAAGGGCTTTGGGGGGGTTTCAGACAGACTCAGGGAACCTGGCCTGAGGGATCCCTATGGTGTGGAATCCGCCCAAGGGTGAACCCTGGGTGAGTCCGTTTTTCATTCCTCATTTATTGATTGGGATTAGAACATTCGCCGCCTTTTTCTCCAGAATGAGGCAGAGTTTATCCTAAAAAAGACTGTAAAGCAAGTTAAGTTGAGCCTTTAGTATCAATTTTTTTTCTCTCACACATTTCTCATTGGAAAACTACTTTCTCTCAGCTGGCTTCCTTTCTCCCCTCCCTCCAACTATCCTATGGCATCTGAAGCTCCAGAACTTTCCAGATTTTTTTATGCCCACCCTCCTGCAAAATCTACTTTTTCTAAAACTGCTTCCCCAGACGAAAGTACCCAGAGTGAATCTGATTAGCAAAGTCATGGCCTGGGGATAAAAACAGTGACTTTACATTATTTCCAAATCAAATCTACATTTGACAACTGCCACATTCCAAGCCTTTACTGAGTACCACACGGGCTCCACTATGGTGGGGGAGACAGCTTCAGTATTGCATACGAAACTCAGTCAAACCCTCTGTTGCTCATCAGATTTACCCAATTTATCTTAAGCCTTGAGCTGCTAAATTATTTAATACAAAGCTTGGATGGCGGCTTGCCTCCATCTTGGGGATGCCCGGGAGCTTGCTGGAAAGGAATGTGAGGTGATTGCCACATATGGGGGCAGGGGGAGGGGGAGAGGATTGGAATGGATTAGTAATGTCTGCCTGGGAGAAGACATGCGCGGAACATTTGCAGGCCATCATGGGTTTATTATGCTTGAGAGACCAAGGTGGAGAGACCCACCTGTCTTTCTGACCTGAGGACTGTTATCCACAGCCTTGCTTTTAGAAGTGGTGTTCTCAGGATAGCAACAGCAGCATCACACGGGAGCTTGTTAGAAATGCAGAATCCCAGGGGCACCTGGGTGGTTCATCCAGTTAAGTGTTGACTTAGGCTCAGGCCATGGTCTTGCCCTTTGTGAGTTCCAGCCCCGTGTTGGGTAGGCTCTGTGCTGACAGCTCAGAGCCTGGATCCTGCTTAGGATTCTGTGTCACTCTCTCTCTCTGCCCCTCCCCTGCTTACACTCTGTCTCTCTCTCTCTCTCTCTCAAAAATAAACAAACATTAAAAAAAAATTTTTTTTAAAGTGCAGAATGCCAGGCCCCCATTACCCCCACCCCGCCCTGATCAATCAGATTCTGCATTTTCACAAGATCCCCAGGGGATTCATATGCACAAGAAAGTCTGAGACACAGGGGTCTAGTGGGTCTTCCTGCCAGGTTCTCACTGCTGGAGCAAGCAAGTTCTGCTGGCCAGGCATCTCTCTCGGTAGTCACTGCACATCGGTTTTCTACAACAGATCGGCAGGAATGGGACTAGCTCCCTGGGCTAATGGAGGATGTCCCATTCACCCCTACATTTGGGAGGTTTAATAATAAGGCTGTTATGTTTCTGGCTTATACGTTGTTTCTGTCCCCAGGCGATCTATAAGATGGTTTCCTCCGTAATGAAAATGCCTGAAGACGAGTCAACCCCAGAGAAAAGGACAGAAAAGATCTTCCGCCAGATGGACACCAACAGAGATGGTAGGAGGCCAAGGCTGCTTTGCTCTGCTCAGTGGGGACTGCTGGAGGGGCTGGGGCCACCCAGGCAGGGCAATGCCACCCGAGGGCAAGATACTGGCCGCAAAGACGTGGCTTTCAGCTCTTTGTGAAACTGGCTCATCCCGCATGCTCCCTGGTAGTACAGGACAGAGAAGGACCGAGGTGGGAACAGGCCTAAGCCACAGCAGACTGGATCCCTGCAGGCCAGCTAATCAGAAAGCAGAGAGGGACTTGGTGCTACTCCACTCAGACCCTGGCCTTTCACCCCAGCCTGCCCAGGGGGTGTGGTTGGGCTCTTCTGCGCATGCCCTAAGGTGTTGGTTTCCTGGAGTCTGGTCTTCCCCAGCCCTTGTGGGGAAGGGGAGGAGGGGACGGAGGTGGCCAGCAGTTTCCACCCTGAGGGTGCCATCCACAATTCAGACCCAACAAGAGGAATCAGAACAATCCCAAGTGAAAAGGAAGAGTGGATTTCAAACTCAAGGACAGTGGGTTTTAGATATTGGGTTGCCAGATAAGTTATAGGAGGCCTAATCAACTCTGAATTTTGGATAAACAAATGATTTTCTTTCTAGAAGTATGCCCTGTGAAATATATGGGACATACTTATATGAGAAGAATTCTTGTTTATTTGAAATTCAGTGTTTAACTGGGCATCCTGTATTTTATCTGCCAAATCTGGCCACCCTATTTAGACGGGACACCTGAATTTAAAGCGCTGAGCGCTGAGTCTGGTGCATAAGAAACCCACGCGTCAGGCAGGGTAACACTTGCTATTGTTACCAGCTCCCCTGATTCCCTGGGCGTCCCCAGCAAATCTTGTCCGTGACGTGCGAACGCTCTTGTATCCCCCAAATGGTGCTGGTGGACAGAATGACAGGAGGCTTTGTAGTACAGGGAGCCTCTCTTTCTACTCCACGCGCCTCTGGGGCACCAGCTGCCTGAGACTCTGGCTTTGCAGGGTGCGGACCAATCTGTTTGCTTTGCTTCCTGCACAAAGGTGCGATCACATCCGATTTCCCCTTACGCACCTTAATTCACGGCAGATAGTTTGTTTTGCGAAGACAAAACAAATGGGGTTGTTTGACTGTTAATGAACTTGCTGATTTTCAACTGCACCTTTTGCTGGTGCGCCAGGGGAGCACAGGTGGGTTTGTGTCCTGCTCTAGGGCCCAGCCCCCTGGCAGGAAGAGAGCTATAGGATGAGCGAAGGTGCGGGTGCTGGAGGACAAAACTTTCGTGTGTGCTGCTCATAGGCAGGGAGTTAGAGGCTCGCTCTAATGGTGTCCCGGGGTCCTGACTGGGGCAGCACTCGCGGAACACATCCCGCTGCTAAAAGCCCGGTGCTTTCCTAAGGGGCAAAAGTGGGGAGGGGCGGGAGCCTGGAGCAGAGGCTTCACCTACAGTCTCCCCACTGCGAGATTCTTCTTGGTGGAGGCTCTTTGCGTGGAGCCCCAGGCCTCAGACTGGAAAAGTCAGGACACACAGGCAACATAGCCCTGGAGTCTACTCAGAAGCACATGGGGAGTTAATCCAAGAGACCCAGACATAGAGGTGAAATGTTGGGTGTTCCCCGCTGCTTCCGGTCCAAGGTTCCCAGGGCTTACCTTTGGAGATCCTCAAGTGTTCAAGTGGCCATTGCCCTCTGCCTTTGCTCACGCCAGCCTTTCAAACCTAACAAGTCTTCACCATTTTAACCACGGTTAGAGCAGGGGCAGGACACAAAGCCTAGAGGTGGCCTGCTCTATATTAAAAATAAATAGATGCATAAAAGCCCACCTTTCTCCTCCTCGTAGCTAAAGTAGATTTGGTTAAATGAGAACTAGGTGCTGGGGGAGTGGGTTGTGATGAAGGGGAAGACATATTTGTTGATGTCTCTGAGTATGGGGTGGTGAAGGCTTCCGTAGGCAGTATCCTTTCTGTCTGGGTCTGGAATGAGTGGAGAAGTAAGAGACAATCCTTGAGGATGGATTTTGTTGGGGGTGGGGGGGGGGGGCGGGTAGAGCCTAGTGTGAGGGCCTGAGGGCATTCGGACAAGACCCACAGCAACAGGAAGCCCCAGTGGGCATGGGCTGTCCTCGGGGGCAGGGGGAGCAGGTCCCTTGTGGGAGCTCCTATCAAGAGCAGGCCCAGCAGCTCTTCCCAAGGAGGGACCCTTCTGGAAGCATCAGCAATGGTGGAGAAGCTTTGTGCCGCCCCCACCCTCCACAACAGTATGACAGAAGGGAATTCAATATATATTCCAGCTTACTCAGAAAGAAAAGGGACACACAGATAGGAATGGGATCGCAGGAGGCCAGGTGTCCCTCCTCTAGCCTGTTGTTTGACCCAAAGGACCCGGCGGGGCATCCGTCTGCCTCGTGCGAACACCCCTTTATTCTCCTTACTTTGGATGGAGGGGCAGCCTCCTCCCATGTTGTCCAAAAGAAGGTCCTCCCCCCAGATGTCTGCGAGGGCCCCTCTGCTCACATGCAAGCAGAGGGATTCTTGCAGCAGACCTAAGTGTACCCGAAGGAGGCCAGCAGGCTCTGGGAACCGTGGGAACCCCGTGACGGCTTTGGTGCTGACAGAGCACAGCTCATTCTCCTAAAAATGCAAAGGCCACGGGCGCCTGGGTAGCTCAGTCCGTTAAGCATCAGGGGCTCTGTGCTGACAGCGCTGAGCCTGCTTGGGATTCTCTCTCTCCCTCTCTCTAAAATGATAATAATAATAATAATAATAATAATAATACAAAGGCCAGATAACTGTTCACAAATACTGAATGAGAACCTCCCACCCCCTCCTGGGAGCCTGGAGCTGGAAGAGCTATGAGGGCAGGGGTCCTGTCAGGGCCACCTGCCACCAGGTCAGCGATGGGCTCCCAGGAAGCAGGGTGCTGTGCTAGGTGCTAGCTTTGCGGTGATGAGCCGCGCCCTGCCCCATGGGTCTCAGGCGGGAAGGGCAGAGGGTGTGACCGCAGGGGAGAAGGTGAGCGGTCGCCACCACCAAGATGCAGTGGGACGACCGTAAGGCCTTGCAGCTGCCACCAGCCGCCACTCACCTGTCCTCTTGCTTTCTAGGAAAACTGTCCCTGGAGGAATTCATCCGAGGGGCCAAGAGCGACCCGTCCATAGTGCGCCTCCTGCAGTGTGACCCCAGCAGTGCCGGCCAGTTCTGAGCCCCGCGCCCTACGGATCGTAGAGCTGCTTGTGTTCCCTTTCGATCTTCCTTTTTAACAAGTTTGTCTTTTTTTTTTTTTTTTTTTTTTTTTTTTGCCAAACAACATTGATGGTGATGCTGCCCCCCGTGAGGTCAGATGCACCTTCCTCCGTGACGCCTTCAGCTTCCTTTGTCGTGGGAATGCCCGGAGCCCCAATCGCTTGTGGCCGAGCATGGACAGTGCTGTCTTGCACAGACCTTGTGGTGTTCGTTGTTCTATGATTTTTCCATCGCTATTATTATTGTCATTTTTCTTCTGATTCCAATGTCTCTGTTCTGAAACCGAAGACTCGGGGAGGCAAGAGAAGGGAAAACAATTCGGTCCAGTGATTCAATCGCAAGCTTCCAGGGGCTTGTTGGAAAAACAAAACTCCCCACCCGGGTCTGGAGTCGCACGTGCCCTCGGGGTGATGGTGCCGTGTGCTGGGTTCCGCAAGGACAAGGAACCCTCTGGGGCCAGGCTATAGACGGGACGTGGAGGCGTCCACTCCACCCTCTTCCCCAGCAGGCTGTTGTAGTGTCTAAGCTGTGAACGTGTCAAGGTAAATCCGTAGAGAAGAGGAACATGATGGCTCAGCTGTTTTCTCACGGCGTTTACACTAGCTGAGCTAAGATGAGTTTCTTTGGAAATTAAACACAAATGGTAACTTATATAACAAAACCAGACCCATCTTGTTGCCTATTGTGATTAAGACAAAAGACTGCTGTACATAAACTATTGGGTATTGCAGACCAAATTAAGTGTTTTGCCTTGTTTAAATGAAATGCATGTTTAGTGAGCACTAATACAATCTTATTACAGAAGACTGTTTTTAGTAGCTTAATGTGAAGTAAGCCAACTATAATGAATGTCTATGTCTTGTTTTAAAGTCATATCTGTCTTTGCACAAATGCACCAATCAACAGGTATATTTTATATATTCCAGAGAAGTACAAAGTCACCATGACTAGGACCCAACCTTAATTTCGAATGCATTTCCAGAGTGGTTGTGCCTGGAGAATAGACTAGGGCAGGTTTAAGTGGGACACGTCCTTGGGAGCCACCAGAAGGTTAATATTTGTGAGAGATGTGAGGTGATGGTTAGCTCACTCAGCCCAGCAGCTCAGTGGTATTAGATTGGAAGTGTGGTGCTCTTCTGAATAGATCAATATTCCTTAGACCCGAAAAAAATATATATACCATAAATTCTTGGGACTTCCCAGTGGTTTAAGCCACATGTATGATTAGGGAGCTGTGTCTGGAATACTGACCTTTTCATGCTCCCAGTGGCCCTTCAAACAACCAGAGGTCGGGCAGCCGGCTGACTCATCATGAAGAAGGCACGGGCCAGTGCGTCTGTGATATCCAGGGCCTGCTATGGGGAATCCCAAAGTATTTTCCATCACCATGTTCTTTGAATGCAGATTTCTATTTTGAGAGGTGACAGTGCAAATTTGCGTCGCTGTTTGGTCTGGCGATCTCACGCACACTAATTGGAATTGAAAGTTAAGAGTAAAAATTGCTGATCACAGGTAAGTCCGTCATATTTTCCCAAGCAGTAGGCATGGGGAAGTCCAAACCCTCAAGGATGTAGATGGTAGACCCTGCCCCAGGAGGAGGCCGAGAGGTCCTTAGTGGGTCTGTCTGCACTGAAGCTACTTCCTGAAGATCATGACCCACAGAAAGACAGAAATAACCATGAGGAAGATGATGTTGAGTCCATTCTAACTCTAGATTCCTCTGTGTTACCTGAGTCCATTTTAACTGGTAGCAAAAATCTGAATTTGTATGGCTGGCCAAAATGAACCAACTTTGCAGAATGAAATTTGGAGGCCTAGACTTGGTAAAATAATCTTTATCTTCCTCTAAGCGTCAGCTCCTCCCAGTCGGTCAGCCCTGAGACTTGCCGAATTCCTCCTTGGGCCGAGTGGTAAGATCTGGGTCTGAAAACCAGGGGATTACCCTAAGAGGCGGAGAGCAGAGGGCGTGAGGGACCCAGCACCTCTGCTGGTCGTGTTCAGGAGGTGCCTCCTTCCCCCACCCGGGGGTTGGGAGGGAAAGCCCTTCCTGCTGTGGACTGAAGACCAAATTCCTCCCTTTCAGTTCTCCAAAGAGGGTGGGGAGTCAGTTAATATTTGGGCAAGTCCGCCTGGGCTCTGCCTTCGGTCAGGACATCTTGTTGAGCCAGACTCATCCAGTTCCCTAGAACTGAGAGCTGTAGTGAGAAGGAGGGGAGAGGGGCTCCAGCTGCTTAGGAGAGAAAACAGAGCCAGATGCATGGCTGACGAACACCGACACGCCTGAGATGCACAGAAATAGTCCTCGTCCTGGCCTGCCATTGACCCTGTCTGTATTTTCTCGATGGTTGTTTTTCTCTTCTATTCCTTCCCAGGAAGGGCTTTGTATGTCCAATGCAATGCACTTAAATTTGGCCAAGGGACTCTGCAGCACCCAGAAGGTTGAATGCCTAAAAGTTTATGTCACTCCTTTGCTGGGCTGTTTATTGTCATTGCTGTGTTGAGGGACCTCTGGAAATGGTCTGTTCTGTCTAAAATCAAGGCAGTCTGTGATTTCAAGGGACTGGAATAAAGTGGCTTATGACTTGAAGGATGATACAGAGTGGCCGACTATCCGTTCATACCCTTGTTGAGGGTGGGGAAGGGATGTGGAGGGTGCTGTCCCATCCCATCTCTATGTCCCAGGGGGCACTTTCCACAAATGGATTTAATAATCTACAGTTGATCCTTGAACAATGGGGGGGTTGCGGGTACAGACCCCTATGCAGTCAAAAATCCACACATAACTTTTGACTCCCCAAAACATAACTACTAATAGCCTGTTGACCAGAAGCCTTACTGATAACATAGTCAATTCACTCCTATTTTGTATATATGTTATACACTGTATTCTTACAGTAAAGCAAGCTAGAGAAGAAAATGTAAGAAAGTCACAGGAAGAGAAAATACATTTAACAGTATTACAAATCTGCATATATGCAGACCCATGTAGTTCGAACCCATGTTGTTCAAGGATCATCTATATATAGTCATAGATCCCATCATGTGGAGAGGCCCCCATATCAGTTGACCTTGTGTCTCACTAGCTTGGCATTCAAGCACTTGATTGGGACATAAGGGTCTTGTGCCTCATTGACCATGCTGCCCCAGGTCAATATGCCTGGGTGAGGGTCCAGGTGCTGATACCCGCCTCCCCGCACCGGGCGTGGCTCCTGCCCTAGAGACACGGGAGCCAGGGTTTGTGAGAGGGGAATGGGGAGGTGCCGAGCCCAAAGCCCTGTCCGAAAGCATCCTGGGTCTGCACGTGGGCTTCCTTACTTCTCTCCACTCACTTATTTCTTGGCCCTCACTTTCTTCTCACCGCCTCTCCTTCCTCACAACTGGCGCTGCAAACTCTAGTCCAAGCGTTAAGTGCAATGGAAGGCAACTTCCTCTTCAGTGACAGATTGATCTCCTCTTCTCTGCCCTCTAACCTTTTCAGCCTGGAGAAGCGTCCGTAGAAAAGATGATGTGATGCAGACCCCACACCGTCCATGCAATTCGGATCAGGGTGTGTGTGTTTTGTCGTTGTCATTGGCCCTGCCTCCAGCACAGAAGGCCCTTAACCTAGAAAAAAGGGACTGAGTGTCAGCTACAGTAGGTGCCTCATGGGCCATCCAGACCTCCTGTGGGAATGGAGTTGGCCTGCAGGGGTTCTGTCTTCACCGTTTGTCCCTACGGACTAGCAATGGTCACGATACTCTCGAGTTTTGAGCCTGTTGCTCATGGCACCGATGGAGAGGTGGCTGGCAGCTGCCAAACAGATCGGGAACCCGCCCTCCTGCACCTGCTGGAGCCAACCTGGCAATTTCCAGCAAATTTCCAAGACTAAGGCTCCTGTTTTCAGGGCATTGTCCTAATAACCCCAACTCAACTGGATCCCCTCACAGCCTAGTCCAGGCACGGAGGGGGCATGCCCATTGAGGAGTCATCTGAGAGTTCTCTAAGTATGGGAGAGAGATCCTGAGAACTGTCTCTGGAAGAAATGTCGATACTTCACACGTGCCTCTCTTGGCTTGAGTATGCTCAGCACTCTTGTTTTTTGAGGTGGCTCTTCAGCTGCAAGAAAAACAAGAAAAAGAATATCGAGCCTTGTATTTCCCAAGGCAGCAGAGAATCAGCCAAATCTGCCTAAAATAGAAAGGTTTGTTGCGTAGTGAAAAGATGTTCAGGCCAAGGGTGTAACCAATGGTACATTAATGTCAAACAGGGTTCTCTACATTTGTTGTTGTTGTTTAAATGTTTATTTGGGGAGGGGGGAGTGGCAGAGGGAGGGAAAGAGAGAATCCCAAGCAGGCTCCATGCTTAGTGTGGACCAGGACTGGGGCTCGATCCCATGACCCTGAGATCATGACCTGAGCCGACATCAAGAGTCAGACGCTCAACCGACTGAGCCCCCCAGGCACCCCAGGTTTCTCTACACTTGAATGCTGACCAAGACTTAGATAGGTCTCGGGTGCTTGCCGCACTCGGTGCGAATGCGCCATGCACGGTCCCAGACATCCCTGGGATTGCGACCAGCGGTTACTCTGAGAACATTCCATGGTGTGAAGCTAACCCCCTAAGGCAGCTCAGAAGGGGCAAGAGTCTCAGAGAGTCTTATTTCATGCCTTCTTTTCCCAGAACTATTCCAGGAAAGAGAAGGCATTTTAAGAGTTTTAGAGAGGATGGTGAAAATACTTGAAAATTCTGCCCAGCTCAGCCTGCCGACCCTTATTAAATACCAACAGCTACCACCAGTGTATCATACACATGTAGACAGACAGATGGACAGGCTCTATCTTCCCAATACCAGTATTTAATCACTTTACTGAGCTGACACTGAGTGTTCAATGGCGACTCAACACAGTACCAGGCACTATAGTCTTGAAGGCGTGTGTATGTTGGGAGAGTGGAGGTAGGAGTTATTAGCAAAGAAGCAAGCTCACGGTTCAGCTGGTAAGTTTTGTCCAGCACACTGAATACAATCACAGAGTGGCCTACATCTATGTCCATGGCAGAGCAGACATCAAGTTCTTTCTTGAGTGGTGCAGGAGAGGTGTTTGCTACCCAGGGAACAAGCTGGTAACATTTGCCTTTAGTGCCCTTTCAACATCCCCTTCTCTTTTGCTGCTTCTGGCTGATCAGAGTCCCCCCCCCCGTGTTTCCTAGAATTTGAGTCCCCCAAATTAACCCGTGCACCCCTTTAGCAGAGCTCAGAGAAGTGGGGGGATGGAGGACCCTGAGGAAAAAAGGTAGCATACTAAGTTGGTAGACCAGAAACCCCACTCGGTGAATGTTTACTTGTAAGAATAGAGCCCCAGTGAATCTCTATGGGAGACCTTTTAGAAGGAGTTGGCTGTGGTCACCGGGGCGGGGCGGGGGGGGGGGGGGGGGGGGCGTGCTGTTCCGATCTTACCTTTTGAGAGCCCTGCTAGCTGATTGACAGGCTCTGGCTGCAACCTTTGGAACCACCTTAGCATTTACTCTGAGGCCACATTCTCTGGGGCTGCTCCCAGTGACCGCACATGGTGGCGTGTTAGGACTGGCCATTCCTGCCCCACACAGATTCTTCCTGCAGGTGACCTATACTCGAGGACTCCTCAGGGGCCTGGGTGAGGCAGTCTGAAGCTCATCTTACCCAAGCGTCCTTCCCTCCTTCCCTCCCCCCTTCTCTCTTCCCTCTTTCTTTCCTTCCTTCCTTTCTTTCCTTTCACAGGGGTTAGTCCACATGCTCTCCCTGTCTCTCCCTGCTCACTACCCCTTTAGCCTTCACATGAGTTTCCCAATAAATCTCTTGAATGTCTAATCCCATCCTGGCTTCTGCTTCTTGGACGACGTGAACTGACGCAGTGACCATCCCTTACCCATTCCTGTTGACCCTCAGTTCCATGGGCTCAGACACTCGAGTTGGCAGCCTTCCCAAAGTGAGTTTCACATTGGTGACTTTTCATTACATTGTACAAGAGCTCAGGGTAGGAGGGGTTATATTATGCCTTAGAACTGGGGTGATGACAGAACCCTGGCTCTCCCAGGATGAGCCCTTATTACTGTGCTGATGCCAGGCCACTATCACTTTGGACCGACATCACTGCCTCGGAGGGCAGACTACATCTAACCTGCCTCTTTGTCCCTAGGGGCACAAAGTAACGAACTGAATTAGCACAGAGTGAAAGGCAAGAGCCGGGACGGGACCCTGTGGCCCTGACAACTGGTCATCCTCACCTACCTGACCAGAGTTCCATATGGGGGGCAGCGGGGGGATGGCGAGGCACACCCAGCACCTTGGCTGCCACCGGCCAAGGGAGGGACTGCCTCAGGACAGATGAGGAGACCAGCTACTTCCTTTACAGGACCTACTCAGACCTGTGGGTCCACTTGACCACCCATGGAGGCCGTGGAACATGGGTCATGGCAAAAAGGCCTTGTGGCCCATTGCTAATCCCTCCAGAAGCCTCCTCCCTCAGTTCCTCCCCCAGCCTGTTCTCCCCTGCCCTCTGGTCCCGGCATAGCGGCTGCTGGGAGTGCCACTGGGGTTGCAGCCATCAGAGAAGACTTCCTTGAGGCAAATTTTCAGCCAAGATTTGAAAGCTGTGTACGTAGACAGTGTGAAATGCAGAAGGATGTAGAAGTGCTGGTCCACAGGAGAGCTAGCCCAGGGACGTGTGGCCTCGGGAGCGATGGACTAGGCGACACCAGGGACTACGAGGGACAGTATCGGCCGGTGACTTCTCTCACGTCATCTGTGGTCAGACCACTGACCGCAGGTTTTGCCGCGTGGATGTTGCACACACGGACTTCTTCCGTAGAAGTTTGTGGTGTCTTTTCCGTGTGAGTTAACAAATGCTGAGTCGACAAGACGCTGCGAGTGAAATCTTCCTCCAAGTCATCACATTCAAAGGGGTCCTCTGGAGAAGGAGACTTCTGCTTGGGGGAAAGAGATGAAAGCCCCTGGCCTCCCATCCTCCCTTCAGAGCTGAACCGGAAACGCTGGTATCCTTCACTCACGCTGCCCCCTCCCTCCGACTTGCAAGGACCACCAATGATTATTTTAGGCCTTGCCATCTTGTGGCTTTGGGTTGTTCCAGGCAAGACTGGAGAGAAGCTAAAGCGAGAGCTGTATGCTGCTCTTAATTTTCAAGAGGGCTCGTCATGTGACCTCTCCCAGGCTGTGAGCATCCTGGTGACTCCAGATAAATAGAAACATTTGCGCTTAAAATACATATTCGGGTATCTGGGGTGTGTATATTTCACTGTCAGGAAACAGAGAAAAACAAATCAGCATAGGTCTCTTCATCAGATTTTGTTGATTGATGCCTAAGCACTGTAAAACCCTACAAGCTTCAAAGTATTAAGGCTTTCTAGAATAAATAACGTAGCTTCATTACTTACCTTCCTGTGAAAGAAAGAAAGAAATGCTGCTTGTTCAGAGGCTCTCTGGAGTTGAGCGTGGATGACGGCTGAACAGCATGGTGGCCCAGTGGGGAGGCAGGCAGAGGAAGCGCTAACGAACACTGGAATCCTGAGTCCGGCTGTTTGCCTCTGAGCTGACAGATCCTAGTGACCTGGGAGTTTGGGGGCAAGAGACCATCGTGATGGAACTGGAGTTTTAGCCATGTGGTTTCAGCCTCTGTAGGGGCTGGTACAAATGAACTAAAGAGCCAGAAAGTTCCTGTGATAACTTACATGGGGATGAGCATGAGCGAGGCGGTGAGGAAGGTAAAAGCGTGTGGACAGGACCTACTCTCCCTGCCTTGAGGAGCCGGCCAAGAATAACCACCCTGGTGGCCCATCGAGGCACAGTGAAGGCGTCTTGATTTCTTCAGCCTTCTTCTCCTGTAACCATGGGGTGGAGCACAAGGCAGAGGACGTGCCTGCTGTGTTGAAGTCTAGGACCCGAAGGTGTCCAAAGGGGGCCTAGAATCTTCCCAAGGCCACACTGCGGCTTCTTTCCAACAAGGCAAAGAAGCCCCAACACCCACCTCACAGAAAGCACCAGACACTGTCATTTACTCTGACGTTATGAATATTTATTTTTTTCTCTTAAAAATGTACAAAAAATAAAATAACTGTATTTATAGTTTATAGATTCCCCTTCTCCCATTTACAAAACTATTAAGTTACATTTGCCTTTTTCTTTTGTTTAAAACACGAGAGCAAATTGTCCATCTTTCAATCTCCCTTGCTTGTTTTTAAGAAAGGGCCGTTCACAGAATTTGGCACAAACCCTCTGTTTCTGTTGCATTTTCCTAATTTTAAATAAGAAGGAAAATAAATGTTTGATTCATTTCACGCCTCGTAAGTTTCTGGGCTGGGACGTGCCTTAGTCTTTCAGGATCCAAGTCCAAGATGACATCTGACTGCGTTTTTCTGTTGGTTCCAATCTCCAGACACCCATTAAGTCTAAGCAGTGCGGGTATGTGTAAGAAAAATACTTGTTTCACGTGTCCCTCATCTTACATGGATTTTTTTCAGAGAAGCATATTTGTTTAAGTGTAATAAATTGAAGGGACAAGAGAAGAGGCAAGTCTTCCTATCTTTCTAGAGTGTTTCCGCTCAGAAAATTGTACTCATCAAAGCCCTGCTGACATACATCCAAGCTAGACCATGGACACTCTGAGAATGCAGAGGGGGCAGGAGAAGGATGGGGGGCAGATCAGATGGGAGGTGATGCTCTCTCTGCACCACCCTTCGGTGGCACTGGCCTCACATTCTTTGTTCTGGTAGGTGGGGGTCACCACAGTGATGGCTCAGGGACTGGAAACAAATGCAAAGGCGTCTCTGATCATCCTCTCTTGGGGAAGACCAGCAAACATTTCCCCAAAGAGACTAGAGAAAAAAGGGTAGGGTAACTTGTGTCAGACGCCCCAAATCTTATCTCTTCCCTACTCTGGAGTCTCTGCCCCAGCCCAACAGTATTTGCCGTTTCGTCGGCCGGTCACGTTCCAATCCACCTCTGAGGCAAAGAGCACGCGAAGTGCAGGGTACGTCATAGATTTTCAACACTGAATCTGTCCGTCACAGAACAGAGCTTCATCAGGACCCAGGAGGGTCCCCACGCTGCTGGTCCAGGGCATGGCAGCCAGAGCGGGGGAGGAGGGAACAGATGGGAGCAGAACTGAATCCGGGATGCAAACCTTTGGCACCACAGGAAGGGATAACGTGTCCAGAAGACACAGAAAGGTGCCCCGTTACCATCACCCGGACATCTTCCTCGGCGCGGCACCCGCTCTCCATTCCATCCAAATCGTCTAGAGCCTCAAGGAGAAACAGCTGGGCTGGGAGCAGCCCTTCTGTCCTGCTCTGGGCGTCAGGGGCAGGTGGGGTGCGAGGCAGGGAGCCCTTGGAGAGAGAACTCCCTGGGTGAGACGTCAAAGTGCTTTACAAATAAATCTGGGCCCTTACATAGAACCTGCCCTAGTGCAGGACCTGGGGCTGGGGACGTGTCTGGCTACCTAAAGGCCAGTGCTTCAACCCACAAGGGTGAACGCAAACCCCCAGGCCACCTACCTGTCCCTTCAGAGAGAACAGCGGCCCAGGACGGTTCATGATTTCGCGAGTGTTTAGGGAAGCATTTTTTCTACTCTTCGTCTCCCAGAGCATGTACGGGAGGACCAGGCCTTCTCTCTCCCAGTCCTCCTCCAGGGGCTGCCCTTCGGAAGAGCCAGGAGGCTCTGGGGGCACCCCCTCCCCCCGTCCCCCCGAATCCAGCAGCCCGGAGCAGAGGTGGCCACGGGAAGCAGCCCCCCCAACCTGTGAATTCGGAGCTAAGCTGTTGGCATCACTCTCAGAACCGCAGCTGGGCTTTTGGGGGAGCCACTGGAGATGAAAGACGCACTCGTCAACTGTCAGGCGCTGCACAGAGGCCTGGTCCTCATGATCACCAAGTTCTGCAGTGGCCCCAGCACGGGGCCCAGCCGCAAGCCCCCTGCGGTCTGTCCGGAAAGCTCACCGAAGCTGGAGGAGCTGGGGCCTCAGACAATCTGACCTTTCCCGCTGACGAGACCGTTCAGAGAGTGAGAGAGGCCGGAAAGCATATCACCGGGAGGCAAGCGTGGCGGCCCACAGGGCGGGCGTGCCCGCTGGCACCCCTGCAGTCACCGGACAGCCCGAAGGCCGCTTCCCTGTCCCGGCGCGTCCCCTGCAAACCTCTCGCAGAAAGCGGAGCCTCAGCTACGCGTCTGCCCTAGGCCAGCGGCAGTAAACATGCCCACGTACCGCAGGTAAAATATATTATTGCCATATTATAAACACTATGTACATAATAGCCAGGCGTACCTTCTGGGTTACTAATTACACGGTAGCCGAATGTCTTCCTGTACAAGGCCTGGCGGCCACTCACTGGAAACCCCCAGACGTGTTTAGCAGGACGGCCTTCCCCAGAGACACCTGAAGGCTTGTGACCAGGACGCGGGTGTCCACCTCTGACCCCGCCCGACAGCGGCAGTGGGCAGCAGCTCGTTCTGACCAGCCGCTCAGGGCAAGCGGAGGTGAGGCGTTCTCGGGCTCTTCGGGGTGAACAGATTGGCTGTGTTTCCCTTGAAAGGTGAGGGGGGGGGCTCTGGACGGTCTCACCTGGGGCCAGCAGTGTCCTGCAGAGTCCTGGCAGGCCTGGACCCCAGGGCTCCAGAAACAGGTGGACAATAAATAAGTGTCTGACAGGCCCAGCGCGCCTTCCTGAGGGGCTCAGGATTTAGCTCCAGCAGGAGCCAGGGGATGGGCCAGACACACTGATAAGGGACGGGGCTCTGTGCCTCGCCCGGCTCCCAGCACAGTCTGTAACAGCGGTTGGGGGGTGCGGGGTGTGGGGGGGGGGGCAGGGCTCTGGGCTCTGGGCCGGGGCTTCCACCTCTCCCAGGGAGGAATGCACCGAGGGCCCCTGCTGAGGGGACGCCGAGACCAGGGCTCAGATTTCCATGAGCGTGATCTTGAAGCCTTCCACCATGCTCTCCATGTTGAGAATGAAGGTGTCCTCATTCGAGTAGTGCTCAATGATGTTGTCGTCCATGTTCACCAAGATGCTGCCGGGGAGGAGGGTGGGGGGTAAGAAACAAAGACGCCATCAACGGCAAGTGGTGGGCAAGGACCGACCCCAGGCTGGGGGCTCCCCTAGCCATTCTTTGGCAAGGGAGGCTGGGAAGGGTGGAGGAGAGAGGAGGTAAGGCAGGAAAAGAAGACCCTCATATTTTCTTCCCGCAGAAACCAGTCTGAAGAACCCAAAGCCTCGACTGGTCAGAACTAACCTCACGACTCCTTATTAAACAGGTCTCCGGAGGCATTCAACCCAACCCTCTTGCTTTATAGATTAGAAAACTATGGCTCAGAGAGATGAGCCGGAAATCACACAGTAAGCTAGTGACAGAGCCGGGTCCTACACGTGTCCCCCGTTTGCATTAAACCATACTGCCTCTTGAAAATACACTTTAAAAAAGTACTCCAGGGGCACCTGGGTGGCTCAGTCAGTTAAGCATCCAACTCTTGATTTCGACTCAGGTCATGATCTCATGGTTCGTGAGTTCAAGCCCCACATTGGGCTCGGTGCTGACAGGGCGGAGACTGCTTGGGATTCTCTCTCTCTCTGTTCCTCCCCTGCTTGTGGTCTCTCTCTCTCTCTCTCTCTCAAAAAAAAAAAAAAAAAAAAGTACTCCATAGTCAGAGGAAGAGAAAGATGAAGAACTGTGGCTACCCCATTGGGAATGTAATGTGTTTCAGGGTTTCAGAGACCTTGTGTTTACTCTTCACAGCAGTCTTGAAGGTAGGCATGACCATCACCACCTTGCAAATGAGAAGATTGAGTGCAGGGAAGGTCAATCAGCTCCCCAAGGTCATCCAGCTGGTTCGTGGCTGAGCTAGATCAGAAATTGGCTTTGCCTGGCTCTGAAGCTCGCCCTTCACCACGTGTGACCTATGGTCAACTATCCCAAGTGGATTTAGTTTTAAGAGAACCAACAACCTCTAGGGTCTCTCCATCATTTGGAAATCAGATCTCAGTTTGCCATCGAAGAACTGACTCATTTGACAGCTATGTGTCATCTGGCAAGTTTAGGAGCCTCAGTTTATTCTGCAAAAATAAGAAAAACAACTCCTCTCTAGACGGTTGTCGTAAGGATTAAAGTTTTTAGCGCAGGGCTTAACATGGCGGTCGATGGAAGTGAAACATTATCACCGTCAGACTGTATGTCTGCACTGAGGATTTCTGCTCGGCAGTAAGACCTTGAGACACCACTCAAATCTCATCCTCAAAGGAATACACTCAGCCTATTGCACTGACTGTGAGGAAAACTGTAACGTACATTTAAGGGAGCGTCCCAACAGGGCTCCAGTGGAAAAGGTCTCCCATTTGACTCCTGCTCTACCAAGAGACCCATCACTCAGAAAGCCTGAGCATCTCAGCAAATCAATCTCCTTTATGACAGAGGCTCAGAGAAGAGCTTAAAGACCTGTTTTCTTTAGGAAAAAGTTATTTTCTGTAGGAAAATAACTCCAGAAGCTGACTCGGTGGAAACGCTCTCCTGGGACTAAATCCAGCTCCCGCAGCCTCTACTCTTAGACCCTCATACGCAGGAAGCCCTAGGAAGGCTGGGGGGTGGTAGCGTGGGGAGGAATAACAGAGCAGTGTATATAAAGCACTTGCAGGGGGCCCAGAACCTACTGAGTGCCTCATGAACGAGTTATTGTTCTTAACGCTGAGAATAAGCAGGTCCAACGGTCATTTAGATCATTTTGTTAATATTCACCTCAGAAGAATTCGCTATACCCTGAGCGCTTCTGGTTCTTCATGTGTCACCCTGAAACCAACCCCAGAGTAGCATGTGATTCTTTACACACTCCACACTTGGCAGAGCTGACTTTGCCACTCTCCCCAGTGTCCTCACCCCTTCCAGACCCTTCTATTCCACCACTCTGACATTGCAATAGGACATCTCAGGCGGCATCATGACAATGCACTGTCTCCCTCCCTCCCTATCTTATTAAAGATCTTCAAAATGCACTGCGTTTGCAAGCTGCTCAGCAATTCTTTGTAAGGATGACACACAGTTTTTATAAAAGGTGGAAACAGAACTAACAAAAGGCAGACACCATTTTTTTTTTTTTAAAGGGACTATGTAGACTGATTTGGAAGTCAGTTTAAGTTGTTTCTTTCTTACCCTTTTTTGCTTTTCTTGTAAAGCTTTGCGATCTTCTCCACAGGCAATCCGTATTTCTCAGATATCTGTAACACCAATAACAGAAAGGCAGATGAGCATGGAAGGGGAGGCTAAGCAGAGGCAAGAGAGAAACCTCGGCTCTCAGTCTCGTGGAGATTCTCCTGGGTGCCCGTATCCTTCACTCAGGAGTCAAGCTCCCAATACGGCTCAGCTGCAAGGCTCTCCTGTGCCTAAACCTTGAGTCATTCAACGAAAGATTCAGCCACATGGTAATTTAATCTACAATAAAGGTATCATCTCAGATTAGCCGGAAAGAAAACGGACCCCGCCCCGATGTTGGGTTAAATAAGTAGCCATATAGAAAAAATTCAACAAGTTAAGCTGGATCCCTTCTCTACTTCTGACATCAGAATGAATTTCAGATAGAGCAAAGATTTACACGGGAAGGCTGAAACCATAAAAGTATGAGAAGAAACCATGGGTCAGTTCTTTGTATTGATGTCATCTTCAAGGAGGGAAGATCATTCCAATGAAGACATGAAACCTGAAGAAACAAGGTCAAAAGGTTGATCAAACAACAGAGAATTACAAATACGGGTAGAGCAAACTCTGCCATAAGGAGCGCAAGACAGACAATATACTATGAAACTTTCTTGTCAATGGGAAAAGGAAGAACCCAGCGTGAAGAAGTAACTCCCAGAGAAAAGCACGAGAGGACAGTAAGTACATGAAGAAATGTACCACCTCACTCCTCACTTTAAAATTTCAAATTGAACCAGTAGGATGGAATTTTATGTTATCAGGCTCACAGAAACTAGAAGAATGATAATATGATAATATGTCAGCTAGAGCGTGAAAAACGTCAGATCTCGTATTCCATAGGTGGAGAATAACAAGCTTGAGCTTTTTGGAGGGAAATTTAGGAAAAGCTCTTAAAATTTAGAAAGCATATTCCCACATATTCCACCGCTAGTAACTTGGTCTACGGAAATACGCCCAGACGTACGCAAAGCTTTTCAAAGCATCGTTGTTCATAATAGAGAAAACCGTATATAACAAGCACTCATTAAGCATGTTTTGGTATCTTCACAGTCGAAAGCCATCCAGTCATTTAAAAATGCGACAAGCCTATATGAAAAATAAAGTCCTTAACACACGAAGGGGAAAAAGCCAACAAATTGCAAAACAGTATATATGGTGTGACCCCATTCAGGTTTTTAAAGAAATAAGTATGTAAGGAAATAGAAAATATGTGAAGGACCTGACAATCTGTTACTCTATTAACAGCGGCTACCCTGGGAGAATGGACAGAAATGAGACTCTTTTACTTTTCACTTTGTACCATTCTGTAGTGGCTTGCCCTCCCCCCGTCCTCCTTTTGACAACGATTGTGATTCACTTTTACAAATATAAAGCAATCACAGTTTGGAGATGGCTTCTGGAGAGACCTACCCTCAATGTCTGTCATGCCTTCTCTGTCCCAAATCCGATCCACCAGCCTCTTCTGAGCCCAGCGGCTGGGGGGGGGACTCACAGCCAGCTAGGATAAGTGAGTTCTGGGACAGGGGCAGCTGGGCAGTGGAACAGGGGCTCTGAAAAGAGGCTGAGGAGCCCTAGGGCACAGGCAGACAGCTCTGGATCCCCGGAAGAGCTTATCCCACGTACAAGCACACATTCCCACCTCTTACCCCTCCACTTGCACAGGAAGGACTCCTCATCCCCAGAATAAGCCCAGAGGAGCAGAAAAGAACGCCGAGAGGGCAACAGGAGCCTGGGGAACCAGCAGCCTGCCTTCCACTCGTCACTGCTCCATCACTGATGGGACCGCCCTGTGCCCACAGCAGAGCCTGAATGTGCCCAGCATGTAAAATGACATGGCCTGGGGGCAGCGGAGAGGATGAACGGTGCTTGTGTTGTAGGCATCCATTTGAACAGAACATTAAAAAAAACACCTATGAAGATTGCACACACATGCAAAATTCTGATCCAAAAATGCGATTACTGAACTAAACACGTTCTAAAGTTCAGTAAATGAACTGAAAGACTGGTAGTCAATACAGCAAACCAATAGTATTAGGAAAGATCAATTAGCAAAACAAGTTCAAAAGCAGAGCAAAGACATGGAGCATAGAGGAACTCGTGAACAAAAAAGGCAGCTTTAAAAAACAAAAGCGAACAGAGAGATTTGAAGAACAGAGGTAGGCCACAGAAGATGTGACTATCCAGGGTCCCAGGCAGAGAAAAAGGAACTGACGGAGAAGAGGAAATAATTAAACAAATAACAGAAGAAAGACCCAGGTTTTTGGACAAAGCGGGGAGCTCCTGAATCCCGGGAGAGATCAACGAGGAAAGACACGCATCTGGCCATTCTGAACAAAGTGCCGGATCTCCAAAGGGTAATAAAAACATTCTGAAACCTTCCAGAACAAGTTACCACCACCACCCCCCCTCCAAAAAAAGGAACAGAAGAATAAACCTGGCTTCGGTCTTCCCATCTGCAACATTAGAAACCAAAGGATAGCAGAGTAACCTCTCTAGACTACTGAAAAAAAGAACTTCACCCCAAGAACCTTGTACACCAATAAGCTATGCCTCAGGCATCAGGGTGAAAAAAAAAATGGTATCGAGGAAATGCAAAAGTTCAGAGAACATTTCACCCAAATGAAATGTTCACTCCAGGAGGAACATACTCACAAAAGAACGTTATCTAAACAGAAAATGCATCAGAAAAGAGGTTTCGGCCAGGCGAAGGGGGAAGACAACAAACCACTAGCATTGTGCCATAAATAAATTTTTAAATGTATACAAACACCCTCTCTTCATCTATCTATATTATATTGATATATACTTCACTACAGATCGACAGTGATCTATCAGGATGTAGCTGTGTGTGGCTGTTTACATAGTTAGATGGAATGGGGGTGCAAAATAAGGGCCAAATAAAGATTCTCGAAGTAAAAAGGACACACTAAGGGAGCAAATCTCATCGTTTGTTAGAGTGAAAGCATCAAACTATCTCAGCAACACCAAGAAGTCGGGAGTCTGGGGGGCCAGAGGGGTGAGCACCCCCGACGCACTCGGGCTCAGCAAGAGAAGGCGGCAGGAGAGGGAGAAACCAAAGCTCTCACGGCCTCGCCTCGTGCTGGGGGGAGCTACACAGCGATGGTGCAAAACATAGCTGGAATTTCAGCTTCCGATCACAGAGAAGTGAGGAGGGACCGAAATAACTGAGGGAACGTAAACAGTAACTTTCCAGCAAAGGTGGAAAACAGCAAGTCAATAAGTCTGCCAAGCAGAAGAGGCAGCAAGAGGAAACTGCAAAGTAAAATCAAGAATAAAGAAAAATACAGACGACAGAAAATCCAGTCTATCCGTCATTATGCCAAATGAGAACGAACTGCCTTTTTCCATCGAAAGCCAGAGTGTCAGCGTAGGGAAAAAAGAAAAGTTAAAAGAAGGGCGAGAAAGAAAGAGAACCAGCTGGTTGTTTGGCAGAAAAACACCAGAGGCAAAGGCTAAAGAGGGGATGGCTGGAGGGCTAGCAAACAAAGGAGAGCAGGGGTGAGGACATTTGTAGACAACAAGGTGAGCGTTAGGGTTGATGAGGTTACCCAGGATGTTATGCAATGATAAAAAACACAGTGTAGGAAAAGGTGTAGCAATCTTAAACTTGAGGCCCCCAACAGCACAGCACTTGAGCACCAAGTACAAGATGGTGGGCAGATTTGAAAGAAAAACAAGTATCGTGGGACACTTCACCACAGGAACAGGCACAGTACTGTAGGAGGACAGCAGTCGCCCATACTCCCGGTTTGCTTTTAGAGTTGGACACACCTAAGGCAAGTAAGAACAAAGGAATAATATCGTCGCTATGCTAGATTTAATATTTCATATACACACACACACACACACACATCTCCTAAAGAGAATCTATCATGTGTTGGGTCACAAAGATAAGCCAAATTACATCAGAATTCATTAGAAATGCAAAATTCAAAGTTGCCACACATGCTTAATTATTTGGAAGTAGGGCAGTCCCCTTTTATCCATAAGGATACACTCCAAGATCCCAGTGAATGCCTGAAACCTCAGACAGTAACAAACCCTGTATGTATACACACACACACACACACACACACACAATGTTTTTTTCGTACACATACATACCTATGAGAAAGTTTAATCTACAAATTAGGCACAGAGATTGATAACTAATAATAAAACAAAAATTATTACAATATGCTGTAATAAAAGTTATGTGCATGTGGTCTCTCTCCAAAATATCTTACTGTATTGGACACACCCTTCTTTTTGTGATAACGTGAGCTGATAAGATGCCTACGTGACGAGATGAAGCGACACGAATGAGTTGAGCGTCAGGCTATTGACCCTCCAAAGATCATCAGGGGATCATCTGCTTCTGGACTACGTCTGACCACAGGTAAGTGACACCGCGGAAAAGCGAAACTGGGAATAAGGGGGCCCCAGAACCCTGGCTGTGTAACAGCTCAGCACCCCTTCCTCAGACTCTCCAGTTCCTTTAGCAACCGTCTGGGGAAGATGCTATGTTATAGCTATCTAAAGAAGCTCTAAAAGCAGCAAGTTTCTTTGAGCATCGTCATGCTATTTCCAAAGCGGTGAGATAGTCTGAATAAGGTAGGATGGGCACAGATTTTGTCACTCCTCCCCAGGCTCAATACCGTTGCCCTTTGGGAGAATTTCTACTTCCTTCCTCTCGTCTTCCCAAGCCCGGCACCTGCGCTATCTGCCGGGTCCTGGCGTCCACACCTGCACATGCCAACCGAGAAAGAAACGCTGACGTGTGCTGGTTCGCACCCAGAGCAGAGCGCTGCGAGTGGAGCCTTGCTGAGGGATGGAGGTGTGGCCGTTGCTCAGGAGTGAGCTCACCGTGGCCCCCACCCCGTGGGGCTCCAAACCCACCCAGTCAACAGAGCTGGTGCACAGAACCAATGCTGGAGGAGCGGGTCCCCTCGGCATCGTTCCTGGAGCCGCCACTCCCTGAGCACTTCCGGGTTGGTCTCAGCCAGCGCTCCCTAACCTGGGGTCTGCAGATGCCCGGAGGACACACATGAACTGGGGTGGGGAAAGCGTACATCTTTATTTTCGCTAACCTTGGACTTTAATTTAACCTTCCCTACCTACCGCTAATAGTCTTAGCGGTAACTGAGTTTTGTTACCAATGGAAGTCACAGATATTCTCATGTCATATTAGAATTACGGCACAGATCTCGAAATATCAATTACGTTCATCCATCAGACTTCGAAAGTACAGTAGTTATGAGTCCCACCCATAGATCATGTTAGTGCATGAATAAGGAGCGCATATATTCCCGTAGCACAAATATTTTTCATTAAGGACCTCAATGTGATCGATAGAATTGGTTTCCTTTGTAATCCTGTGTTTTTTATTTTGTACATTGAAAAACTTTATTCAGAGCAGGGTCCATAGACTTCATCACACTACCAAAGACGTGCCACAGCACAAAAAGGGAAGAATTTCTGATCAGCATTCCCTACGTGAGAACTTGCTGTCGGCTGGACCATGTGTTATTTGTACCTGATTATTATTCTGACTTGCTTGGCCTGAAAGGGTTTGTTTTTTTTTTTTAACTTTGGTTGGTGTCGTTTGGAACTTCTTTTTTAAAATAAAATAGGGACATGCTTCTACCCAACGCCATCAGACTCCTATCTGTAAGTTCCTCTCTTGTGAAAGAAAAGTGATTCTGATTCTTGGTCTTTTCAGAGGTTTGACTCCCAATGCCCCAGAGCAGGAATGCAAGTACCTCGGCTCACAAATCAGTCGATAACGATCAGAACTAGGCAATTTGCATAAAACCAGCACAATTCCAGTCTGGACTTGGGTCTGCTGGGAGTGGCAGCAGCAGCTAGCATTTATTGAGTAGTTACTAAGTGCCTATCATAGGGGCACATAACACTCTGATCCAACAGATGCATCATTACAGTAAACAGGTACCTTTCTGAGCCCTGTTGATCAGGTGAGGCAACTCGAGCTGACAGTCATTAAATAATTTGCCCTGCTAATAAGTGGCAGAGATGGGTTTCAAAGGTAAGAATCTGGCAGTCCGGTTTCAGATTCTGAACTCTTAGAGAAAATGGGCATACGTGAGACTGAAGGGCAAATGTCTGCCCTCCACACAACTGTCACAGGCAGAGGGAGTGGCAGCTTGATAATACGCCACAGTGACAGAGCGTCCTCTGCCTCCATGCCAGGCGAGGAAGCGTGTTTTGGCAAATTCAGAAACCCTGGAAAGAAGTGGGACTGTGCAAGATATCATGCGGAAGAAGCTGGCCATCTGTCAGTGCGTTATAGAAGAATTGATTCCTTCTGCCCAGGCCCTGGATGATATCACCCCTAAACCCTGCTCTCTATGCAAGGAAAAGACGTGCTGCACGATAGTTCTCTTGAAGGCAGCAGTTAGTAAGAGCGCTTGCTTTTTAATCTGTGCTTTTCAATTTACCTGCAACAGTGATCCACTTCTTTTTTTAATTTTATTCTTTTAATGTTTGTTTATTTTTGAGAGAGAGAGAGAGAGAGAGAGAGAGCGAGCATGAGTAAGGGAGGGGCACAGGGAGGGGGAAACACAGAATCCAAAGCAGGCTCCAGGCTCCAAGCTGCCAGCACAGAGCCTGACGTGGGGCTCAAAATCACGAGCCATGAGATCGTGACCTGAGCCAAAGTTGGACGCTTAACCTACTGAGCCACCTGGGAGCCCCCACGATGATCCACTTCTATGATTTTTAAAAACCCATCATTAATATTTTTAAAGACCCCAAAGACTTCCTTTACACCCAGGAGGATTCTAGATCTTGGACATATCTCATCAATGTGTTATTGGTTGGTTGCCTGATGAGCTGTAATTTTTAGATTTTTACTTTGTAGAGTATTATCTTTGCCCAGAAACCTCAGGTATGTGACAGACAGAACTTAGAGACTCCCACTGATTTCCACCAATGTAGGACTCAGTCTGCCTTGTCTAGAGACATCCAACAGGACAGCCTGCTCTGGAAGGCAGTGACTTCTATTTGGGGTTATAAACTATTCAGTGTGGGTTCTAAGAAACACATTTAAAAAGGAGGAGACTCTGGCTTGCAAACACTTCCTTGGTGGCTGCATTCGACCTATCAAGAGAATCAGGAAGCAGTGGCGTTTATCGCCATGCGTGAACAACTCAGTTGAATTGAAGAGGGTGCCACCAGGTCCACTGAACAACCCCTTCCCTTGTGTGCATCAGCCAACTGAACAACAGAGAACATCCCTACCCCTTTCTCTAGCCCCTTTGGCTTGGAGGAATTTCAATCCACCTCCCTACCCTGTAGTACTTACAGTTATCCTCTATCTATCTATCTATCTATCTATCTATCATCTATCTATCTATCTATCTAATCTATCATCTATCTATAGAGTATTTCTATGTGTTACTTTTAGGTGCCATGTATGTGGCCTCATTTAATCTTCAGCACAACTCTACATCTCATTTTATATCATTATCCTTATAACGATGGCCCACGTTATTATTATTCTTATTTCAGAAATTATGAAACTGGGGTACAGAGAAGTTGAGTAACTTGCCCAAAGTCACATCACTCAAATGTGTCAGGGCCAGGATTTGAACCTGACTGTGTGGGGTCAACCCCTACACATAGTACTTTTGCTTGATGGTTTATTATTGCCTCCTTTTCTTTCCTTCAGTTGTTGTGAGCTATGACTTGGAAAGTTTATTCTTCTGGAAGTAGCTTTTCATGTGTGGACATCTAATTGGATGTAACACACTCAAGGGCTTAAGTCGGCGTCACCACTCTGTGGAGCTATCAGCCCTTGGGAGACCCCCTTTCTGGGCCTCAGTCTCCACCTCTGTAAGATGGTGATGATGCCAAGTTCCCAGGGGGTATTGCAAGGACCAAATAAAGCAATGCATGTGAAACCATGCCACCCACAGCACTCAGCATGATGGCCTGTATATAGTAGGCGCTCAGTTCAGTCAAATATTTATGCTCAAGGATCTGGGGATACACAGAAGACACAAAGTCCCTGTGCTCGTGAGCTTTACACTCTATTGGGGAGGAGAAAAAAATAAACGTCTAGCAAATGTTAAATACGTCAAATATGGAGTAAAACAATGCACGGTAAGGGAACAGCGATAGAAAAGCCATTTCTGTAGGTGGTATGGCCAGGCCCATCTCAGCAAGGGCCATGTAAGCAGAGACCCAAGGGATATAAGAGAGCGAGCCTTCAGATCATGATCTCACGGTCTTGTGAGTTCGAGCCCCACGTGGGCTCTGCACTGACAGCAGGAAGCCTGCTTGAGATCCTCCTTCTTTCTCTGTTCTTCCCCCACTCACACTGTCTCTCAAAATAAATAAATGAACTTAAAAAAAAGAGAGTGAGTGAGTGTTGTCCACACGAAGAACACTCCTGACAGAAGGAGAAACAGGTGCAAAGGCCCTGAGGTATGAGTAGGCCTTAGGGGACTCAGAGACCAGCAAGGAGGCTACACAGCTGAAGATTCATTTGTAGGATTACTAAGTAAAATCACTTGGAAAAACCAAAGAACTTTAAAAACTCATGTCAACTCCACTACCACCACCATCATCATCACAAAATCTCTGTCTGTAATCAGGTTTAAAACCTAATTGTAAGAATAAAGAAGCCTGGGGCGCCTGGGTGGCTCAGTCGGTTAAGCGTCCGACTTTAGCTCAGGTCACGATCTCGTGGTCTGTGAGTTCGAGCCCCGCATCGGGCTCTGGGCTGATGGCTCAGAGCCTGGAGCCTGCTTCCGATTCTGTGTCTCCCTCTCTCTCTGCCCCTCCCCCGTTCATGCTCTGTCTCTCTGTCTCAAAAATAAATAAATGTTAAAAAATAAAAATAAAAAAATAAAAGAATAAAGCAGCCAAAGTGAATCACCGAAGTTACACAGATGGCTTAGTTGACATGATACCAAATATGCAGACGAAAAGAGGAATATTCTATTTTATCCAAATGACACCAAGTGTGGGGGCATTCAGTAACATCTGCTGACAGAGAACTAATTTTTTCTATCCAGGTGTCTACATCTGTATGTGTAATGATATTATGGCATTGAAATGAAGGTGTGGGAGGTTCAGGACGAGTAAAAGAATTATCCACTCCTGAAGAAAAGCGACCCAATATGACACAGGTTGAACAATAATTCCATTCTTCTTTGTTGTGATCAAGAGTTCTTTCTAAGACAGTGAGAGGTCAAGGGCAGTACAAACAAACAGAACAATTTTCCAAGGTAGGCACTGTCCACAGTTTACAAGGAAGGAAACAGAAGACTCTGAGTGCCATTTGTGACACCGCACAGTCATGATAGGCGCCCAGTCACTCATGTTTGCCAATCGTTTTTTCCTCTGCGTGCACTACTCTCCCCCATACCCCCAGCCAAGCAAAGCAAGGAATGCGTAATGAACTCCCCTGTGAGATATCAGAAGTTCAACTCTCCTATGGTGGGGGAGGGTTGGCAGAGGTTACTCAGTGGGTGAAAACAAAAGTTCAAATAAAAACTTGCACATGAATGTTCACAGCAGCACTATTCCAAACAGCCAGAGGGTGGAAAAACTCCAAAAATCGATCAGCTGATGAATTTGGAAAAACAAAATATGGTATATCCCTACAACGGAATATTATTCGGCCATGAAAAAGAATGGAGTCCTAATTATACTACACCATGTTTGAAACATTATGCTGAGTGTGAGAAACCAGCCACAAAAGACCACATATTGTATGATTCCACTTAGAGATTCCACTATCCTATACATTTTAACATTTTGCCTCACAACCCAAGATGCTGTTCCAATGTAGCCATTTTGCAGACCCACAAATGAGTTGGGATGGTCCCATGGCAGTGTCTCCATCACCATAGAAAACCCAGATCCTCTATAACACAGTTGTACTCAAAAAACAAAAACAAAACAAAACAAAAACAAAGTGGCAGTGAGAAATCATATTCAAAGTAGAGTCATATTAAAGTCATACTCAGATGGATAAAAGATAAAATAACTTTTCCTGAGCCCAGGTTCCACCATGATCGACTAAATTAGGGATGAGAAGGGAGGGAGGGACTTCAGATATCTCTTACCTCCGATATATATACATACATCACTCTGTCATATTTTATTTTGGATTTCACTATCACAGCTCGCGAGACACTTCCTAATTGTTTTTGTTCTGTGCATATTTGGAAGTTAGACGTATCTAATTTGGTTTCATGCAGAGACCAATGGAAACTCACAGATTAACCTTCCTGTACGGCAATCTTATTCTGATTAGCCTTAAATTGACAGGAATTGGCAGTTTGTCTAAAGTTTCCTTCTCCTTAAGATGCTAAGAGGCCCTGGGGCGCCTGGGTGGCGCAGTCGGTTGAGCGTCCGACTTCAGCCAGGTCACGATCTCGCAGTCCGTGAGTTCGAGCCCCGCATCAGGCTCTGGGCTGATGGCTCGGAGCCTGGAGCCTGTTTCCGATTCTGTGTCTCCCTCTCTCTCTGCCCCTCCCCCATTCATGCTCTGTCTCTCTCTGTCCCAAAAATAAATAAACGTTAAAAAAAAAAAAAAATAAAAAAAAAAAAAAAAAAAGATGCTAAGAGGCCCTGACAGTGATGGAGGTCAGATCAGTGTTTCCCTAAATCTGTTTTTGGTTTTTTTTTCTTTATAAAGCTCATTCTGGAGCCATCTGGAAGGCTGTATTTTAACGAACGGACTCCAGCTCAGGAGAACACAAGCAGGTTTCCCAGAGGCTGACGGGTCCCCCTGCTTACCGCTTCCATCAGGCCCTTCACCGTGGGGGATTTCAACATCAAAGCGTCGAACACGTCGTCTGTCTCCTTCCGCACGTACAAAAGCACTGAAAGAGAAGCAGAGGCGAGGCGGTGACCCAGGAGCCCACACAGCTGCCACCACTCCCGGCCACTTCCTGACACACACCTGCCAGAGGCTGACAGTATCTGCGAGGTCGCGGACCCTGATGATCCCTACAAGGGTGACTGATGCACCTTCACAGATGACCAGCAGCCGGGGGGCCAAGGCCCCTCGATGGGGTATACTGACAACTAGGCTACACTTAGCAGGCTGTGATGCTGTCCCACACTATTCACAGTGGATTTCTCCAGGTGGGTCCATGATACAACTCCTTCTGTGACCTCTGACTCCTATGTATTCACCTGATCATTCAACAAATATTGCAAATACCCATGAGGCTATGTGCTACGAGCTGAGGTGCAGCCCTGAATTAAGGCATGGTCTGCCCTTAAGGAATCTGTAGTCGCTTAGGGAGGCAGGAATTTGAGGCATTCCTCAAAGAAGCAGATAGCCATCCGGGGTTGGATGAGTTCAGAAGGAAAAAGACATGAGAGAGTGCTTACAGGGCCTGGGCTTTTCCCGGAGGCAGGGAGGTGGGGGGAGAGGGCAGGAAGAGCAACTCCAGCCAGCCAGCCCAGCATGTGCAAAGGCCCGGGAGGGAGCCAGTGCCTGTCAGAGGCAAGCTGAGGGAGAAGAGGAGGACGTGGAGTATGACAGGCCTGGCTTTGACCCCAGTTCAGCCTCCTGTGGGGCCCTGCTCACTTACCCTCTCCAAGTGTTGATTTTCCCTGGAAAACGGGGATAATAATGTTGCCGTGAGACTTAAATGAATAGCACCCACGTGGGGCACTTAGCACCGAGCCCGGCACCCAGCGAGCCCCGGTCCACCCTCGGCACATGCCACAATGAAGCACCTGTCGCGGTTCTAGTTTCCTCAGTGGAGGTAAGCCCAGCTTTGTGTTCACTTGTCTATAACGGAACAGTCCCAGTTTGCTGATGCGCTGACTAGGAGAGATGGTCAGGACCCCAGACACCATCAGAGAGAAGACACTCTGTCACGGCAGACCCTTCCCTACACCCACTACCCTGGGGCGTGGCCCAGAAACACTGGGGACCTCATTCCGATGTGACCCTCCAGCCCCCTGAGCTGACTTCGCTCTCTCTCCTTCTTCCAATGATGTGGTTTCTGGCTCCAACTTCAGAGGGAGGGACAAGGCCAAGACTGAAGCCCCCTGCACCTGGCTATTCCAGGAAGAATGTACAGTCAAGAAACCCTGCTGAGGGGCGCCTGGGTGACTCAGTTAAGCGTCCGACTCGATGTCAGCTCAGGTCACGATCTCATGGTTCGGGAGTTCAAGCCCCACACCAGAGCTCTGTCTCTCTCTCTCTCTCTCTCTCTCTCTCTCTCTCTCTCTTTGCCCCTCCCACGCACTCTCTCAAAATAAAGAAATAAACTTTAAAAAAGAAAAAGAAAAAAGAAACTCTGCTGAGCCTCTGACCATAGTCAAGAGAGCTACAGTCACCACCAGAAAGAATGATTGGAGCCAGAAAATGAAACCCCACTCTAACTCAAACTCCTGCCCCTTCTTCCCACCCCTCCCCAGTCCCCAAGGATGTCATTAAAGCTGCTTTGCTTTATAAAGGCAGAGTCTACGTGAATGCACACGGGTTCTGCCTACATTTTCTTTCTGTAGACAGCAGATGTTCAGTTTGTGCACGACAAAATAGAAAAAAAAAAAAAAAAACAACCCTGAAGTACTGCAAAGTTTCTTCTCTTTACCAAGTATAAAAATAAACTACCAATTAAATAAACACATTGAGCGTGTCTCCAAAGATGTCAAAACTTAGTCCTTTGGAAGGAATATTTGATAGTTTCCATTTCAGCTAAAATGATCTGGTGACCTAACGGCAGTGTAAGAGGACTCAGCGTCAGCAGTACAATGAGAAACAATTAGACCACAGGCCCCCCCAGGTACAACTAGATGAGGAAAATTCAATTTTAAAATATGGCGGCTGTTACAGCGAACCTTCTATAACTTCTTCCTGCAGCCACCAACAGAAAAATGTACTTTCCAGCAGGCTGACACTAAGGAAACCCCAAACATATTCTATTAAAATGAGTACTGCTTCCATTGGGTCTACAAACTTCTTCTTTTAAAATCATTGTCTTTGAAAGAGCATGGCTGATACTCTTGCCCCAAGTGTCACCGTAAGGGGTTAAAGGCGGGATGGAGGCGTGTTGATGGGCTGTGGGAGAAACAGGGTCGTGCCACCGTCCCCCGCCCCCCCCCCCTCGGCTGGGCATGCTGACAGTCACACAGGGCACGCTGGGCTCACAACACACCCCCACAGCCTGCCCCAGGGCGTCCGCTTCTGTCACTGTGCATCTGAGGGAGGACACTCAAATAATCAACTCCATTAACGACAGCATTAAGGACCATCTTGCATCCCAGACACCACAGGAGAGGCAGACGGCCACAGGGGCAGGCTCCAAGTGACTCCCACGGAGCCACCCAGAGAAGTAGCTACCAAGGCAGAACAACAAAGAATGGCATTGGTGATAATTACGATCATTTTCTCTCCTGGAGAACTTCCAAGGAATAAACAATAGCAACCATCACTGACCCTGATTCCTCCTGTTTGTGAAAGACCAGCTCAGACTGGGAGCTCCAGGCGAGGGGCTCAGTAACTCCACTGTCCTTTTTCCGAAGAAAAGCCACTCCCAGGAGAACATTTCTCTATTGCTGGTGGGTTGCAGCGCCCTCATGTGTCTCTATGATTTAGGTGTTTCGAAGGCCGCAGACTTACTTTTTTGTCACAGCCCGATAAAATTCCCAGTGGCAATTTTTGTACTGACCTCACAGTCTCAAACTAATCTGAAAAACACAACCATTGGACTAGCCAGCATGCACTAGATATGGATGGGAGCTACAATTCCTGTCGCCTGTGTGATTCTTCATTTCCATATAATTCTGCCTTCATTCTGAAGTATGTGATATAAAAGGCACGCGGGAATGGCGCTCAAAATGCACTTGAATGTTTGATGGTAAGCCTGTGAAATCAGCCAGTCTTTTAAAGGTATAAATGTTGCTAATGTAATTAACACCACCCAGGTATTCATGCTCTTTCCATGTTGAAACACGAATTACTTATTCACGATGAATAGACCATAACTAGATGCAGACCTAATAATAAAACTCACAGTTACAATAGTGAACAGGGTGCTTACTATGTGCTAGGCACCTGAGTTAAGTGTTTTACATACATTAAAGTTCACCAGTCCTCACAGGGACTCTAAAGGTAGGAACTCTTGTCAGCCCTCTTTTACAAATGAGGACTTGAAGGGGCAGGGGGTTCTTCCCAAGGTCATACAACTCTGAAGGGCTGAGGTAGGCTACAGAGGGGATGCTCTTGACCATTATGCAAATCCCATTACAACAAACAGAAAAGAAAATGTCTCATTAGCAAACAACTCAAGCCTGTGTGGACGGCGAACATATTTAACCTGGTAACCTGACTCACTGAAATTCCGGTACCATATGTCTAAGATCTCTGGAAGCTCCTGGTGTTGGCTATAGCAGGATATGGGGGGAAACGGCCATTCCCCACACTTTCCTCTTGCTCCAAGGAAGGCCAGTGAGTCACGTAGAGCCTCGACATGCTGAGCAAGACACTGACACACTCTCGCTTTGTTTCTTACTCTCTTGATGAAGTGGAGTAAGATCCTTGACTGCGAGAAAGTCAGTTGTGAGGTCAGAACTCACGTTATTATTTGGACGAGGTTAATCCTTTGCATCTACGGAACGATTCTTATGAGATGCTATTGTCACATACGCAGCACAAGTTTCTTTTTAACCTCTGACCTCACTGGTTACGTTTCTCCCAAGGCAAAGGAGAGAACCGGTGCCCAGAAAGGATAAATGTTTGCTTATGGTGCTTACAAGGATACGACTGAAAGTGAAGGAAAAGACTGTGGACTTTCCTGTGTCAATGAACAATCCCCAGGCCAGCCCTGAAGCACAGGGCCTGGCGGGGGCTGCATGGTCGTCCCCGTGAAGCGCCCCCACCATTCATGATGGGAGGGTGGGTAACCTTGGCAATGCCAGTGAGGAGATACCTCGCTTCATCCCTTCTTCTTTCATCTGCTTAGAAGGTGCTGGGCCAAACTCCTCTTCCATGGGCCTGAACATCCGTTTGACAAGGACACTGCTGCTAGAAAAGATGGGCAGAAAGTGTTAAGTAGAGCACGCAGGGGGCCAAAAGAAAGGTTCACGTGTGCGTTTCTGGGGCTTTTTCTTTTGCTTATACCATCCTTAGTTTTCCACAACTGGATCCACTCAGCAACCTCCCTCCTCCCCCTACAGGTCCCAGGTCATCCCTGTCTGGGGCAGAACACACGTGCCAATGTCTTTGGGGCATGGACCAAACACATACTCCTCATTGCTGAATATGGACCCAAGATGAGACGTCTGGGTTTCAGCCACTCCATCCCGCACCTAACCTCCTTCCTGCTCAAAAGATCGGGGCTGGGGTGGGGAGAGCAGGAGTGAGCCCTGGGGTCTCTGTGGTCTCCAAGTTATCAACCCCTCCCATCTAGCTGGGGCCTGAGTGTCCTGCACTTTCTTGCCAGCCCCTGAGGGCACGGGGGGAGGGGGGGGCGCCCTATGGAGATGGTATGGGCTCGCCTGGCTGGCTGTCATTTCTGAGGCTGCCCCGACTTTCTGCTCATCTATGGCTCTGTCTGGCTGAAGTAGATGGGACCGCAGTGGTGGAAGTTCTCGAGAGACCCAGACCTTGGCTGCCCAGCCGTTTCCTCCCCTGGATCCGCTCCCTCCACTCCCTGGATCCCATATGGTGCTGGGTCCCCACATGTCCCCACCGGAGCCGTGCTGGTGGTTCTGCATTTCCTCCCAAAGTTCCTGACCATTCTGGCCTCTTTAAGGAAAGGGAAAGCTTTAGAAGGACAGACTGTCATTGAAGAGGAGTCAGTGATGCTGGGTACTGCGGGCTGCAGGTGTGTGCCAAATGCATATGCTGAAACCCCACTCTCCAGTAAGGTGACATTCAGGGGTAGGGCCTTTGAAAGGTAATTAGGACATGAAGGCGGAGCCCCTATGATGGGATGAGCGTTTTAATAAGAAAGAACTGCCATGTGAAGACACAGCGGGAAGAGGGCCATCTGCAAGCCAGAAGAGGGTTCTCACCAGACACCAACCATACGGGCACCTGATCTCAGACTTCTAGCCTCCAGAACACATTTCTGTTGCTTAAGCCACCCGGTTTATGGTATTTTGTTATAGCAAGCAACCTGAACGGGCTCAGACACAGAGAAAATGCTCCTGAATGGAGTCTTGGTATTCTTCAAGTCCTTAAGGGAGTAGACAGACATTGAGAAATTTCTACTGTCTCTGGAGATGCCTGGAACCAGGCATGTGAAGCAATGCCAAACAGGCAGTTCAGTAGAATTGTTAAGAAGTGAACTCTGGATCCAGACTACTTTGGTTTAAACCCCTGCTTTACAATTTACTAGCTATGGGAATATGGACAAGTTCCTCAACTGCCCTGAGTCTCAGATTCCTTGTCTTTAAAAGGAGGCTGTTGAAAGAATTAAATAAATTCGACATACAGAGAGCACACACAAGGTTGCCGGCTATAAGTGCTACTTGTTAGAGATGATGAAGACAATGATGATTAAAGGTGGAGAGATGAGAGAGAGAGAGAGAGAGAGAGAGAGAGAGAGAGAGAGAGAGAGATGGAGAAGAATAAATATGGCAGAGACCTTGAAAGACATCCAAGTTTCCATGTACCATCAGAGAACAAATAGTCCACTTTGGCCCAAGTTAAGGACCTACGTTGGAAAAGCTTCCTGCACGGCAGGTTGACATTATATCAATACCAAACTTCCAAGATAATACAAACCCCTGCTTCAAAGGCAACTCCCCATTGGCATTGCTGTCATTAAGAAGCTATTTATCGGTTCTCAAGTCAAGCCAGTGGTGGGGTCCAGAGGTACAAAGTGGTACAAAAGTATGGACATCTCAGTAAGTATTTCTATTAACTCTAATAGTTTAAATTATTAAACCAACAATACTTTATCATCGTATACTCTAAGTGTTTCAAAAAGGCCTATCAATTTTTTTTAAATAACTTCATATTTTACAAAGTACTTTTCATCTTGTTCGTCAGTTAGGTCTCATGAACCCTGTGTGAGCCAGCCAGGGCAAGGTGTAATCTTATCCCTATTTTAGTGAATAAGTACAGGGCAATGCAGCTAATAAGTAAAACAGACTGTTTAGAGAATGTGGCTTTGAGGGACAACCTCATGATAAAGGTACTCAGAATCCGAGGTGATGATGAGTGAGGGTATGAGAAATCGATATTAAGAGTCAACATTCTCTTTTATTCCCTAGTAAGCCAAATGGCGAACACAACTAGAGGGAAAACTCAAACTCAAGTCCCAGTTCATGCCAGTAATAAGCTGTTAGGGCACTGTTTCTTCTGTCTTCACCTAACTCTGTTATCATAAAAGCAGGTCATGTTATTCCATTGTCTTGGAAATGGAGTGACCGTGACCTTGGGAACAGATGATTAAAAATCTATTCACACAGCTCCAGTCTGGTGATATTTAGTAACAGGTACAGAGCCTGAAATATCACCAGACATGCTCTCCTGCTGTGTGAGGGTTCCTAAACCGGTGATTTTCTTTTTCTCACCAAGCAAGATCTATTTATGTTTCTCCAGTTCTGCTGACTTTTGATAGCACCCAATTCTGAGCCATGACAAACTCTGCCATTAAAATAACATCTTGGATAAACCACATGTCTCTTGGGAGGGCAAAAAAAAAAAAAAAAAAATGCTTTTTCACACTTTTGAATCAATAAACCCAGCAGGAATCAATCAGTTTGTGTGATCTGGATTCAAATGTTTCATTTATTTTCAAAGGCAAGAAAAGAGGGCCAGGTATGACAGACTCACTTAATAGGCGAAAAGACACAAATTCCAGGTCTCCCAATGCCTTGTCCAATTACACTGTATTGTACCACTGTGGTACCAGAGAAGGACCAGAGAAAACAGAAGAAGGTGCTTCCTCTGACATCAACCTCTATTTCACTGGCAAATGTGTGGCTGTGAGTGACCCCAGGTTTAGCAGTCCAAGAAGCCATTGCCTTGTGGGGTCAATCTCAGGGAAAGAAAGTCGCTGAGGTACACACAAACTGCTAAGTCTCATCAGAAAAAAATTTGGGAAGGTGTTCAGCTCTGAGGCCTGGGTCTCTGGCCACACCGGCCAAGCTGAGGTGCACTAGCCATTTGCCCCTAGTGAGGAGGCAGCAAAATAAAGCAGAAATGAGTTGCAGCCACCATGGAGACACAGTTTGTCTATTTCACAACTCTGCTTATGGTCTATGTGTGCTAATTACCACGTCTGCCTCAAATGAATTGAGCTTCCTCACCTCAGAAAATGTAGCCTCAGAAAAGAGGAGGCCCTCTTATGTTCAAGTCCTTACAAGGTCTCCTACAGTATGGAGTAGGATCTCAATTGATTTCAATAACACATGACTTGTTGGGTAATCATCCCAAAATGACTTTAATCAATACTAGTTTGGGGCAGTGATAGAATTCATCTGACCGAATTAGCAAAACACAAACAAAACCCACATCTAGATTTCGTAATGATTACTGGAGTTACAAGCTCAAAAATGCAAGGAATAACCAGGTCAGTAGACCCCCAAAGGATTATTTGAAGAGGAAATACAGATATTCCTGTTTCTGACAAGATGTTGTAGCTTGTGGCAAGCCAGTGTTCTAGCCAAGAACAATGTGAAACTGTGTAAAATTTAAAAAACAAACAGAAGACCTCTTGAAGGTATTGGAGACTGCTGACGGGGCAGCCAGCGAGTGCTTCAGGAGCAGAAATCTCAGGGAAGAGAAGACAAAGAAGGTAGGCTGGTGATCAGTGAGCCACTGTTCCCTCAGAGCTAGTTCTCAACTGGGAGCAGAGGGTGATCATCCTAGCAGAGGCACATACGCAGGGACAAAAGCACATACGCACAGCTTTTGGCAATCTTATGAAGTTAGAGAAACAAAAATTGGTGTTTGGTGCTGCAAAGATATCCAGGGCTTATGGGAAAACTTCCAGAGAGTAGGGAAGCACAGAGAAGTGAGCCAGACAATGTAGTATTCCTTCCAAGGCATGTGCCAAATTGCTAAACTACACAGGACAGGAGACTAGGAAATTAAGCAGAGAGCTCTTGAAAATCATAGAAGATGTTTGAGTAGTCTCCCCATGCCAGAGAGGCAAAAATTGGATTCCGGACCCCACCAAGAAGGAAGGCCCATAGAAAGTTTCCTCAGAGCTACAGTCTGGGGGTTAGGATAAATTAGAGGTAGTCTGAGGCTAATACAAACTGCAATCCAGCTTAGTGTCAGTTCTGCCCTGACTGGGGTATAATGTTCTGCATTCATGCAGGCTGCACACCAGAGGACAGGGAAAACCTTCACAAGAGAAAAACATGGTCATCTAAATCTTCCGTAATTTTTACATACATTGTTTATCATTCAACTAATGCTTAGCAAATATACTAATAAAAAGGACCGAGGGAGGGGCGCCTGGGTGGCGCAGTCGGTTAAGCGTCCGACTTCAGCCAGGTCACGATCTCGCGGTCCGTGAGTTCGAGCCCCGCATCAGGCTCTGGGCTGATGGCTCAGAGCCTGGAGCCTGTTTCCGATTCTGTGTCTCCCTCTCTCTCTGCTCCTCCCCCGTTCATGCTCTGTCTCTCTCTGTCCCAAAAATAAATAAACGTTGAAAAAAAAAATTAAAAAAAAAAAAAAAGGACCGAGGGAAAAAAAGGCAATAGAAATATGCCCACAGAAAACACACTTCTAGCATATTATTATTTGAGTTACCAGATTTGAACATTAAAATAATTGTAATTATTGTGCTCATGAAAATAAATGAGAAGACATACAGAGTTGGAATCTATTAAAACAAATAAACCAATTGAGTGGAAATCCTAGAACTAAAAAGGACAATAACTGAAATTAAGAACTCAGTAGATGAATTTAACAGAGTTGAAAGTTAGGTCAATAGAAAATATCCAGGCTGATGCTTGGTGAGCAAAGAAGACAGAGGTTTGAGAAAAGCACATAAAAAGCATAGGGACACAATAAAAAGTTCTAATACCCATTTATGATCTCAAAGGGGTGGAGAGAGAGAACACATAAGAAGCACTACTTGAAGAGAGAATAGCCAATAATGTTCCCAAACTGATGAAAAACATCAACCCACAGATTCAATAAGTGCTATAAAATACCAAGCAGGAAAAAAGTAGAGAAAACCTACATGTAGGAACATCTTAATGAAAATTCCAAAAAACATTTTAAAGCAGCCTCCTCAAACAATAAGAAAGAGAAGGAAGGAAAAGGGGAAGGAAGGAAGGAAGGAAGGAAGGAAGGAAGGAAGGAAGGAAGGAAGGAA
>NW_024412417.1:13063127-13071310 GCF_014898765.1 Herpailurus yagouaroundi | reverse complement strand
GAAGGAAGGAAGGAAGGAAGGAAGGAAGGAAGGAAGGAAGGAAGGAAAGGATGGACAATTACATGTGAAATAGCAACAATAAGACAGACCTGTGACTTCTCAACAGTAATGATGGAAACCAAAACTGAAAGAAAGCAACTGACAACTTGGAATTTGGTATCTAGCAAAACTATCCTACAAAAGTGACTGTGAAAGAAAAGCGCTTACAACAAGCACACAATGAACAAACAGTATGTGAGAACTCTTTGCCAAAAGCTCAACAAGAAAAATATTAAACAGAGTTCTTCAGGCACCAGGAAAAAAAAAAATCCCAAGGTAAAAGAGAGAAATCGAGGAAGAAATGAAGAGCAGTGGCAAGGGTAAATATAGGTTAAATTTACAAAAGGAGTTTTTAGTTTAAATCTTCCAGTTTGCAAAACAGCAAAGTAGCATACAAGCATGAATAACCAGTACTAATGTAAGAAACTGATGAAAATATATTAAATATTTTTTTTAAAACTCCCCTTGCCTATCTGATACAGATTTGAGTACTACTGGGTGGGTTTTTAAATTCAATATCTAACATTAAAAAATTAAAATGCATCAATCAAAAAGCAGGCGGGCTCCTTACAACTACATACAGATCTGCCATTACCTTGAAATAAAAATTTTAATTAAAAACAGAATTGAAAATGGGAGGCAACACAGCGGCAGTCACTTGTGTAGCTATTTCTAATGTTACGAGAATCAATATCTGTGGCTTGGGATAAAATTTCCAAGGACAATCTCACATATACGGATTTAAAAAGCTCTGTATCTCCACTTTGATGGTAGTGGCAAAGAATTCCCCTGATAAATGGTGTGAGATGAGCTAAAATGTAACTTTAGTAATGAGAAAGACACTACATCAAAGATGAATTATAAGAATTTAAAGAGGCGCCTGTTTGGCCCAGTTGGTTAAATGTTGGCCTCTAGATCTCGGCTCAGGTCACGATCTCACGGTTCATAACAGTGAAGAGCCAGCTTGGGATTCTCTCTCTGCCCCTACCCTGTTTGTAGTCTCTTTCTCTCTCTCTCTCTCTCAAAATAAATAAACTCAAAAAATATTTTAATAAAAAAATAAAAATAAAAGAATTTGAATAACAGTGTTTCATAAAATGTGACAGGTTTCTAAATTATATATTATTCTTTAAATATAGGTTAACTAAATCAATAGAGCAAGTATCAGTAAATCATTGATGCTTCTGGAGATAGCCGTAAAAGTTTCACTATTCAAACTGGCTCCCAAACTTTAATTTATGTTTTCATTTCCTCTTTGGGACATTAAGGAAATTGTCCTCTATTTTTTTTTTAAGTTTATTTACTTATTTTGAAAAAGAGAGAGAGAGAGAGAGAGAGAGAGAGAGAGAGAGAGAGAGAGAGAATGCAAGCACATGAGTTGGGAAGGGGCAGAGATAGGAGAGGCTTTACATGGTCAGCACAGAGCCCGACGCAGGGCTCGATCTCACAAACCATGAGGTCATGACCTGAGCCGAAATCAAAAGTTGGACTCTTAACCACCTGAGCCACCCAAGAGCCCCAACTGCCCTCTGCTTTTAATCACCTTTGTATTCATGTTTTTGTGGTAAAACAAAGCCTATCATACCCTACATTTCATGGTTTGCTTAGCATCCCTTATCAAAGAGAACCTTATCAAAGACAAATACTTGGAGCTCTGAGAAACTGCCCCTTTAAAAGAAGTAGTGCAGGGGTGCCTGGCTGGCTCAGTTGGTTAGGCCTCCAACTCTTGATTTTGTCTCAGGTCAGGATCCAGCCCCGCCTTGGGCTCGGAGCTGGGCTTGGAGCCTGCTTAAGATTCTCCCTCTCCCTCTGCCCCTCCCAGCTGGTGCACATGCTCATGCTCTGCCTTTCTCTCTCTCTCACTCAAAAAACTTGTATTGCAGAATTCTAGAAGAATTTTATTTTGTGCTGATGAACACAGGGTGATGACTTTTCAAATTTAATATTAAATGCACTCCCTGGTGATCGGTTAATAATCTCTAATTTCCCCAAAGGCCAAAAGGTATTGAATTTTACTCAAAGCCTTTGCTTTCATGGTAGATGACTACCAGAATTGCCTCTTTTTCTCAGCAACACTGTGACCAAGCTCATGGTTTGGTTTGGCAAGATCTAAGTACTCTCCTTCTGCCAAGAGGAATGGCAGGGCCCTCTGCTGGCGGCACTCAGCATGAAGAGTGCAGTCACTCTGGGAGCTGTCTCTCTGAGCTGGTATGGGACCAATCTACAGGGTTGCCCTGCCCAACATTTGTCTTCTGGCTTTCGTTTTCCCAAGTTTCATGAGGAGATTATACAATGGGGCTTCTTCTCTTTGAGAATGAGCGAGGAGATAAGAGAAGGTTTTGGAGAGGACTGTGGTCTGAGGATCCTAAGCAGCACCAAGGCAATGAATGGAAGATTCATGGAGGAAAATCACTTTCCTCCAGACACAGGACCACCCAAACTTGCCAAGGGTTCCTGTGCCTCAGATGCAGTGCGAAAGCTACAGAGCTGCTAGATTGAAGGGACCTCACGGCAGGAAGGAATAGGGGGCACTCCCGTGGGGACGACTGTGGACAAGAGAGTAAGGCAAGAAGGGTTTTCCAGGAACTAGAGGTCAGATGGGGATGGAGGCCGGATCCCCAAAAGTAACGGAATAGACTTTCCCACCATGCATGACATTTCATAGCAATTTACATATGATTTCAGGGGGCTTAAAGCCCTTCCCTCTTCCGCATTAAGAGCCATTCATGAATCCCTGGTTAAGGGCCTATATTCCACAGGAAATTCTTCCTGTCTGGCTTGTTCTTTCCATTCTGCTTCATCTCCCTCTTTTCCATTTCCCAATTAAGTTTCATTTATTGGGGGCCTGAAAAGGAACCTTAACAATAATAATAATAGCCATGAGTTTTGTTTTTTGAAAGCACCTTCCATAGGCCGGGACATTTGAGATACTAATGCTTATAAGTCTATCAGGTATTATTATTTGCTATTTTTAGGTAAGACTCCAAACAGTTGTTCTATTAAATTACAGAGCTTGTAAAAGCCTGATTCCAATCATGGCGACAGGCTCCTGAGCAGTGGTTCTCAAACACTGCTGAGTTTTAGAATCACCTGGGGACTTTAAAAAGGTCTCCCTACTGGGATGCCTGGGTGGCTCAGCCGGTTAAGCATCTGACTCTTGATTTCAGCTCAGGTCATGACCTCACAGTTTGTGGGATCGAGCCCTGTGTCAGGCTCTGTGCTGACAGCATGGATTCTGCTTGGGATTCTCTGTCCCTCAAATAAACTTACAAAAAAAAAAAAAAAAAAAAGGTCTCTGTACCTAAGCTGCATCCCACACCAATTAAATAAAAATCCCCATAATTTTCATCTCCCAAGGTGATTCCAAAGTGCAATAAGAGGCCTGCTGCTGAGAAGTGGTACCCAAAGCCTCTGTATCTAACTTGTACCCTTGCCTATGAAACAAATCTGCACGGGGTCTGTTGCTTGCCAAACTCACACGAGAAGTCACCCCAAACCATCGTTTATCATCAGACAAGGAGGCAGGAACAGGCAGGTGTTCCTGTTTTTGTTCTGTGTAGGCCCTTGGCTGATGACTGCTTCCCATCCCACCTCATCTGCATTTTCTTTGGTTTCCCTCTTTAATCTCATTCAGGTTTACCAGAACTTCAGGCCACAGGCTCTACTGGTGAACGAGCCTGTGTCTGGCCAGCACGCTGGCCTCGGAGCTGCTGGGGGAGGGGCTCTGGTGTGCCTCCTCCCGCTGGTGGCTGCGTGAATCCTGCTCTTAATCAGATGCCTTCATACTGACTGACTGTGCCTGGCAGGGGGTGTAGAAGTGGCCAGAGACAGCCCTGATGGAGGCTATGCAAGTGCCGAGGACGGTGACAGTCCTCGGGGCTCGGTGAGCTGACCCCCTCTGCCAGGTATACGAATCCGGGCTTGTCACAACGTGGGTCCCGTACCCCAAAAGATGAGCCGAGGATGTGCCTTTGCCACGGCCAGAAAGCTATCACGGTGAGGGCCCGTCTCTATGCCTCTTTGGCAGTCACAGATCAAGAATTAAGAGGGTTAGGTGACAGGACACGATGGCTAAAAGCAGGCCACGGGGAAAGCAGCTAGATCGGGTTCCAACCCTCTACCACTGCCCGCTGTGTGGCTTGGAACACGTTTCTCAATTCGAAAGTTCCAGTTTGCTCATTCTTAAGTGGAGGTAATTACAGCACCTTCCCCATGGGAATGCGGGGAGCGTTCAATGAGACAATGCATAGAAAGCACTTAGTACGGTGCCTAGCCAACATATCCACTGAAGGTTAATTATTACTTTTACATATAACCACAGGCAACTACCAACTCCGTATTAACGCTGAAGCTCCAAAGCCACCCGCATTGCTCAACTGAACTCTAATTGGATGTATGACAGACACCGACTTGGGCCTCAGGCCTCACGATTACACAATAACAAAGGGTAACTAACTCTCACTGAGAAGTCAAGCCACACGAGTTAGAAGTGGGTCAACTGGCCACCTAAATGCTGCCAACTTGCAAGGAAGGACCGTGTAGGCTGAGGTAGACTCACAGGTGAGGTCTGCGCATGAAGAAGCACTTGGGGCTCAGACACTTGTCACTTAGGAGGCTAACTTTTCCCATGAGAAGGGAAGAATGTTGGTGCTAGATGAGACCTCAAAGATCACCTCATGCGAAATCCTCATGCTACGGCTGAAGAAACCAAAGCCCAGAGACCAAGGAGCCAGCCCCAGGCCTCACACTGGTAAGCAACGGCCCAGGAGTAGAATGTGGGCTTCCTTAAGCTCAGAGTCACTGTTCTTTCCATGACGCCACACTGTCCCTTGTAAAATATGTGAGTAACAGATTAGAACCGATAGCGCTAATCTTTCTGTTCATTCCAGCCACGGCGAATATATTACCTATGTGCCAAGATAAAAAGAACAATCTAATTTGGTACTTAGCAAATTCAGAAGTCAGAATTTAGAGGCCAGATCCTGGATGGACAAGGTTCAGCTGCTAACCAGCTGGGGAATGACCCCTTTTGAGATTCTCTACCCTTTAGGCCAGAGGATGGCACACGCTTTCTGTAAAGGGCCAGATTAGCAAACATCTGGGCTCTCCTACACGGGGCTCTGTTGTGTTGGAACAACTCAGCTCTGCTGGTGTAGCCACAAGGCGGCCACAGACAAGACATAAAGGAATTAACATGGCTGTGTTCCAATTAAACTTTATGGACACTTGAAGCTCATGGAATTTTCACGTGTCGCACAATACCATGCTCCTTTTGGATTTTCTTTCCATTTAAAAATGTTCGGAGACAATACAAAAACAGGTGGTGGGTTGATTTGGTCCTCAGACTGCAGTCTGCCCAACTCCGCTCTAGGAAATGAACACAGCAATATCTGCTCCACTTACTTTGCCTGGAAATGTTTTCTAAGTACATATATAAATTGCATAAGCATAGGGAAGCTCTGAAAAAAATGATCTAGAGATTCCAGTTATACATGCATAATGCAAACCAAGATTTGAGTTGTATATATGTAATGTAACATAGATACTGAAGAGGAAAATAGGGTCCAGGTCACAAGAAATCATCCCAGTATAACCTCCAACTCACGTGGTTGAGGACAGATGTTTATTTCTGAGAGCCAGTTCTAAGGAAACTATTAACAAATTCGGTGGTGTCCCCTGGAGTGGAAATGCTGAAAGGTAAAACTATGTTTGAATGAGGAGGAAAGCATGAGGCTTATCTAGAGAGAACTAGAGGCAATGGGTAGAAGTCAAAAGAAGGTAGACATCAGTTCAACAGACAAAACTAACTTTCTCAGAGTGCAAGTGTCCCACGGTGTCATGAGCTATCTTACATACAGTGAGAATATTCAGGTAGAAGCTGGCTGATCACCTATCAAAAATGTGGTATACTCGGGCGCCGGGATGGCTCAGTCGGTTAAGCATCCGACTTCGGCTCAGGTCATAATCTCACTGCTCGCGAGCTGGAGCCCTGCATTGGGCTCTGTGCTGACAGCTCAGAGCCTGGAACCTGGAGCCTGCTTTGGACACAGTCTCCTCTCTCTCTCTCCCCCTCCTCCACTCAAGGTCTGTCTCTCTCTCAAAAATAATAAATATTTAAAAAAAAAATTTTTTTTTAATGTGATATATTTTGGTACATAGTCTAGGAGAGAGGGTCAGCTAAATGACCTCGAAGGTTCCTTTTTGTCTCAAAAATTCTAGAGTCTATACAATGAGTAAATGCATAGAAAGAACCACGCAGAAACTTGATGTGCAAGACAGTTGGGAGCCTTAGGGACACCATGTAAACCCTCTCTTACCTACAATCCCATGGACAGTGACTAAGTTCTCAGCCTCCCTGGCTTCATTCACACCAGCCTCACCGTTAGCACACCAGGCCCATTTCAAGAGGTACATGTGGGGACCCCAGTACTCAGCAGGGCAGGATGTCTGCCTGGCTGCCACCTCAAGCTCACCTCGATCCTGTGTTGGGGCCAAAGATTTCAGGAACTGGATTATCAGTGAAAAGGTGGAATCAAAGAGATGTGCCACTTAGAAAAATAGCTAGTTATTCAAAGGCAGATCATAGGAAGGAGAGATAAAGAAAGGCTTAGGAGGGGAGCAGCATTTCCCAGCCTTCCTCTCAGTGCCCAGGGTCAAGCCTTTCTCAGCGCTGAGCCCATGGTTATCCAGTGCTCTAAGAGCCATTTCCACTGACGTGAACGGACTTTGGGGGTAAAGTGAAAGAAAAGAGTGTCTTACCCTTCTCGTTCATCATCCGTGTTGTAATACACCTGTGAAACAAAACAAGAGGCTTACTGTAGGTCAGACACAAGAAATGGGAATCTATTAGGTGATGCACAGAACTTTTCCTAGGCTTACACTGTCTCTTCAAGAAGACAAAAGACAAATCTGTTTAATGATGCTGTGTGTGTGTGTGTGTGTGTGTGTGTGTGTGTGTGTGTGTCCCCAAGGAAATACAGATTTAACCTCCTATTCTCCCTAGGATTAATTCTTAGATTTTAAGGAAGTAAAATTAGAAATCTGATTATTATTAGCTCAAGTCATTCTGATCAGATTACCGACGGCTCTAAGCCAAATCTGGCTTTTGATATTGAAGAAATATTTTAGCAGGATCTCTGGAGCAAGGCCTGTGAGTAACCAATCCCATAGGGTCCATAGGTGAGCTGCCTACGGCTACTGCGCTCTGGCAAAGAGAGGGAAGCAAGAGAGTCCCACGCGGCGCAGCCGTAACATCACCCGGGCCTCTTCCGGCTCCCCAAAAAGGCCTGGGTTATTCTAGCATCCCGCAACCACAGCCATTTAGCGGTCAACCGTCTTCAGGCTGGGGAAAGATCATGTGCCTCTAGGAGGTGCTCCTGGCCAGAAGACCTCTGGGAACAGGTTTCTTTAGGTGGTCAGCATGGTGGCAGGCAGAATCAGATTTACAGAACTTATGAAGCATCCATATTCTTTTATGAAACTACAGAAATCCAGAGCGGATGTGGGCTGTATCTCTCGGCCCAATTATTTATAAAAATTAATTGCAGGCCTGTCTTGAGCTTTCTTTGTGTGCTTCAGGACCATTTGTGTCTGGGTGAAGAACAATAACCCCAGTTACTTTCAGACGTTTACATGTTTAACTTCAAAAGTCAGTTCCGGTTCCAATGCGGTTGGTCACCGCCCCTCCCCCAGCTGCCTGGGAGAAAAGCACCTTTGCCTAGACTTCGCCTAGACTGCCGCCTTCCCTACAAACTTTCTCAAAGGCTCTTGGCAATTCCTGGGATGCTGCCACGCCCAGATTTCCTACACGACAAGGCTGGTTACCTGCAACTCTTTGGGCACGAGTCATTCTACTCATTACTTAGATTTCCACAAGGAATTTTTTCCTCTTAATTTTTTTTTTTTTTTTTAAAGCAGGCTCCATGCCCACCACAGAGCCCGACACAGGGCTCAAACTCACATCCCTGAGATCAAGACCAGAGCTGAGATCAAGAGTCATACGCTTAACCGCTCAGCCACTGAGTCACCCAGGTGCCCCTCCTCTTAAAAATTTTTATGTCTATTGTTGTATATTTTGTTTCTTCTTAATAGAAACCAGCAAAGGTAAGATGTTTTCTTCCTCCGTCCCCCAAGTTTCAGTGTGG
>NW_024412417.1:13023142-13062727 GCF_014898765.1 Herpailurus yagouaroundi | reverse complement strand
AAAAAAAAAAAAGACATGGAATGGAATTTGGGAACCTGAATTCGTATCAAGCACTCTTGTGGTCTGGAGGAAGGCTGTTTACAAATGACAACTGGGAAGACTGTTCTTGAGGGTACGGAGGAGGAGTGAAGTGATCCTTGGGTTCAGGTGCCTTGAGGAAGGCTGATGCCTGCAAAGTGTGCGTTATCCGGAAAGATGATGCCTCTGTGTCTCACAATTTCTCCCAAGCTCCCCTTATCGCTTGTTTCTAAAGCCATTCCAGAGAAAAGCCAGTGACCATTTGGTATTTAATGTGAGGAGAGGGAGACTGAAGATCTCCATAGTGCCTGCACATTGGGTTCATTCCCTCATACTTTTTGATAATTCTCTGATGAAGATTCCAATCCGCATGTGCATCGATGAGGTAATGGAGGAGGAGGAGGAGGAGGGGACACGTAGGCTGACAGTGAACATACCCACTCCCCAGTCCGTGTCCTCGGGTGACTAGGAATTGCTATGCCATAGCTGATGAGCCCTCAACATGGCTGGGGGGGTCTCTCACCGACCCTGAGAGCTGGAGGGCTGCTCACTTTCCAGCTGCACAGGGCTTTGATGTGGCTGATTTTGACAAGGCTTGTGTCTGCAGTGATTCCTGAGTGGCACACCATCACCCGCCTTCCTCCCCTACCCAAGTCCCCATTTATGGTGAAACTGGTCCATATTTTAACTGGCCACCGCTGGATCCTGTTTTGCAGGGCAAAGCCGGTCTCCACCCCCACCACGCCAACTTCTCAGGCCTTGGCACTGCCGGCTTCCCCCCTACCTCTGGATGCATCTTCCTGCTTTCTAGCTGTTCCAAGGCAAGGCAGCCTTTAAGCCCTAGCCAGCCACCGTAGGCGCTCTTGTCCTTGGGCCAAGTAAGTTGATCAACCATGGAATATTCGCGCATTGTCCCAGAGCACAGCTGACTGTGTTCCTTTGTTGCCCAAAGCTCAGGCAGGCTCCCTCACTGACCCCTTTAACTCTGACTTCGAGGCCACAGGGGAAACCTGAGGGCTCTGCAAAAGTGGCCCCAGATTGTAGAACTTAACTTCGCCAATAACTCGGGGGTGCTGAGCTGCTTCGTATCTGTTACAACCAACAAACTTTAGAGGCGACATTTCCCTTCTGATTTGGTCACAGGCTAGGAACCTAGCTCAGACACGGAGGCCCAAGTGCGGCCAGAGGGCTGACAGCCGTGAGCAGCCAGATTCGGTCTTTTCCTCTGAAGATTCATTTATACCTTTGTCTATTTCAGAGACGTGTTCCCAAGAGAACAGGTCACGCTGTCAACTTTGACACAGAGCCGAAGCCAGAATCATGACAGTAAACAGTAAGAACAATTTAACTCAATTATCCCTTCTTCTGGAAAGTGTGGATACCCAGCTTCATAAAGTCCCATGGGGCTAAGACTGTAAATATACAAATCACCGTTGTTCTTGGGAATTAAACAAATGAATGAAATGAGGTGCTGGCGCTCATAGCTTGATAAACCTTAACATTCTTCCTTCCCCTTTGTGTCCTTGTTCTTATCAAACAAGTCAGACAAGAATGTTAAATTAGTTTTTAAGTGGAATGTACTCTAAGAAAAAAAACATGAAGTATTTTGTTACCATGCTATGTCATGACCAGCAACAAAGAACCCCGGCTGTATAACTGCTTTGTCTCATACCTATAATGAAACAACATGTATGTTGGGGGTTGGGAGACAATAGATTCTTAAGGAGAAAGTTGAGCCAATAATGACTTCTCCTTGTAGGTGAATTCCACTGAGTGTCTGAACACTCAGAACGGAAGAAAAACTTGAGTGTGTAGTATGGCCCTATTTCTCAAAACAAACCTTTCGTCAGAGGATTTTGAGTTTGAAAGAAAACTAACCCACACAAGATTCACTAAGAGCCATTTGATTTGGTGAAAGACAAACCTGCATAATGCTAGGGAAGTCCTTTTTTTTTCCACCCAATTTTAATTTACCACATAAAATAAGTAATACTAAAAATATTAAAGAAAGAAAAAAAATCATCCATCACTTAACCCGCCTCATCAAGTGTTGCAATTTTCTTGTTACCTTCAAGTTCAGGTACATACCTAGGATCACAGTATAGACACAAATGGGTATTCTAATTTTTTCTCGCACTGAATATTATCATAACTAGTTCTTCTGTTGCCACATAATTTCCGTAATTATAATTTTAGTGGCCACATAATATTTCATCAACTTGAGCTACCATAATGAGTTAATTATTGGGTGTTTATGTTATCTTAATTCTAGTTCTTTAATTTTACTTGTAGATATAAGGAGAAGACGGAAATTGCTTTTAAAAAGGCATGTCTACAATCTCATTTTTTCTTTTGGTGTGAAATTATCTACCTATTCGATGGGAACTGTTCATTTACTAAGGGAAGAATTGTTGATATGGTTTTATTTAATCGATAAAGTTTTCCTCTTGGGCAACCTTCTGAAGTTATAGGTGCAATTTAATTTCCCACCATGAGGTGGAGCTCTGTTGCATCAGGCTAAACTCACAAGACCACAGGGACAGCACACAACTTTTTCTCAGATTATCAGTGTCCTTACTTTCTTCCTCTTTCACTGCTTTGTCAACACTTCACTAATATCAGCTCATTCCCTTCTTCCCCTCAGCTTCCTCTCCTGAGACATTCCTTTCCATAAAAATCCATTTTCTTACAAAATGACTGACTTTTCATGGGAGGCATGGAATGCAGGGGTTATTTTCAAGGTCAACACTGCCTGATGTGATTCTGCCTCAAGGCTCCACCGGCCCTGCGGATGGATGGCAGGTGGATATTAGCAGATAGGTCCTACCTGTCCTGTCCTCTGCAGGTTTGCAAAGTGAACATCGGGTATGAAGAGGACCGGTTGCGAGTGCAGATCAGGCATTGTTTTGAAGTAGGTGATGTCGCTCTTCTTCTGTAAAGGTATTGCGGCCAACTTCCCATCAGAGGCTGGACGTGAGAGGGTTACACGTGACTAAGAACTCTTAGCTGTGAGCCCTAGTCTGAGTTCTCTGTTTTCTCGTTTGAAGCTTCCCAAAAGCCAGAGAGGTGAACACTCTTTACCATCTCCCCCTCTCCTACTGCCAAACTAACGAAAAGAGCGTGAACTTCGGGTGAGCACTCTTGAGGTGGCTGGCACCTCTCGGGCCCTCCTGTCCCTCTCTGCACCCTAGATTCCTTGTCTGGAGGAGGAGGATGTTGGTATCCATGATATTACAAAGTCCCTCCCAACACAAACAATCTGTGATCATGTGATCCCATTTGCTTCTCCCAGAGAAAATTCACCCAGTCTTTACGGCTAGGGAAAAGCAAGCCACCCCTCACATACCCACAGTTTTGCCCACCACCCCCTTCCTTCCACCTGTTCCCCTAGTGGACCTGGCCTGGCTGGAGCCCACCCCTCCTCAGCAACACTCACAGTTGTTGCACTGGGTTTGGGAGGGCTGGCCTTTCCCCTTCTTCCTGTTTTGCTTCCTCTCTTCGTCTCGGATTTTCCTTTCTGCTCCCTGACAGGGAAAAACAATGCCAGGCATGTTATCAGAGCATGCAAGAATACTGTCAGCATACAAACCTCTAGGCTAAGACACAAAACGAGGGTGAAGGGAGAGCAGGCAACCCCGTTTCCGTTCCTCTGGCGAGGTCAGGACTCGGTTCTGAAGGCGGAGACCGATCCTCAGTCTGTAGTACATTTTCACCTCTGAGTGATCCCACTTCTTCCAGATGGCCCCCTTTTTTGAAATCCTGTCTATCTATACAACTTCAATTTTGAATCCACACAGAACGACCAGACTCAGGTTCGTATCCCAGGGAGGGGAGTTAGGTAACTTTAGTGATTATAATAAAATGTCATTAAGATAAAGCGTTGCCCTATCAATATGGTTCCTAGGCACAGGGAGAGCATTAAAGTTGAGTGTGAATTCCCTAGAAAACTTCCCCTTTGCCCATTGTCATGGAACTTTTTTTTTTTTTTAGAAGAAGACAGAGGTAAGAGACAAGTTGAAGGACATTTAAAAATTTTTTTTTCAACGTTTTTTATTTATTTTTGGGACAGAGAGAGACAGAGCATGAACGGGGGAAGGGCAGAGAGAGAGGGAGACACAGAATCGGAAACAGGCTCCAGGCTCCGAGCCATCAGCCCAGAGCCCGACGCGGGGCTCGAACTCCCGGACCGCGAGATCGTGACCTGGCTGAAGTCGGCCGCTCAACCGACTGCGCCACCCAGGCGCCCCTGTCATGGAACTTTTAAAAACCATTACAGTAATGGAAATGAGGGGAGGGCTAAGGAAACTAAGTGTAAGATCATTTTGCACATACGAGTGTGATTTTGGTTTTTGTTTTAATGTGTGCAGAAGTGCTTGGGGATGGTGCTCATTCAACCAAATAGAAAAAAAGTTTGGTCTATTCACCTCCTTGGGGCTCCTCTGTTCCTGGTAATCTGACTTTTCATTGGCTTCCCTTGCCAGATCCCACCCTGCTTAGCCAGTTGACCATCACCTTACAGCTCTTTCCTTCTTGGCCTTCAAGGATTCCCTGATTATTATTCTCATTCTTATTCTTCTTATTCTTATTAGTCACTCTTCTTTGTCAGCTTTGCCAACTCATTTTCTTCTTCTCACTCTTCTTCTTTTTTTTTTCTTTTTTTTTTAATTTTTTTTTTAACGTTTTATTTATTTTTGAGACAGAGAGAGACAGAGCATGAACGGGGGAGGGGCAGAGAGAGAGGGAGACACAGAATCGGAAGCAGGCTCCAGGCTCCGAGCCATCAGCCCAGAGCCTGATGCGGGGCTCGAACTCACAGACCGTGAGATCGTGACCTGAGCTGAAGTCGGCCGCTTAACCGACTGAGCCACCCAGGCGCCCCCTCACTCTTCCAAATACAGATGCTCCCACGGTTTTCTTTTTCTTCCTCTCTCCATTCTTCATAGCACTTACTCTGTGCCAGGTGAGTTCTAAGAGCTTTACATAGATTCTGGACAGATACAACAATTTAACCAGGTATTTTAAAAATCTTTTTTATGTTTATTTATTTTTGAGAGAGAGAGAAAGAGCTCGAGGAGGGAGGGGGCAGAGAGAAAGGGAGACACAGAATCCAAAGCAGGCTCCAGGCTCCACGCTGTCAGCACAGAGCCCGATGTGGGGCTTGAACTCATGAATCGTGAGATCATGACCTGAGTCGAAGTGGGACACTTAACCGACTGTGCCACCCAGGCATCCCTTTTTTACCAGATATTTTAAATATGTTTTTATGTCAAAAAAACTTCTCACTACCAAAAGGGAGTAACTGTTTTATAGTGCTTCACTTTTAAGTTTTGAATTGTCATGGATAATTATACATCATGGAAATTCACATCAAAAGGGAAATAAAATATAGAAATATATCCTTTGGAAGTTTCTTCAAGATATATTAAGGTTTTGTACAGTTTTTATATGTAGATAATGAAGTGTTAAATGTACAGACCTCACCTTGTCAAAACTGGTGTGAAACATAAGCAAAAGTCTCCCATTATTCATTTTTTGTTAGGTTCATATCAGACATTTTTCTATGTACTTGGAGTTATGTACAATATAGTAGTTAACATAAATTAAAGTGTGAAATTTTATATAAATTACAACTCACTGAAGATAGACCCCAAGGTTGGTCAGGCAGTTGTATTTCTAAATTAGTGCTTTATTTGGTACTATTACTATGAGAAAAAGGTCTGGAATAATTAATCTGTTTCAAGACTTATATATGTTCAATGTCAATTTTTAAGAAATAGAGTCACCTGCTTATTATTTTACAGGCATTCTTTGATGTGCCAAACCAAATGGATTAACATAAAACATGAGTGGCTCCCCATAGAGCCCAGTCTTGCTGCCATGTCAATTATTAGAAATTTCCTGCCCAGAACGCCCAGATATCGGCATGATAAAATAACAAGTCTGATGGTATCCAAACATTTCTAGTTCCCATTTCTAAAATCAATCTTTGACTTCACAATGACCCAGAAAAGCTGAGATACATTTAATTAAGATGAAGAAAGCTTCCTTGAACCTGACCTTCCATGAATTCCTTTCCTTCCTTTGATTATCTGTGACCGAAGCTTCTAAAGACATTCTTTCCACTCTTATCAAAGTGCAAAAAGTCTACTTCCAGAACAGTACAATTTTCTATAAAGACCAAATTTGTCATTTGAAAATAATTTCCCCTGCCTAAATGCTCACTTTGGAGTATCAGATTTGAAAAATATGCCTGAAGATTTCCTGATTATTTTGTGATCACTGTGGCCACTTCTTGAGGGGTGATGGCTATCCTTGTTTTATTTGACACTTAAATTGTTTCCCCTGAATTTATTTTAAGAATGTGTCCTTAACAGATTGAAAGTTGGCCAAGGTACCAAGATAGTTTGCAGGGGCATCTTTAGCTTTCCATCGTCTTCAACAATTGTCACTTCCAAGATCTTTCCAAACAAAAATTAATAAAGAGAAAAAAAAATCTTAAAAAAAAAAAGAACATGGCTTCATTTCTCAAGTTTTACACAATGCATAGTTACTGTTTACAGTAATACAATTCTTGTTTTTCAGCAAAGATAATGGAAGTAATTAAATACAGATATAAAGACAGAGACATAGGTATTGATATAGGTAGATATATAGACAGATCCTGAATTTTTTTAATGCATAAACATATGCATTTCAAAGAAGTATCATAATATCAAAAATAAATTAGAGAAGGTCTTTATGTGTATCTCACAGGTGTGTTAATCATAAATCAAACCGGAGAACTATAAATAGTGCAGAATTGCATCTGTTTAGGGTTCTCAACTGTGATTGGGAATCTTATATTTTAAAATGGAATAGCTCTTAGCTCTTTTGCTTTAGAGGATAATTCAAATGAATCATTTGCATTCGCGCACCCATTTGAAAAGTGGAAAAATTAAACTTTTTCTCTTTTCAATCTCCCAGGAGTAAGTTTTGCCTGGGTTTTGAAATTAGAGCTGCATATATGCCAAATTACAGAAGATTTTATATCTAGCTTATTAGAAAAATTACCAGCAGGTAAGGTTAATGCATTCTGCTTGAGATTTCTTCCTTATCCTTAACAACAGGAGAAGTAAGCTAAAAACTACCCCTGGAAACTCTTTATATCACTAGTTTCTTAGAGTCCTAGGACATGGGTGAACAACACTATTCATCCTTCATTTTTCTTTTGTTTTGAGTTTTAGTATTTATCATATCGACACTGTTGACAAAACTAATTATATGAGCATCCCTTGAGGCCTCTCTTTCCCACTGTCAATTCCAGCTCTAATGTAAGGGTAATTGGACTGCCCAGTGTCTCTACTCCTTCCCTTCCTTTCTCCTTGTCCCTAATCTTACTCCTCACCTCTAAGGAGATTCCCAGAGGGGGGAATTCTACAATCTCCCTTGAAATATCTGGAATACAGTGAGGTAATTCAAATTATTTAAATGCTATCCGACTTGTACTTTAAAAAAATTCCCTGTTGCACATCGTTTGGAAATGCTTTTTCCATGTTCAATATGCTGAATTAAAGATATGTACTGATTTTTCTTTGTTCTCTTTTGTTTTTAACAGGCTACCTTGGCTCTTTGTTGAGGCTTTGAATCCTCAGTTGTCATTTTGGCTTTTCATGCACATGGTTGTTTATCAGTTCAAGGAATATGGGTTTGCAATCAGGCCGGATTTGCATCCAGCTCTCTACTTTTTCGCTGTGTGACTTAGACAAGTTACCTGTGCAGGTGACCCACTGTTTTCTCATTTATACAACTGTGTCTATTGACTTACTGGCCCTTCTACTGGGGAGGCTACCTAAATGTCCCTGAGAGTGGTATTGAAAAGTTTGATGACAAAGGTTTCCTTATAGTGACTTTTTAATTATTCTCTTCTCTTCTCTTCTCTTCTACTTATATGCCCCAAGAATATTTTTAAAGTCTAATAAATTAACAATTCGGGGGGCGCCTGGGTGGCGCAGTCGGTTAAGCGTCCGGCTTCAGCCAGGTCACGATCTCGCAGTCCGTGAGTTCGAGCCCCGCGTCGGGCTCTGGGCTGATGGCTCAGAGCCTGGAGCCTGTTTCCGATTCTGTGTCTCCCTCTCTCTCTGCCCCCCTCTCTCTCTGCCCCTCCCCCATTCATGCTCTGTCTCTCTCTGTCCCAAAAATAAATAAACGTTGAAAAAAAAAAAATTAACAATTCGGTGTTGATTTCCTGCATCAGTTTTCCCAAGTATGTGCTGGTAGGCTGTTTAAATATACATAGATTTATTTGTACATATAGTTTATATTTTCAGTTTTCCCGATTTATCATCTTTAGCATTGATTTAGTTCCACTGTCTTTTTATTTATTTATTTATTTATTTGTATGTTTACTTATTTATTTATTGAGAAGGAGCCTGCTTTATTGGGGGCAGAGCACTGCACGTGGCCAATGGATGAAGGCAACTGGAACATGGGTCCCTCTGGGCAACTTCCCCAGCCTCATCCCTCCTCGGAGCTGGGACACTCCCCACCATTTCCTTGAAGGCCAATGTGGTAGCTACAGATAGAACCCCTCAGGGGTGCCTTTTTGGTTTTTATAAAGAACATTTTCTTTAGACTTTTGAGGTCTTCATTTGTTACTTTCATTCTACGTTCTCTCAAGGCCATCAGACCAGCTTTTGTACAGACTGCCTTGATGTCAGCCCCAGAGAGGTCATCTTTAGCCACGATTAAGTCGTCCAGAGTTACATCATTGGCCGGTGTCATGCTGCTTGTGTGGATCTGAAAGATGCGCTGTTTAGTCTTTTCATCGGGCAGGGGGATCTCAATTTTCCTGTCAATGCGGCCTGGTCTGATAAGTCCTGGATCCAAAGTTTCTATTCAATTTGTGGCCATGATCACTTTCGCATCACCCCTTGAATCAAATCCATCCAACTGGTCCAACAGTTCCAACGTTGTTCTTTGAATTTCTCTCTCACCACCGGAATTTGAGTCATATGTTTTTGTTCCAGTGGCATCAGTTTGGGCCCATCACCTAGGTATTTCTGAATAAGTTCAGAGCCAACCACTCTTAAGAAAGTGGCTGAGGTTTGGTTTGCTACTGCTTTGGCTAATAAGGTTTTACTTGTGCCAGGTGGACCGTAGAGAATGACCCCCTTTGAGGGCTTTATACCCATCTGTTCGTAATATTCAGGATGAGCGAGAGGAAGCTCCACAAATTCCTTAATTTCCTGGATTTGGTTGTCCAACCCCACCCCAATATCAGCATAGGTTTCCTGGGGAGCCTTTTCTACCTTCATCACTGTGACCAAGGGATCCGTGTCATCAATGAACACCCCTATGACAGCATGCACCTTGTGGTTGAGCAAGACTGAGCAACCTGGTTCCAGCAGATCCTCGTCTATAATGGAAAGAATGTTGACGTAGTGTTCTGAGCCCACAGATGTAGACACGATGGCATGACTGTCATCAATGATCTCTTCCAACATTCCTACCAACATTGGGGTCCCCCTCAGATCATCCACCTTTGATCTTTCCTCCTCTTGCTTTTCTTCTAAAGTCTTCATTTGTTCCTGATTTCTACTGAAGTCTTCCTCCACAAGAAGAGAGTCTTTAATTCTAACTTCGGTAATTTTAACCGGCACTGAGTGTGACGGGTCACCAGTGGCAGCTTGCTGGCAGCACCAGGTCCCTTTGTTTTCTTCTTTTTCCCCACTCTAGTTGGCACAGGAGGTTCGTATTTCATTTTCTGGTCCTTGTCATCCTTCTTTACCACCTCCAGGGCCACGACCACCACTCTTTCACCCACCTTGCTTCTGCCACTGAAACCCTGTTCCATTGTTTTAGTTTTCTACCTCAAAGACGCCTATTATATGTATATTGGATCTTCTTTACCACTCTCTTATATCTATTATTTTCTTTCTCATCTCTCTTTTTTTTCTTTTGATTTTTAAAATTTTGCTCTTTCCAACTTGCATATTTCTCCTAAGGCATCCCCTGGTATATTTATTCACTCTTGTTTTGCTTCTAGTGTAGTCTTTACTTCTGAAATATTTTAATTGTTTATTTCTGAATTCTATCACAACTCTTTTCAAATCACTCAATTCTCAAGACATGTCATGCCTGAGTTTTGTATGTGATTTATGTTGGTCTTCATGACTTCTGTGTGTTTCTTAATTGCATTTAGCTCATTTTGGAACATTAAGCTATAGGTTTCACCCGTTTCATGGGTAGGTCCATAGGGAAGTCAGTGTGATCTCAGTCTCCATTTTCATGAGATACCCATTGGGATTCAACTGTTTTTCTTTCCTGATGGTCATTTTTAAGTGAAATGAATGGACCCGGATAGTTCTGCTAGCTTCATGGCTCTCATGCTCTCTCTTCAGATGTGTTCACAAAGTGATAAAAAACAAAACAAACAAAAAAAAAAAACAAAAAAAAAAAACAGTCTTGTATTTCCTGAGATCTGTCTACTCCATATCCTTTCTCTTCACCCTTTTTATTTGGAATTTCTCTTTACTTTATACCTTTTTTTGGGGGGGGGGGGGAGGAGTGGGAGGAGTCCAATTCAACTTGGATTCTACTCCTAGCAGCTTTTTCTCAGTGCAGAGTTTTGCCCTAGAAGGAAACTTAAATTTATAACTTTCTGGAGTTCACAGAGCCCTAAACACTTCAATGTTCCATCCCTTTGCACCCAACAGCAATAGCAAATTGGAGTCTACAGAATCTGTACCCTCCCACCCCAGTTTCACATACAGTCCTCAGATGGCACACTTCACTCTCTAGTGAGTACCTGGGGGCGATTTTGTAGGTTACCTGTTCTTTGGTTATCAAGTAGCCCCACTGTTTTCCCTCGTGATGCTGATACCATACAGGTCTCAAAACTGGTGTTGCTTATTCCCACTCATATTTGGGATTTGTAAGGATCTCATGTCACATAATCATAGGGTTTTAAGCTTTGCCATTCTAATTGTTGTATCTCTTATAGTGGGATTCAGAGTGATTAAAAAACTGTATCTCCTGAGTGCATGTTTACTAATAAGCTTATTTTATAGGTGCCATTTCTATTCCAAAAAGCTCTAAATGAGACCCCATTTAACCCATAAAATAATACAGCTTATACTGATATGCTCTGGGACAGGCTTATACCCGGTAAAAACTATTAATCTATTATTTCAGTTATCTAAGTGAATTAGACTGATAGTACAGTGCAGTGTCAATCAGTCATTAAATTAGTGGTGAAACTGATTGACTAATAAAAGAATAGAGTTGACTGATGACTCCCTAGATATCTAACAGGAATTGAAAATGACAGATTACAACTCCCAGTGTGATAAGGTAATTAATTTGACACCATCAGACAAGAGAAGGTAACAAGGGGGAAACGTCATTAAAAGTAGTATCTAATAACAAAGATACCTTTATGATCTTTACTCACTTTGTCGCAGAAGACCTTGATCTGGCAGTAAGCTCTATGAATGGGCTTATTGCTACGATTATTATAACTGTATGTATCAATCTGAATCATCAAAGGAAGTCCTTTCACCCCTTTCTGGGACGAGAAATCTGTACTCAGGCAATTCACAGTGATGAAAATCTGAGGGTGGGAGAAAGAAAGGAAAAGGTCACAAGTCACCGTAAAAAGGATCTATTAAAAAATGCATAAGCCTAAGACTTGGAATCACAACACTACACAATCTTCTAAGGACAAGTGAAGAACATGTGGATACGCGGAAATAAGAACATGCTGAGCACATGAAACATTATATATATCGTAATTTATAATTTAAATATATAAAAATTGTTGCTTTCTTATTAAATCTTGAAATAGACAATTGATGCTTTCCTTTAGGCATATCAGCAAAGTTTTACCTATTTTTCAAACATGCATAAATCAGATGTGTAAACCACTATCTCTTCAACATATTAAAGCTGTCACTTCTAATATTACATCACTGTCTCAAATCTCTGACCTGTGGGATAAAACAAAACCAAAAACAAAAGTAGGGAACATTTCCCCTTGCACACTACTGCATTGAAATAGTTATTTGTTTATATATCTGTTTTTCCTCCTTGACTATTAATTTTGAGATTTGAGACCATTTCTTACTATTTTTGTATTAGGCGTACCTAATGTAGAGTGTGGTGGAGAACAGGCATTCAATAAACATGTGATGAATCCATCAATAAGTTTATCTGTAGAAAAACCCCTAAGTTTTATTTAAGTTTATTTAATTAAAAAAAATTTTTGTAATGTTTATTTTTCAGACAGAGAGAGACAGTATGAGCGGGGGAGAGGCAGAGAGAGAGGGAAACACAGAATCGGAAGCAGGCTCCAGGCTCTGAGCTGTTAGCACAGAGCCCAATGCGGGGCTCGAACTCGTCAACTGCAAGATCATGACCTGAGCCAAAGCTGGACGCTCAACCGACTGAGCCACCCAGGCGGCCCAGGTTTATTTAATTTTTTTTAGTAATTTCTACACCCAATGTGGGGATCAAACACATGACCCCGAGATCCAGAGTCGCAGGCCCCACAGACTGAGCCAGTCAGGCTCCCCCCAAAAGCCCAAAGTTTTAGTTCTAGCTCCAACATTAACCAGCTAAGAGACCTCAGACAAGTCACTTACTGTCTTTGGTTTTCAACTTTTTTCTTAAAATTATTTTTAAAATCCTTCCCTGAAGGATGAAAATGTAAATTATTAAATATTCTGAAAACAACTGCATAGATGCATTATGTGACCCATGTTTTATTTGGTCCCACTGAAATTTTCATTCACTCTCAAACCCTTGACCTTTTGTGTCACAGCAACATCAAAAAGAACAGTTCTGCAAAAGCAAAGAGCCGCTGGCATGAACTGCATTTTAAAGGCCATTCAAATCTTTGATTTTACTACCAGGATTGATCTAATTCATTTTAAGCTCTATTGCCTGTAGGTTTTTGGTAATTTATACAAGCAGATATCTCATTTTTAGTGCTTTATCGATACAAAGATCATTTTTTAATTTTGTTTCTGAGCCTCTTACTTGGTCACGAGAAACACAGCAATAACGCACCACATCAACAATAAGGCTAAGATGAAATGTCTTAGTGACATGCGAATTACAACAACCTTGTGCACTGTGCCACAGACCCTCAGTTTTCCAGCCATCATATGAAAACAAGTGCCTAGAGATGATGTAACCATGGATATCTTCCATTCATTCATTCATTCATTCACTCACTCATTCATTCTTATTATTCATCCTATAAACATCAACACAAGCCCACTGTAAGTCAAACACAACATTAGACATTGAGGGCAGAGAACAAAGCCAGACCCCTGCCTCATGTAGTGGATGGTCCAAGGGGAGGACAGAGGAGTAATCCAGTAATAACCAACACAGGGTGGTCAAGTACAGAGGTCATGAGAACACAGAACACGGCACTGAACCTGGAGGACATGTGTGAAGCAAAGCCCGCACAGACACTGGGATGAGACTATGGACTATCATTATTTAGTAATGGTAGAGAAAAAGGACTCAAAATTCAAATGTCAAGTGATTCAGGGGAACTGAGTGATAAAGACCACTGAGAAAGACTACACCAGGCCTGTCTCTCTTCCTGAACTTTCAGGGTAAAAGTAGACAGCAAATGCGGTCTGCTGCTCCTGGAGATGCCCTAACTGCAGAGAACATTGATGTGTGCCACAAATATTTTTAAATACCTACTATGTTCCTGAGACTGTGCTAGCGACTAGGACAGATGCACCAATTGTAGTCCTGTAATCACGGAAGTCAGAGGCCAGATGGGGAGAGAGAAGCAACATGATGGAGCTCTAAAGACTACAACAACGTCGTCAAATGCTGATCTTTAGGTCAAACCAACAAATAAAAGTATACTTTCCTGGGAACACTTGACTTCTTCTATTGTTATTGTTATTACTGACAATAGGCTTATCTTGGCCAGAATGTATAAAACACAGCTTTCTATCAGCAAATCAATGACCACTCTGGGGAACTATGCCATTGTCCGTATTTTTGACCATGGATTTCATACAGAAATCTTTCTGTAGTGACTATAACTCACGGGGGGCCTCAGTACAGACTGGTTCCTTTCTACTCCCTCATAAAACCTGCCTAGTACTACAGAATCCAAAAGACAAAAGTGTTCTGATGTATATTTCCTAAGGTATTAGGGTTCACACTTGGGTCAGTGAATTACCCATACATCACACAGAGTGGACCGCACTCAGACAGGCAGGATGCAATGATAATTGTGGCCTTTGTCAGCTCCAAGTCCCAACTAAGAGAGCTGGGCTGATGGCATGTGTATATTTACAAGGACCGCTTGAGTAGGACAGATCCGCTGGCAATATACTACGATAAATAGACTAAATCCTCCCCAGTAGAGAAGGTCTTTAAAGGTCAAATGAGCTACAACACACGAGACTGTACCTGGACACACTTAGACTAGGTCCTTTTAATGGGAGAGATTCTTAGTAAAGGTCCAATGGGCTCTTTTTGATGCATGGCCTCCTGATCCTATACAAACTAAACGACACGAGACTCTGCCTTCTCTGCTACATTGAGCTGGCAGCTCCCAAAACTATCCTAACAGGGATTTTATAATAGAGTTGGCACCGCTCTCTTGCCTGGCTGCCTGAACCCAATAGTAAAACACAGTTTCCGTGCCCCATGGTAGCAATCATAGTCTCACTGTGCTGCACTTAAAACCTAAATGGTTGAACTTTAACTGCAGTTGGGGACTGGAAGGGATGGGAAGGGATGGAAGGACATTAACTAAAACCCTGGCTTGAGAACTGATGAGCATTTATTTGTTTCATCTTGCAAACCCAAACATGTCCCAGCTCCACGCACAGCCGGCAAACGTGAAAGCCATTTTCTTGGAAGTTTATCTACAAAGTACTGTTTGCAAATGCATGCTACAGAAACTTAGGGAAAAGGTATGCTTTCTCTCCACCAAACGTTCATCCAAATGTCAAGCACAGAAAATTCTTTTTCACTCCAGTAGGAGCCCTGATTATGTAAAGAGCATATAAATGCCATGAACAATTGGGTATGTCACCCGATAATTATGAATATTATATACGTTCATATAATGCTTTCAAAACCTCAGCTATTAATATTCCTGTAATTCTGACAGTACGTAATTTATTTTTTAGAAAAATAATAATTAAATCAAGTGTATCTAGGCAGATAATAGATAGTATTATAATTTTGTCACTGGTTCAAAAATTGATTCAGATAGAAAGATTGGTTCTAAATATACGAAGACCTTTCCAGAAACAGAGGCAGTCTCATGACAATTGACATTTCTTAATAAACCCTTTTTTTTTCACATGTGAATTACAATCTCCAGTTTGTAGTTCCTACAAAAGACAAGTGACTTTGCCCAGAATATAATAACTCTCAGTTGTGCACCAAGCATATAGTAAGATTTATCAAAATAAATACAAATCAATGAGGTTTAGAATTACCACATTAACTTGATTATTAACCCCTAAGATTTTTTCAAGAGCTTGCTTTTAAAATAAATGGGTCTATCTTTGATTTACAAAGCAAGTTGGGATTTTTTAAAAAATTTTTTTTTAACATTTATTTTTATTTTTGAGACAGAGAGAGACAGAGCATAAATGGGGGAGGGTCAGAGAGAGAGGGAAACACAGAATCTGAAATAGGCTCCAGGCTCTGAGCTGTCAGCACAGAGCCCAACGCGGGGCTCGAAGCCACGGACTGCGAGATCATGACCTGAGCTGAAGTCGGAGGCCTAACTGACTGAGCCACCCAGGCGCCCCGCAAGTTGGGATTTAAAAAATCATAATGTCGATGATTTGATGGAAAACATTTATCTTTTCCTCTTTAAACAATGTATTTTGCATTTCAAGATTCTTCTGATTAAAGATGAAGACAGCTACTTATTTCCTTATTTTGGGACGTGAAGAGCTCTTTTCCAAGAAATTGCAGAAGCATTAGCCTGCAGATTAGAGCGACATAGCGTACAACAAGAAATCAGCATTCTCCCTCTAAAACACAAACAATATATAAATACGTAAGTGTGCTCTTGCCAATCTCCCCACTCTGTTTTCCTCTTGATTCTTAGAATTATTAAAGACCATATGGGTGGTTTTCTTAAATATCAGCATTTTTCTTCCGTTTTATATGATGGTAATTGGGTGCAGAGGCAATGCCAAATTAAGACAGAAAGACAGCCTAAAAGTAGACAATATGAACACATAACCTCTCGGTCTTAGGCATTCATTCATTCATTGCCTTCAGGCATTAATTTATCAAATATTTATCATGTATCTTCTGTCTGTGCCTGGTATTATGCTACATGGTGGGATTCAAGAATGATGAGATAAGGGCACCTGGGTGGCTCAGTTGGTTAAGCATCTGACTTCAGTTCAGGTCATGATCTCATGGTTCATGGGTTGGAGCCCCGAGTTAGGCTCTGTGCTGACAGCTTGGAGCCTGAAGCCTGCTTCGGATTCTATGTCTCCCTCTCTCTCTGCCCCTCCCCTGCTCTCACACTGTCTGTCTGTCTGTCTCTCTCTCTCTCTCTCAAAAATAAATAAACATTTTTAAAAAATGAGAGAATTTGTGATTTTCTTGAGAACCTAAGAAATTTAGATTTTCTGACACTTCCATTTATATAGCACTTTTAGGGAATTACTTAAAATCTCATAATTCTTTATTTTCTCCTACAGATACTCTGGGTATGTCTGCATATACATACATACACATTAGGTTTATTCACAGAGTCTACCATAGTTTTCCATATTCTTTTAGTCCTCAACGTTTTCCATTTCAACAAACCAAGCTTGTTCCCGGTTGACAGCTTTTGCTATTTGTTGTGCCCTCGATCTCCAGTGCTGCCCCACACACTGTCCCGCACATTGCCAGCTCCTTCTCATTCAGATTTCAGTCCAGTGCCAACTCTTCAAATACCTGTCTTGACCACCCCGTCTAGAGTTATCTTCCTCCTCCTCTTCCCACCTCAGCCCAGGACCAGAAGCAAACTCTATAACGCTGCTCCTCTATTTTCTTCATAGTACTTGACATCGTTTGGATTTATCTTATTGTTTTTCTGTTTAGTGCCTAATTGCCTGTCTGCTCCACGGGGTTGCAAGCCCATAAGAGGAGGCCTTTGTCTGCCTCAAGGTCACTCTAATCCTAGTGCCAGTCCCATGATAAATACTCAACAAATATTTGTCTAATGCATTAAGGGAAAATTACCTTTCTAAAAACACATTTCCCTCTTTATCCATACTCTTGCCTTCATTTTAGCCGAACCTCTTAGGAGCCAAGATTGCTTTGAGTAGCTGAAGTCATCAAGATAATACAGCAGAATGAGCTGCTCTGATCAGATTTATCCTCAAAATTTGTTACCTGCTTGCATATCAACAAACATAAAGTGAGCACCAACTATATACTCTGGATGAATATACGTACGTGTGTGTGTGTGTGTGTGTGTGTGTGTGTGTGTGTGTGTGTGTGTGTATGTATGCCATGGATGATGCTATTTATGTATGCTATGGGAAATAAGGGAGTGTTCGGTACAGTCCTATCCTCAAGAAAGAAGAGAGATGTTACAGTTTTTGCTATTGTGAAATGTAGATAATTAGATACTAAACTGACTATCCCAGACTATGAGTTCTGTAAGACTTGATGAAAAGGAGAGAAATCGGCAAGTCAGCCAGGGACGATTTGGTATAGGTGTCACGAGTTGGAAGACAGATACATGCTGACTCTGAAAAGAGCAACAAGGCAAGCCTTGTGGGAGAGGAGGGTGTGTAGGGGGAAGTTAAGGTGGAGCCCAAAGGAAGGCGCCTGGTGACGGAAGAGGCCAACCACGATGTGTCTGTCACTGTGATCAAGCCATGAACACCTAATGAGGTCAAGTTATGTATTATCGGGGCCAAGACAGAACTCCAGCCGTAGCACTCAACATTCAAGTCACAGAGAGGACGAGGAGAGTGAAGGCTGAGCAAAGGCCACCAGATTCAGACGTAAAGAGGTCCTGTATCCCTTTGAGAGGCCCGACTAATGGAGGGAAGGGCAGGAAGCTAGATCGCTGGGGTGAGCCAAGACTTGGAGACAGACAGAAGGCTTCTCAGCTGGGGAATGTGGTGGGGGAAGGAGGGATGAACAGGAATAGGGGAAGCAGGTAGCAGACAGCACGGCCACGCAGAGGTGTTCTTCCAAGATGGAGGAGGTGTTCCCACATTAAGAGAAGGTGAATGTCAGAGGCTGCAGAAAGGTGGAATGTGGGGCCTAAGAGCCTCGGAAGCAAGGATTAAATAGGATCGACTCAAAAGTGAAGTTATGTAAGAAAAAAGACAGAGCTTTCTTGGAAACTGGAAGCCAAATGAGGGGAAAGTGCAGCGAGGGAAAAAAATGTACAGGAAGTTCAGAGTCAGGTACTTGATGCAAATCCCAGCACTGTGGCCTTGGACTGTCTGCCCTTTCTAAGCCTCACTTGCCTCATTTTTCAATAGGCAACAATCTCTACCTCAGTATTGCGCCACTTTATTTATTTTTTTTTTCAACGTTTATTTATTTTTGGGACAGAGAGAGACAGAGCATGAACGGGGGAGGGGCAGAGAGAGAGGGAGACACAGAATCGGAACCAGGCTCCAGGCTCCGAGCCATCAGCCCAGAGCCTGACGCGGGGCTCGAACTCCCGGACCGCGAGATCGTGACCTGGCTGAAGTCGGACGCTTAACCGACTGCGCCACCCAGGCGCCCCAATATTGCGCCACTTTAAAATGAGATTATGTTTGGGGCGCCTGGGTGGCTCAGTTGGCTAAGCATCCAGCTCAATTTCAGCGCTCATCATGATCTCACAGTATGTGACTTCGAGCTCTGAGTCGGGGACTGCACTGTCAGAGCAGGGATTCTCTCTCCCTCTCTCTCTCGGCCCCTCCCCTGCTCGCTTGCTCCTACTCTCTCTCTTGCTCTCAAAATAAATAAATAGATGTTTAAAAAAATAAAATGAGATTAGGTCTGAAACTGTACAGTGCTGTGAAAATCTAAGGGAGTTTCCTCATCACCGTGGTCTCTAGGGTTGCTCCTTTCTCTGACCCCAAGCCCTTCCTCACCTTGATGGCACAGCCAACAAAGCCACGCCCATTTTGCCCCCCACCCCCAGCTGCTCCCCCTGCAAGGCTAGTTCTTTGTGTCCCCTCCAGTCCCCCAGTTCAAGCCCTCCTTCCTCCCTCGATTCTCTCTCAAGGCATCTTGAGATGCTATCGCCAAATGATTCAAAGGCAGGTTAATTAGGATTCACATTAATTTGAGCAAAAAGATATTTAATTGAAGTGAACTGATTTTTACAACAGAAAATCACTCTCTGCACAACACTTCTAGAAGGGTGGAGTCACAGGCTTTGACAGGGAGAGAGCAAGAGAGAAATCTCTCAGGCAGGACCTTTACTGCCCTTCACCTGAACACAGCTTGTGAAATAGCATCTCAGGATGAGGAAGAATTTGGACCTTATACCACAGTGGGGTGGACTGTTTCATAAATAATGAGCTCCCGGTCAGAGGAAGGATGTAAATACAGACTGAAAAGATTCAGTGACTCAACTTTCTGATCATTTGTTGTTATATGAATCCTTTTTGGCTCGTGTTTAATACTTAAAACTTGCTTTGAGTTTGTAATACTATGGCACAAAATTCAAAAGGCACAAAAGAATTAACTGAAAACACCTCCCCCCCCACCCTGCATAGTTCTCTAAACAACAGTCTCTTGAGGATCTTTCATAATTTCTTGTGTATCCTTCTAGAAATATGCCATGCAATACATATCATTATTCTTTTTTTATACAAATGGTACCACAGTAAACATAGTTATGCATCTTGCTTTACTAAATAAATTTTGAAGATAGCCCTTTCCGTTTTTAAAGAACTGTGAAATAAGGAGTAATAATTTCTTTACCATTGGGCTGTTTGTAGTCTTTTCATCTTACAAGGATGCAACGTGTGTCTTTCAACATGGATTTCGTACACACATGCACATATAAATTTTTCACAGTATATAAGGCCATGTCACTATTTTTATTTTATTTTTTTTTATTTTTTTAACGTTTATTTATTTTTGAGACAGAGAGAGACAAAGCATGAATGGGGGAGGGTCAGAGAGAGGGCGACACAGAATCTGAAACAGGCTCCAGGCTCTGAGCTGTCAGCACAGAACCCAACGCGGGGCTCGAACTCACGGCCCGCGAGATCATGACCTGAGCCGAAGTCGGCCGCTTAACCGACTGAGCTACCCAGGCGCCCCCCATGTCACTATTTTTAATCTGGCTTTTGTCCTCACAATTTGACTGAAATTGCTTTCTTCGAGGACTCAATAGCAAATTTATAAGCAAGGGTTCTCCTATTTAGTAGGCATCTAGGAGGTCTGGGTAAAATATGCATTACAGGGCCCCATGCCCAGGGTTTCCAATTCAGTAGGTCTGAGGTGAGAGATCCAAGTACCTGCACGTCTAACCCAAGTTGAGATGGATGACACACATGGAAGGCCAGGCTTTGAGAAACCACGACCTACTGCACTGACTTCACTGGCCAGTTAGTTCTTCCTTCTTCCCCGGCTCCATCCCCTGCCTCTCTGCCTTCTTCTGTAGTCTCCTTCTTGACCACCCCTTTCTTGTCTGGTTCCTCCAACATGCCTCAGTGGGGTGAGTCTGAATCTCATCCTTTCCCATGACTTCTATCCTCCCCTCTTTATAAACAACTCCTAATAGTTCTCCTGCCCCAAATTCCCTGGTCTTCTTGTGCTCTCCACGCCACACCTTCGAGCATCCTGTTCTTCCACCTGACGTGCTCCTCTTTCCAACTTCCATGTGCTTACATTACAACTGACCCTTACGACACAGCCCATATGCCAAATCCTCCCTATGTCTTCCCTGATCCAGCAGAAAGGTGATCTCTCCACATGCTACAGTATTTAGAAGTGAAGTATAAGTGTGTGTGTGTGTGTGTGAGAGAGAGAGAGAGAGAGAGAGAGAGAGACAGACAGACAGACAGACAGAGGGAGAGACAGAGGGAGAGACAGAGAGAGAGAGAGAAAAGATAAAAGAAATCTGGCAAAGTATTAATAATGAGTCAATCCCAGTGAAGGGTATGTGGCGATAATTGTATTATTCTTTCAGCGTTTCATTTGTAATTTTTTTTAAAAAATTGCTAACGTTTATTCATCCCTGAGAGAGACAGACAGAACATGAGCGGGGGAGGGGCAGAGGGAGAGGGAGACACAGAATCCGAAGCAGCCTCCAGGCTCTGAGCTGTCAGTACAGGCCCCGATGTGGGGCCTGAACTCACTAACTGTGAGATCATGACCTGAGCAGAAGTCAGATGTTTAACCGACCTAGCCACCCAGGCACCCCTCTAACTTCTTTAAGGGAAAAGTTGGGGACATTTTTAAATAAAAAAAAAGAATTTTCTCCCTTTCCAGACCTTTCCTGGCACTTTACCTCTATTTTCATAAGAATCTTTGTCACTCTTCCATTCATATTACATTTATTTACAGCTATGTCTTACTCCTCAGCCTGGCCAAAATGTTCTCCAAGAGCAGACACTTTGCCTGGCTTATCTGTCCGTGAATTTCCACTGCCTGGCCTGGTGCATGATATGCAAGAGGCAAGCTGCTTCGAAGCAGTGACCGCCCCTTTGCCGGAAATAACGTCGGATGTGTTCCTGCTCGATCCTCCTCAACACAAAACGGCAGTGCTGAAAGAGCACGTGCTTTAGATAGCCCAAGGTGGGGGTTCTGGCTCTGCTCCGCGTTAGCTGTGCAACTTTCATTAAGCTGGCTAACTTCTCTGGGCTTCAAAGTCTTCATTATTTAAATGAAAAGTGTTATCCACTTAAGATATGAATATTGCATAATATACACAAAGCACCTGGCGGAGTGCCCAGTATGTAGTAATCATTGAATAAATATTAACCTTGGTGCATGTGTGTGCATGAGAGCGCACGCGCGCGCGCACACACACACACACACACACGCGCACCGCCATCGGTCTATGAAATCCAAATCTGTAATTTAATTCTCGGCGCACATACAGTAATTCATGCATGGAAATTACAGAGCCCTGAGCAGAATTCAGTCCAGAAACCATGGATACTCCACAACCTAACAAAAGATCAGGCCATTGATATCTTCAGTGAGATGCCTTCCACAGATTATTCCTTCTATATGTGAATTAACTCTAGCTTTAGAGCTTTTCCTACCAACCATTACCTTATAAAACTGGAACAAAGGCATGGCTTTGTTTAAGTTCAATACCAAAGACTCCAGCAAATGTTTACCTTTCCCTTCTAAAACTTCCTTCACCCACACCACGCCCCAGCAAACACACAAAAATGCCATTTGCCCTGCTTCGCAGTGTGTATGTGGACCTTTCACGACCCCACCCCGGAGCCTCCCCCAAGCCTTTCTTTACCTTTGAGACCATGAAAGATGCCTTATAACGTTCTCTAACCTTCCACAAGATGACTTGTTTAAAACTGGGCCCTCCTTAGACGAAAAATTGGGATGTAACTTTTTCTTACTCAGCAATAGCTATCAAGCTCATCTCATCCCAGACTGTCTTATAAGCAGAAAGAGGGCTCCCCAGACTGCTGGCAGGAGGTTGGGGGTTGGGGTAATGAGCCAGGTCATGAGCCCACGGGGCATCAGGAGTATGGCCATCCTTAGCCAGTACTTTGGCTTCTTTTTTCATCCTGAAAATCGATATTTACATTATCTTGTCTTCTGCCTTGGGATCCAGCACTGGAGTGTGGCAGAGAGAGAACACAGTCCATTTAGAAACATCCCATCAGAAGGTGAGATTTGTCAAGACTACAGAGACCATAACTTTCTAAGTGCTGTGAGGTGGCCCAATAAGAACTGATGAACTATTTTAGACCAAAAAGAAGTATTGGAAAGGAAAGAGAAGGAATGAGAGATATAATAAATTTGGGACGATTTAATGGATGCACCATGATTTGGTGAATTTCAAGCCAGTCTTTCAAATAGCATAACCTTATTTCCCACAAAAAGAGACTGGATAATTTGCAGTGTACAAGGCGGTGAGAACACTTACATTTTCGCCAACTTAGTATTTTTACGTAGGCCCTGATCAAAGCATTGGTGTTTCCACCAGCCTGTCTGTTAAGCTACTAACATTGAGATAAGGAGGACAGAAAAGCTGTCTTTCCCATCCATTAGCAGCTGATGGAGCAAAAAGCTAAGCTTAGCTTACCGACCACTAGCTGTACCTAGAAAAGACAGCACTGGGAAGAGAAAGGGTTAACCCGTGCATCAAGAAAAGGAAGCACCGTGGAGTACATGGGGACAGAGTAAGTCACCCTCCACGACAGCTCTCCTCACATCTCACAACGTGAAGGAATTCATGACACAGGCCACATCAAGTGTCCTTAGTCCAAGGCAGCTATAGGGCCATGCTGGGACATTAAACAAACGCCATTTTCTTTTATTTTTTTATTTTGAGAGCGAGAGAGAGTGCACATGTGCGACTGGGGGAGAAGCAGAGGGAGACAGTGAGAGAATCCTAAGCAGGCTCTACACTCAGCACGGAGCCCAATGCAGGGCTCGATCCCACAACCCTGGGATCATGACCTGAGCCGAAACCAAGAGTGAGACGCTCAACCAATTGAACCACCCAGGCGCCCCTCCATTTTCTATTTTAAGAATGGGTTTACAAATATAGGACACTTTTTATTCCCAACTTCCATTTTGATTTTCCAGGCCAGCCAGCTGACTCTTATCAGCACATCCATGTTTCTATCCCTCAAACCGGGTCTCAGTGCTCATGTAATATCTCCTTGGGATCAGAGCAAAATCAGATATAAATGCAATAAATAAAAGGTACAAACATTAAGGAAAATAGGGCTCAGAAGAAATATCAACATGTACCCCCTCGCCCTGAATTTCCTTACAATTTAAAAAATTACATGGATATCTCTTCCACAAATCCAACTCATTTAAAGCATCCAAAGGGACCACAAAGTTAGAGGAACATATCTCTCAAATGAATATTGCTTATGTGTAAATATTTACTTTGAATTTACTAGATTGGTAAATGTGGGCTTTCGTTTATTGGATTATTCTCTAGTTGCAAACATAAAGCTAAAAACCGTTGTGTGCCTCCTGTAAACTTTATTTTCTCTAATGATAATCATCACTCTTGCCTTGAATTTTTTTTCATGTGCTTCCCGCATGGCATTACAAAAAAGAGAAAAGAATAGCCTTCACGGTTCATAACAGCATTATACCACCGTTCACAACAGAAACAAAAGCGTAAAAGAAAAGTGTACAAAAATAACGCACATGAACATGAAAATGAAATTCGGGATACCAAGGAAAGCAGCTGGAGAGAAGTGAGGAGTATAGATGTATATCACTGTGGTGAAGAAAACACTGGGATGTCTCAGAGTTACATTACAAAGCATGCACTGATCTTTAATTAATACAAAGTTAGTGATCGTGCAAATGAGATCACTAATGTAAGGCTAATACACACACGCACTCAGCTGAACAGTCCTCATTCCCATATTCATTCTAATCGATAATATGTATAATATCAATAGAAAATGTACCAGGGCAACCAAAGACATGGACAGAGAGAGACTGTGTTGGAGCAGCAAACCCATCTTGCTGGTGGGCAGTAAGGAGACAGTGACAAAATCATGGCGGCTTGATTGAACTGCTTTACTCAAGGAGATGGGGCCAACCATTTGTTTTCTTTTTCTCTGGAGCTGTACTCCATAAATTGCTTTGAGAAGAAAAATCACAGTATGCTTGGGTCTAAAAAAAAAAAAAAATGCAGATTTCCCTCTCATGGGATGTTTAACAGCATGGAATCTGGAGGATATATGTTTAAAGTCCACCTTGTCTACTTGCCTAATCTTGCAGTGCCTGCTACATAGGAGTCGATATTTAGTGGAATCAGAATCTGAGATACACAAGAAAATGATCCATAACGTCTCACCACCCTTCTGTTCCCTGCCCCACCCTGACCAGGTCTCAGCCCTGCCCACCCCCAATTTCAGCACAAAAGCTTAACAGGGATAAAAACATACGGCTTATCTGTGTCCTTGACCCTTTCTAAAATTGCAACAACTTCCTTTCGGAAAGTTCCTCCCTGAACCCCCAAATGCAGGAAGAACATTCACTGCTGATACGGCAGAGTAGAAGCTGGACTAGCGACCCCCCAGAGCCCCTTCCTGCAACTCAGCACAGAGAAGGGGAGGGACAGGGTAGGCATTGCTCTGGAGGGTGATCCCTGCTTCTGCACACAGGCACAGGTGACAGGCAGCCAAGAGTAACCCAGGAGTGACAGAATTTCCTATTCTTGAATTATAATAAGTTCTTTTAAAAATCAGGGATGGGAGACAGAGTAGTAGTGGGTTTATCTAACTGCTTGGTTATTTAGCAGTGCTGGTAGTTAAGGGAGGAGGAACATTTTTACTGGATCAAGATCATTCCAAAAGGCTTGGATGCAGAGGGATTAAAAAAGGCTTCATGGAAAGAAGCCTCCTTCGTCTTAGCTCATACACCACAGAAAGAATGAAGCATAGAAATGGGGGAGACAGTGCTATGGTGTTCCGGTAGAAAATACACAGAAAGGAAACTTGTTCCTCAGAGCACCAAGTAGCATCTTAATGCTCACGTAATTCTCTGTGGTCACATGAGAGGCGTTTGTAGCACATCGCGGTTTCTTGAAATCACTGTGAACAGAGAAAACGGCACCGGACAAAAACAAGGGGCCCGGTTTCAAGAATCTCTTTAGAAATCTGGGAGAAAGGGGAGTCTGTAATTAGGGTTTGCTGCCCTTCGGCTCTGGGGGTGATGTCATCGCCTGAAGAAAGGCAGTGCTCGGTGCCAGGAATCTGAGCTCACTGCTCTTCGATAATTCAGTAGGGTCTTGCCTGGGAATGCCTCATCTTGGGGATTAGCGAGCAACGGATCTACTTTGTAGGTACCAGCGTTTGGCTAAGGGAAAAAAAGAAAAAGTGAAAGGACCTTGGAAACGGGAGTCACGTGAAAGAACGAAGCACTGTGACCTTCGCAACAGAATCGCATGGACCGGACCTTGATTCTCTGTCGCCTCTTCCTGCCATTTGCCAGCTGAGGAAACCGCAGCTCGGGAGGGGCAATTCACAAAGCCAGCCATTCCGGGGCCGGGACGAGCGTCTGGCTGCCCGAACTCCAGTGCTGGCACCCTGTGCTCAGACCCCCATCAATCTCCAGTCCGTGACAGCGTGGACACTCAGGACCTCACCCACCCAGATATCACCGAGTCATTCCCAGGGACCCAGGGACCCAGGGACCCAGGGACGCCAGTTCGTGTTACATGAGCTTCCAGACCGCACGGACCCTGCGGGGAAAAGAACGCCCCGTTGCAGACTGTTTCTGCTGCCTGTGTCACTGCGCAGAGGGACGCTGTGGCACAACCAGCAAAACCGGTTCTGGGTAGAAGAACTCTGACAGTTCTGCCAGAACCGAGACCTGCAACTGAGACCGAAAATCTGCAGCTAATCCCCAGGCCTCATTCTGACTAATAGTTGTAACACCTTCCCTGGCCCAACTTTTTCCTATCGTTAGATTAAACGATTAGCGTTTCACATCCTTGCCATTCTTCTATTTGTGCTAAAGGAGAACTAGAAATGCAAGGTAGGACAGCAACAAAAGAAAAAAGTAGGAACTGTGCTTTCGAAAAACGCATAAACTTTTATCATTGGGGCGCCTGGGTGGCGCAGTCGGTTAAGCGTCCGACTTCAGCCAGGTCACGATCTCGCGGTCCGTGAGTTCGAGCCCCGCGTCGGGCTCTGGGCTGATGGCTCAGAGCCTGGAGCCTGTTTCCGATTCTGTCTCCCTCTCTCTCTGCCCCTCCCTCGTTCATGCTCTGTCTCTCTCTGTCCCAAAAATAAATAAACGTTGAAAAAAAAATTAAAAAAAAAAAAAAAAAAAGAAAAACGCATAAACTTTTATCATCGAGTCTTGATTATGCATATGTGCTAAGACTACCAAATACCAGGCCGTTATTTTTTTTTTAATGAACGCCCCGAACCTTAAATGTCCAAATAAAAGCTCTTCTTTAACATAGTTATCGTAGGAAGACATATGGTTTTCTCAAATGATGCTGCTGTGACTCAAAGTATGTTTGTAATGTCTCTTCTGACATTGCTGTCTTTAAAGCTGGTCTTTCACAAAGGAAATCTCATTTTTAACCATGAAGTGGTATTATCAAACGTGTCGATACGTATTCAGACTTGGACCCAGGCGATTTCTGATGTTCTTCTTTTATTTTTAAAAATTTTTTTAATGTTTATTTATTTGGGGGGGGGGGGGGGAGAGAGAGGGAGACAGAGAACCCGAAGCAGGCTCCAGGCTCCGAGCTGTCGGCACAGAGCCTGACGCGGGGCTCAAACTCACGAACCGTGAGATCATGACCTGAGCTGAAGTAGGGGCAGTTAACAGACTGAGCCCCCCCCCCACCGCCAGGCGCCCCGATTTCTGATATTTTTCTTTAAACATATTCAAAGATCAAGATTTACCACCACTGTGGGCATTCAAAAGGTCACAGCAACTCTCTTGAACAGAGCTAACACAAGGCGACTTCTGGCCGGCTGCCAAAGCCTGGCCAAGGCACCCGGGAATACTGGCAACCTCCACTGTGTCACTACCTTCCCCAACACTGAAAGCCAGTGAAGATGTAAGCTGCATATTCAGTAGTTTGAGAGTGTGTGGTTGAGGCATTAAGAACTCACATGTCCCCAACGACCAGGCAGGGAAAGTTCCAGAATAGAAAAGGCTAGAGAAAAGGATGTTACTATAAAAAGAACAGCCAGTATCTCCTAAGAGCCACTCGTGGCCTTGCAAATGCTTAGACTCATGGGTGCCAGAATCTTTAATTACCCGAAAGAATCCAGAAGTCTAGATCGAAAAAAATAATAATTATAATCTCCTGGTTATGAAATGTGGGCAAATTTTTTTTTTAATTTGAAACAGGAGTACATAAATGCATGAGGTACAACACAACATAGAATTCTGTGGCCCACATAAAGGCTGGAGGTCATAATTTTGTGTCCCCTGGCCATATAAACCAAAATAATGTAGGACACTGAACGGGGCCCCGGCCTCATAACCTACAAAAAATTTCTCTGTGGATGTTACAAATAGGAACCTGAAGGCAAGGTCAATGGCTCCTGAGAAGTCCACATCATGAAAATCGCAATTCTGCTGTAGGAAGGATGTTTTTACTTCTTGCTTTATGGAAACCATTTTCTCAACAGTCATACAACTTTGCTTTTTGTTTTTTGTTTTGCAATCTGCTAATTATAAAATCAGTAATATTTTATTTTATTTTATTTTTTAATTTTTTTTTCAACGTTTATTTATTTTTGGGACAGAGAGAGACAGAGCATGAACGGGCGAGGGGCAGAGAGAGAGGGAGACACAGAATCGGAAACAGGCTCCAGGCTCTGAGCTATCAGCCCAGAGCCTGACGCGGGGCTCGAACTCCCGGACCGCGAGATCGTGACCTGGCTGAAGTCGGACGCTTAACCGACTGCGCCACCCAGGCGCCCCAAAAATCAGTAATATTTTAAAGAATGAAGTGAATTTAACTTTTACGGTTTTTCTTTGAAAATTCTGCCAGTAGTTTGGGGGAAATTATTATTTTTTTTATTACTTATTTGATACAATGGCAACAACCAAGTTATAGTCACTAAAATATATATATTAAACAAACATTTTGCCACAGTAAGCAATATGAAGTATCCTCCACTGCCCTTTGTCAAGGTCTATGTGAGCTTAAACTTGTCAGCCCGTAACAACACACATGCACAACCACACACGTTTCAAGAAGAAAAGTGAGCTCCTACCTATGGGAAATGAGTGATCTCATCTGCACTAGGCTAAAAGAAAGGTCAGTTCAACCCCAAATTACCTACCTTGCTAGTTCACTGCAGAGCCTCCATCATTTAAGCCATCGCCTCTGATTAGGCATGTTCTTCAAAAGGTCCCTACTGACACATTCACCCACTAGCACTCATTATCACAGACCGCCTGATAATGAAAACTGGGGCTATGATCACAGTTCACATTTATAGCTTGCTTTACACTGACAAGGCACTTTCTTTCTTTTTTTTTTTTAATGTTTATTTATTTCGAGAGAGAGAGAGGGAGAGAGACTGTGTGTGTGTGTGTGTGTGTGTGCGCGCGCGCGCGCGCATGTGCGTGAGCGGGAGAAGGGCAGAGAGAGAGGGAGAGAGAGAATCCCAAGCAGGCTCTGTGATGTCAGCGCAGACCCCAGAGCAGGGCTCAATCTCACAAACCTTGAGATCATGACCGGAGCCGCAATCAAGAGTCTCGAGAGTCGGACACTTAACGGACTGAGCCACCCAGGCGCCCCTGACAAGACACTGTCACTGATAGGATCCCACTGTCTTCCTGATCCCTGTGCTCCCTATATAGTTGGCCTGCCTCTCACCCCTGCCACTGTTGTGGGGTTATTGGTTTCCCTGTCGCCTTTCCCTGAGCCCTGGATCTTCCCACGTCATAATCCCAGCACAATGTGTGGTACAGCAGAGACCACTGGAAAAGTGCTGTTGTTTGTATATGGGAGGGAACTGAGGCCCAGGGAGGTCAGATGACTCTCTGAGGACTTCAACCCCCACTCCATGGCGCCATTGCCCAGATGGCCTTTTCATTATCTACCCCAGCAATGTCGCTGCTGAGGGAATGGAGTTATGAACGGGAAGCACAAGATTAGAGCAAGGAACTTTAAATGGAGGAGGAGTGAACCGTAGAAGACAAACTTTCCCTACAGTTCCGTGTGGGACCTGACCTCCCATCCGTTTGCTGCAAGGCCTACTTCCTCCCCTTGGATGCGCTGAGCCACCGGAACATTCTTCAGGCTGTTCTGGCACTCCGCTGCCGCTCACCCATTTGGGTCACCTTTCTTGGGCCTAAAGCCAATTTCATTTACATCGCTTCATACCTGAGTGAAATGAGACACTGAGCAATTCATCTTGTACATAACTCATGCCCACAAACTCCCATCCAGCTTCCTTTCTCACCCAGCCTTCCCCCTGCTCGAAGACAATAAAGCATTGAAGGGAACTGCTCACATTGATCTTTTCATTAGTTTGAAGACAGTCTTCTAACACCCTCCTAAATGGCACATAACTGAGGCAGAAAACAAGCTTAGGTTTCATCTGGAACCTTCTCTCAAGTGCAAAATAAGGCTCAAGGATCAGAAGCTAAACAACACAGAAAGAAGAGTGAGCATAAGTAGAGTCTGCAGTTTTCATAAAATCGAAGGGACTCATGTCTGGCAGACAGACCTGAGTAGCCATGCGTCTTCCTTTTTTTTTTACCCAAATCAGTGCAGTATGGACATCTACCCTCAGGGCACAACTCGCCGTAGATTTTACCATTGCCTTTCCTAACCATGCTGGGACCAGGAAAAATGACCCAAAGTTGAAGCAGTCGGGATTAAAGACAGGATTACAATGTAACGGTGCCAGCTCTACCACAGGGAATGAAGGTCAGAGACCCCCAGTCGTGCTTTCTGTACCCTTCCCTCAAGCAGGCTCTGTCTGGAAGGAGTCATGGGGCCAGAAGGCCTGCCCAGTCACTTACCGATGGACACATTAGCTCTGAACACTTTCCTGCCTCTGTAGAAGGCAGCAGTCAGGGCTGTTTAGGGGAATCTGCAGTGTAGGTGGACGAGGTTTTCTGGACGAGCCTTGCCAGTATCATGTGCTAAAATAAAGCACAGGGAGCTGGAGGACTGGGGAGGGGCATGCAGCTTGGCCCATCCCACGAGAGGCCACAGAGAAACGCACACACTCTTTTCTCCTTTATCCCCCAAAAGGCAATTTAACTGCACGTAACTGAATGTGCGTAACTTCTAGAGAAAGATAACAAGCTCATTTCCTTTTTTTTTTTTTTTTTTTTTACCCCTGGCTTCAGTTAACAAATCTTTCCCTACTTATAGAGGCTGTTGTGAAAGAATCATCTGCAGGGAACGGTGACGTTATTTAAAAGGCACGAGAAATGAATCAATGCTACTTTTTCACTCACCTTTGCCTCTTCATTCACGTCCCAGGTGAAGGAAACAGCGTTATATGCAATCTCCTCGATGTTTCCAATCGTATTAAAGCTCTCCTTGTAATCAGCTGTCACGTTAAAAAAGAAAAAGGTTTTAAGAGAGTAAGAGTTACTTGATGACATGTACTTAAATGTCATTTTCCAATGAGGAGATTTAAACTTTGCCTACTCTGCCGGCTACCCCTTAGCAACAGTTAAGGATTTGTGCTCGCACATTTTCTTTTACTAATATTTTCTCTATGAGAATGTTCTGCTACTGGGAGAGCAAATCTAGGTGAAGCGATGTTCCTAAGAGATTTGCTTATTGGTTTCATTTTTTACGAGGTTTACAGAATTATTAGTGTTTTTCCCTCCTGAATCCCTGGACACATATCCACTCCTTCACCTCCTCACATTCCTGTAGCTTAGTTGTGCTGGAAGGTGCCAGAGTCATCTGTAGGGACGGTCTGGTAGAACAATATGCTGGTTATCAGCCAGGCAGTGTTGCGGGAACCCAGGGAAGAGATTCCAGGAGAGTGCAAGGAAACTTTTTTTCTTTTCTTTTTTTTTTTTTTTTTTTACTTCCTTTTGGATTTAGGTGCAGAGAATTGAGTTAATCATTTTCACCTCCCTATTACCACTTGTCCATTTAAGGCCTTCTCTTCGTTTATTTCTTTGTTTACGTGAATATTTATGTATTCATTTTTCTTCCCTATCCTCTCCCACAAACGCAACAGCTATCGAGGTGTTTGCTATGTGTGCTTAGAAAATACGTTGGGTTGATTTGCCTGCGTGCATAGCTGTTATTTCCGGAACTTGCGCTGTGCTATGGCTAGACTTGCCAGATCTAGCAGTTATTTGGGATATACTTATCCTGAAGAAGTATCTGTTGTTTGCCAGTAATTCAAACTTAACTGTGCACCCTATATTTTATCTGGCAGCCTTAGCTAGGAACCTCTTTGGGTCTCTAATCATATTGCTGGTGGCATGCCTATGTCTAATAGCAGCCGTAGAGAATTCTGTGGTAACCATCAGCCACTGTTTACTTATCCGCTCTCCCCAGATATGGACCCTCGAGTGGTCTCCAGCTTTCTGGTACACAGACTACATCGCAACTGATCCCTACTACCCACGCTCTCCACTGTCACCGTCATACATGGCATTAAGGCCTGGACATGATGTTCCTGCTTTTTTGTTTGTTTAATTTTTTATGTTTATTTATTTATTTTTGAGAGAGTGAAAGAGAAAGAGAGAGACAGAGAGGGAGGGAGGGGCAGGGAAAGAGGGAAACAGAATCCCAGGCAGGCCCCACGCTGTCAGCGCAGAGCCTGAAGTTTGACGCGGGGCTGGAACCCACGACCTGTGAGATCAGGACCCAAGCCGAAATCAACAGTCGGACTTTGAACCACCTGATTCACCCAGGTGCCTCAATATTCCTAGTTTTAACCCTCACTATGTCTTGAGTGTTTTAGCTTATGCTTACCATCTGGATTTCCCCCTACTTTTGGCCTACTTTGATTCTGTACTAAATAAACATCGGCCGTGTCCTGCCTAGATGGCAACAAGGTCCACGGCCCATCTGCTTTCCTTCAAGGTCTGGATCATTCACAGGGTGGTCACCTAATCACAAATGTTCTTTCTCTCAAAGGTCTCATCATGACTCTTCTGAAATGAAAGTCAGATCACGTGCTTTTTCTAATTTTTCTCAGGGCTAAAATTTACACCATGATCTATCATGTCCTTCACAATCAGGACTGGACACCTCTCTGTGCCCTCATACTCCAGGCCCACAATGGGGGCCAGGAGAAGAGGTCTTTTTGTTTATAAAATCTTTCTAGTGGCACCTGGGCGGCTCAAACGTCCGACTTCGGCTCAAGTCATGATCTCGCGGCTTGTGGGTTCGAGCCCCGCATCAGGCTCTGTGCTGACAGCTCAGAGCCTGGAGCCTGCTTTGGACTCTGTGTCTCCCCCTCTCTCTGTTCCTTCCCTGCTCATGCTCTGTCTCTCTCTCTCTAAGGGGAGACACAGAGTCCAAAGCAGGCTCCAGGCTCTGAGCTGTCAGCACAGAGCCTGACTCGGGGCTCGAACACACAAACCGCGAGATCATGACCTGAGCCGAAGTCGGACGTTTAACTGACTGAGCCACCCAGGCGCCACTAGAAAAAATTTTTTAAATAAATAAATAAAATCTTTATGAATATTTTTCTTGCTGCACTAGGACAGGAGCTGGGTGTTATGACGAATTCCCAGGATGTGTCAAGTGTTTGTTGCCTACAAAATCGGACATGATTCTGACTAAATGGTCATCTCTTCAAGCTGTGTCCTTCTGGGTTGCTGTGTCACTCCGGGGCTGGTGGCTTCTCGAGGCTTTAACAAGCTGTGCTCATGCTGTGACATTTTGAAGTCTGCTTTCCTAAAGTTCACATATCCAGTCATTTTTATCCATTTCCTCCTCACTTATTGTAAAGTCCAAGTTCATGTGATCCTTTATCAAGATTTTCACCACTTTCTTACAGTAATGCAACCCATCGTGCTTGTATGAATCAGGCGGAGAGAAGCAGTAGGTCCTATTTGCTTTTTCTACCCGTGACATAAATAATAATAAAACAAAGTCCGTAATAATAAGTCCATATTAATCCATAATAAAATAAAGTCAGTTTGATTTGGTTTTCTCTTTATTACCAGGACCTGTATTGAGGGTTAATCACAGAAAAACCTACTTTTTAACATGCCCTCCAAAATAGCCCTCCAGACCCATTCTCTAGAATGTGTTGTGCCAATCTAGACTCCACCAGAATCCTATTTCCCCTTTTGCTCACCCAATTTCTAACTTTTTTTTTTTTTTTTTTTTGCCAATCCAATGGGTACAAAGTGGTATCCTATTGATGTAACATTTGCATTTCTTCTTCCACTTGTGAGTTCAAGCATCTCTTCACATACGGGATAGCTAAACAGGTGTTTGCTTATATAAACTGCCTGTTCATGGCCTTTGTCCATGTTTCTGTTGGTTCCCCCAGGAAAACTTTAAAGCAAAACTATGTATCTTTGCATTATTATTATTATTATTATTATTAGAGAGAGACCATGTGTGCATGAGTGGGGGAGGGGCAGAAGGAAAGGAAGAAAGGATCTCAAGCAGGCTCCACACCCAGTTTGGAGCCTGACTCAGGGCTTGATCTCATGACTAAGAGATCACGATCTGAGCTGAAATCAAGAGCAAGAGGCTTAACCGACTGAGCCACCCAGGCGTCCCTATCTTTACGTTTTAAAAAAAAGCATACACACTTTAATAAAAAAGCATTCATCATAAAGACCACAATCTACTCCACAAACAACACATCTGTGTAAATATTTCCTGGTTCCTCCCTCAGTCTGTCTCCCTTTCTCCACAATATGTAAATATTTTTATACAGTATTGTGACAATTATTTTTACTTTGCTTTTTTTCCCCCTTAATACTTCTTCAGCATCTTTCCATGTCAATAAATAAACTTGTGGAAAATGCAATTTAGTGTAATTGCAAAATACTATTATACTGAATTTTAAAAATAACTTTGCCAAAACTTTATTTTGCTCTTGTTGGTCACTTAGATGATGTCCGATACTTTGCTACCATAAATAGTACTTCATTTAATTATCTTTATGGCTAAATATTCACATATACTTCATTATTTCAATAAGATATAGTCTCAGAAGTGAAATTAACAAGTCCAAGGCAAATATACTTTTTTATAATTTTTTTTAAGTTTATTTATTTTTGAGAGACAGAGAGAGACAGAGCACAAGCAGGGGAAAGGCAGAGAGAGAGGGAGACACAGAATCTGAAGCAGGCTCCAGGCTCTGAGTTGTCAGCACAGAGCCCAACACGGGGCTCGAACTCACAGACTGCGAGATCATGACCTGAGCTGAAGTCAGACGCTTAACCGACTGAGCCACCCAGGCGCCCTGATTAGCATTTTTAAACAGCTTTAGGTCAACTGTAATGTTTAAAAACCAAAAGTCATATTTAGAAATAAAGACAAACCAAGGCAGTTTGGTCAAACACTTTGACTAAGGATCTTAAATACGAATGCTATACAAATACAATGCTTTCTGCATCCCCTAATCGTGCATAGGGCCTCTGTCAGTTTGTATCATATTCACTTCATCACCAAATAAATATATTGAACAAATATGTACCGTGTGTCCACCGTGTACCAGCCAGTGTCATCACACTGGGGAGACAGCAAGAAACAAGACTAGGTCCCTGATCATGTGGCTTTTACGGTCCAGAAGGAGAGAATATAAATAAGTAGACAAATAAATGAACAACACAATTACATTTAATATGCTTTTTTATGCCAATAACAAAACCCAAAAACACTGGTAAGGCTGCTTTTTACTGAGTGGTTACATTACTTTGTTTATTTCCTTCATACCATGTGCCAATATTTTATTTATCTGTTTACTTATTTATTACCAGCATTTCCCATTAGCTATTTGTTCTATGCAGGCAAGGAATTGATCTTAAACGCTGCTGTTTTTTCAATGCTTAACATCATACAGATAAGACGCACTCCATAAATGTGTTCAACAATGGGGTAAGTGAATGAATGTATCCACAAGCATTCTAAACCAAATATATAACTGAGACTGATCTCACACCTTCCTCTTTAACCTTATGCAATATAAGAAATGTCTGTTTATCTTTAGTCTCTAAGCCGTTCCTACAGATGGTAAAATAGCTCTGCTATCATTTGTGACTAGGAAAGTTTTCTAAGACTAAGCAGCTTATGCACATTGATGTTGGCTTGTCCACATGTTTTTTTGGTCCAATGAATAAAACGCTAATAGCTATACTTCTCATTTCCGAAAACGGTGTTACTGTTGTTTGCCTAAGGGTTTATGGCTCATAGTATAGAAATAGAAACTCAGCAACCTGTTGGTAAGCCTTTCCTCAAGAAAGCTTCTTAAACCCAAATTTTGCAAATGTTGATAGTTGCAATTAGTAAAAGGCATTGTCAATGAGCTGGCATAAGAAGCTTAGTTTCTTGCCACAACAAATTTCCACAATGTTGGTAATTTGAAACAACAGAAATTTATTCGCTGGAGGCCAGACTACCCAAATCAAGATGATGGCGGTGTTGGTTCCTTCTGGAGACCCTGAAGGTTGATAGGTTCCATGCTCTCTCCTAGCTTGTGGTGGTTGCTGGCAATCCTTAGTGTCCCTTGACTTATAGACATATCCCTCTAATCTCTGCCTCTGTCTTCACATGGTGTTCTCTTCTGTGTCTCTGTGTCTGTTTCCCTCTTCTCTTACCTTCCAAGGACTTGTCATTGGGTTTAGGGCGCACCCTAATCCAGCATGGTCTCATCTTGAGAACCTTGACTTAATTACATCTGTAAAAACCTTGTTCCCAAATAAGGTCCTATTTATAGATTCTGGGAGTTAGGACATGGACACAGCAGTTTTTGAAGGTCACCATTCAACCTCCTGCACCCGGAATTCCCTTCTATGACAAGAAGTCAGGTGACTTGAGTGTATGGCTTGTTCTTGCATGATAGCCACCATGGCTGAAAAGTAATCAACCCACTCAAAAAAAAAAATTATAAAGCACTTAATTTTGAACATATTACATTTTGAATGGATTTTTTTCTCTAAAAGAAGACAAGGCAAAATAAAAACTACATGTTTGGTACCTGGGTTGCAAATGTCTATAGAATACTAACATCTACTTAGTAAGAATGAGGATATAAATGGGAAAACGGATTAGATGCTTCCAAAAATCAGCATGTTGAAATAAAATTATAATTGGCTGAAACAGATTCCAAAAAAAATTTATGCAAATTTAATCTGAATTAAAACTTTTTTTTAATGTTTATTTATTTTTGACAGAGAGAGAGAGAGAGAGAGACAGAGACAGAGAATGAGTGGGGGAGAGGCAGAGAGATGGAGACAGAATCTGAAGCAGGCTCCAGGCTCCGAGCTGTCAGCACAGAGCCCATCGCGGGGCTCGAACTCACGGACTGTGAGATCATGACCTGAGCCAAAGTTGGATGCTCAACCGACTGAGCCACCCAGGCACCAACCCCCACCCCCCCCCGCCTTTTTTAAATCTGAAATTTAAAGGTAGTTCTTACTAATTTTTTTTTCAAATAGGCTTCACTCCAGCATGGAGCCCAACATGGGGCTTGAACTCATGACCCTAAGAACCAGACCTGAGCTAAGATCAAGAGTTGGGCGCTTAACTGAGGGAGCCACCCAGGTGCCCCTGAAGATCGTCCTTATTAATCTCAATAATTTATACACAAAAGAATAACCCTAAAGTACACAACTAATCTGAAGCATAGAAAAGAATGAAACCATGAAAGAAATGGGACTCTATCTAATGAAATAAGAATGAAGTTGATCTCATTGTTAATGTCACATTGCTAGTGACAGTCAAACTTTCCAGGGTCCTCTCTAAGGCTATGTATGTCCTTAGAATGTCAGAGTGAAGTGTATGGGAATGCCCAGCCATATACATTCTTTAGGGCCTGTAGGAGGCTCCTCCAAAGATGTAGAGTGAAGATTTCTGGTTTCCCAAAGCTTAAAGGCCTGTGTTCGTGTCCTATAACAGTGCTTCTCAAATGTTGGGGTGCATCAGAATTGCCTGTAGCGCTTTGGTAAAATGTAGTTGTCTAGGCCCACTGCCAGAGATTATGATTCAGTGGGTCTGGGATGTGACAAAGAATGTGCCTTTCTAATCAGCTCCCACTAGACGGGGCTGATGCTCCTGGTCTGGGGTCTACACTTTGGGTAGTACTGCTCTGTGGCAAACTGAAATGACTACTCCTTTGGGTGCACCTGATTCAGTCCACATGCGGTCTTAGAAAAAGCGACATCTGTCAGTGAGGTCCTATACCAATTATCAATGTGATCCATGTGACAACGATTTCCCCTCAAGTGGATGAAAACCGTGCATATAGGAGACCCAAGCAATTACTAAATGGTGAGACCTGAACAGCACCGGTTCCGAGATGTCTGCTTGTTCTCATGCCTGTAATCCCATCCTGAAACATCCATTCCTTTGGGTAAGGATATTGTCATCTCATGACATTAAAATGCAAATACTCTTGGGATAATAACAACTGCCATAAGCCAAGAGCTTACTGCGTGCCAAGCATGTGCCAAGTCTTTTACCAACACGCGCTCATCTAATCCTCACAACTGCTCTGTGAGGTAGATCTTAGCAGCCTCCTCCTACAGAGAAGTGGCTCGTAGAAGATCACATGGCTAGTAACAGGCCAACCTGTGATTTGAATCTGGGTCTGGCCGTTGCCGAAGGCCAAACTATTAATCACTGCCTACATTTATCTTGCAAAATTAAACAGTAAGTTGTCACCAGATACGAATACCTTGTAGAGAAAAATCACAGCACATCATACATGGCAACTAGCTAGTGGAGAAGCACTTGGGTCAGTTCCATGAGGCTCCATGAAGATGGAAAGAAAAGTTCAAAAGTTAGCCCTTCTGAGAAAACAAGAGGTTTGAGGAAGAACGATGGCCAACTACAGTGTTTTGGCGAAGGACTTCTGAGCATGGGCAGATGAGCTGTGCTTTTCATATATAATTCTGGCAAGTTACATTCTGCAGAGAAATGATGGGATTCATTTCTATTTTAATTCTTGTGGAAAGCATGAGGTGAGTCCTTTTGCCGTCTTATTCTTTTACTTTTTGCATATAATCGGTGGTCTGTTAATCAGTTTTTAGACGCCGATTTTGTAGGCTGAGTTTTCCTCAAACTGTATGTGTAAGCGTGATTCTGGAATGCCGTCAAAGGAACTGTTAATTCCCTCACCTTAATTAAGCTTCACGTGCTTGGTAAATTATAACTATCTTTTTAAATTATTTTTTGTATATATTGTGGAGATTAAAAGGAATGGTATAATTAATATAAAAATTGTTTCTCTTCTGAAAAGTGTGGATTCTGTCTGGACTAGTGAAATAATGAGCCCTGGAATGCTGAAAATGGCACACTGCCAATTCAGCGTGAATCCCCTGCAGCCTAAGAAGAGGTTGTTTTTTTTAACAACAACAACAACAAAAGCCAAAGACGTGGGGCGCCTGGGTGGCTCAGTCAGTTGAGCATCTGACTCTTGATTTCAGCTGAGGTCATGATCTCACAGTTGTGAGTTTGAGCCCTGCATCAATCTGAGCGTGGAGACTGTTTAAAATTCTCTCTCGGGGAGCCTGGGTGGCGCAGTCGGTTAAGCGTCCGACTTCAGCCAGGTCACGATCTCGCGGTCCGTGAGTTCGAGCCCCGCGTCGGGCTCTGGGCTGATGGCTCGGAGCCTGGAGCCTGTTTCCGATTCTGTGTCTCCCTCTCTCTCTGCCCCTCCCCCATTCATGCTCTGTCTCTCTCTGTCCCAAAAATAAATAAAAAACGTTGAAAAAAAAATTTTTTTTAAATAAAAAAAATAAATAAATAAAATAAAAAAATAAAAT
>NW_024412417.1:12926293-13023042 GCF_014898765.1 Herpailurus yagouaroundi | reverse complement strand
AAAAAAAAAAAAAAAAAAAAAAAAAAAAAAAAAAAAAAAAAAAAAGGCAAAGACCATACAAGGAGTCGATTTATGGGGTGCTGTCCAAAGCAGAGGAAGAAAGGACATTGGGGGTGGAGACACACAGACCCAAATTTAATTTCTGTCCTGCTCTCAACAAGTCCTGTGACTCTGAATAAATTACAGAACCTCTTTGAACGTGATTATCTCATCGACAAAAGGGAAACAATATCTAAAAACAGACCCTTCAGTGGGTGAGGGGAACAACACAGGCCCCTACTTCCCCTATCAACCTGTCCTCAAACATTTGCTTCCCTCTGGCTGCAAAGACCACATAGAATCAGCTCAAATTCAGGAAACACTTGAGGGTCATTCTAGAAGTATTCACTCTGACTTAAAATAGGTAGAATAAAGAAACCCTAGTCCAAGTAGGTTTTGAGATTTTTTTGTTTTTCAAAATCACAGAAGTAGCTTCTTAAAGCCTGGATGACTCCTAAGAAGGTGAATGAGTTCATTATATCCATTATCATGCTTTTCCCTAGTCGGAGGTTGGCTTTTCTTAAGTGTGTTGACACTTGAGCTGCTTTTTAATGGCTCTAAATGTATTTCCATCATTTGGTCCTGACCCCTGAGCAAATAATAGGATCAGCCACCAGTTTTGAGAGCCCGAGTGTGTGCTAAATATACATACTTCCCAAACATTACCTCACACAATTGTAACCAGTAGCTTTTTAAATTATCCTTACTGTGTAGAATAAGAAACAGGCAAAAAATGTTAACTACCTCCCCTCCCAGATAATCACTTAGCTTCTAAGTGGCCAAGTTGGGATTGGAACCTAAGAAATTCTGCCTACGTACATAGCCAGAGTCCTCTGATTTCTGTGACATACTACCTTTCAAATGAGTGCCTTTCCATATACAACCTAGAAAAATGGCTGAAATTATGAAGACATAATTTGTGACTTACTTATAGGATGTGACCAATATAGAGTGACTTTGATATGAAAGCTGGATATAAGTATTTTTCCTATTTACTATTCATAGTTGAATATATTACCTTCACACACATCATTTAAGAGGGAATCTTTCTTGGAATTCTCCCTTTTCTTGGAATTCTCTCCTAATATTTTATTTGTGTTGGATTTACCTTTCTGTTTCTAGCAAAGGAATCTATAAGCCAATGTTCTAATTGTAGTGACAATAAACTTACAAGTAAGAAAAGCATTTTACCCTGTAACATATTACTGTGTTCCGTGTATGCTAGTGTTTTTTATCCTGATTTAATTTTTTTTGAAGAACGCTGGTCTTGGCTGTAAACTTGATTTCAAATACAGAATAAGTCATACCCTTTCTTCAGACCCAAAAACACATACGTGCCTGTGGTACCTTATATGCACCATGGCTTCTAGCTCTGAATTTAAATAAACTTGGATGGGCTTAAAATTAAGCTCTTCTCATTAGTCTATGTTATTCAGTGAGATTTAGATTCAGTCTATTTTCTCATGAAACTATTTCGTCTCTTGAAAAATAGTGCCTGGTACATTCTGACAGTTTGATGAATGATGAAGACATGCATAGTGCTTTGGTAAGTAATTCATTCTTGTATACTGCATGAACTACTTATGTTCAACTTTAGCTTTCCATTCTTCATCTTATTACTTAGTTTACCAACACTCTTAGGGGTAGGTATGGGGACAAAAAGTTATAGGTATACAGGATTAGAAGGTACTGCCCACGGTGGCCAATCGGCTGTAATCATCTCAGACCTGCAAACGGGGCTCCCCCCGTCTTCAGCACAACAGCCCCCAACATTTTCCCACCCTTGATGATACTTCCAGACACTGTTAACTTCCCAGTTAAGTCAACTCTGATTTATAAAAGAGAACTGAACTCTTTGTCAGATGACGGTACGTTATCATCAGTAAGAGACTTGAGAATTGCCAATTCCATGTGAGGACAGTCCAGTCTTCTCTCAAAGACCCACTCTAGTGCCTAGCAGCCTTCAGTGTCAGCAATAAGCTTCAAATACGTACAATTGTACTTTTTTGAGTTGCAGACTGAAAAAATTCAAACAAAACAAATGACTTTTTGGTAACTGGTGGTGCAGGACACAGACACATTACAAGAACTATCAATCCTCACGTCAATTATCTTTCACTAAATTTGAACCACAAACCCAATTCCTGCAGCTGCTCAAGTTCCACTAAGATTAACCACCATTAAAAAAAAAAAAAAACTAATTCCAGTGTAGTGAACATCCAATGTTATATTAGTTTCAAGTATACAATATAGTGATAGAACAATTCCATATACTATTCAGTGCTCAGCAAGATAAGTGTGCTCGTAATCTCCTTTACCTTTTTCATCCACCCCCACCCACCTCCCCTCTGGGAACCATCTGTTTGTTCTCTATAATTAAGAATCTGGGTTTTTTTTCTTCTTTATAAAAAAAATGCGATTTTATTTGATCCAGTCTTTAACTGGCAAAGAAATGCTTTTTAAGTTGGTTCTGTCTCTCCCTTTATTTTTTTCCCCTTTAATGTGATGTGCAGTCTGGAAAAAAACATCTCCCAAGTTCCTGCAGGGCCATTATTCTTTTTTTTAATTTAATTTATTTTTTAATTCACATCCCAGGAAGTTAGCATATAGTGCAACAATTTCAGGCGTAGATTACTTAATGCCCCTTACCCATTTAGCCCATCCCCCCTCCCACAAACCCTCCAGTAACCCTCCGTTTGTTCTCCATATTTAAGAGTCATATGTTTTGTCTCCCTCCCTGTTTTTATATTATTTTTGCTTCCCTTCCCTTATGTTCATCTGTTTTGTATCTTAAAGTCTTCATATAAGTGAAGTCATATTTGTCTTTCTCTTACTAATTTCACTTAGCATAATACCCTTCAGTTCCATCCATGTAGTTGCAAATGGCACAATTTCATTCTTTTTGACTGCCGAGGATACCACATCTTCTTTATCCATTCAACCATCGATGGACATCTGGGCTCTTTCCATACTTTGGCTATTGTCGATAGTGTTGCCATAAACATTGGGGTGCATGTGTCCCTTTGAAACAGTACACCTGTATCCCTTGGATAAATACCTAGTAGTGCAATTGCTGAGTCGTAGGATAGTTCTATTTTTATTTTTTGAGGAACCTCCATACTGTTTTCCAGAGTGGCTGCACCAGCTTGCATTCCTACTAGCAGTGCAAAAGAGATCCTCTTTCTCCACATCCTCGCCAACATCTGATGTTGCCTGAGTTGTTAATGTTAGCTGTTCTGACAGGTGTGAGGTGGTATCTCATTGTGGTTTTGATTTGTATTTCCCTGATGATGAGTGATGTTGTGTATTTTTTCATGTGTCGGTTGGCCACCTGGATGTCTTCTTTGGAGAAGTGTCTATTCATGTGTTTTGCCCATTTCTTCACTGGATTATTTGTTTTTTGCGTGTTAAGTTTGATAAGTTCTTTATAGATTTTGGATACTAACCCTTTAACTGATATGTCATTTGCAAATATCTTCTCCCTTTCTGTCAGTTGTCTTTTAGTTTTGCTGATTGTTTCCTTTGCTGTGCAGAGGCTCTTTATTTTGATGAGGTCCCAGTAATTCATTTTTGCTTTTGTTTCTCTTGCCTCTGGAGACGTGTTGAGTAAGAAGTTTGCTGAGGCCAAGGTCAAAGAGGTTTTTGCCTGCTTTCTCCTCAAGGATTTTGATGGCTTCCTACATTTAGGTCTTTCATCCATTTTGAGGTTTTTTTTTTTTTAATTTTTTTTTCAACGTTTATTTATTATTGGGACAGAGAGAGACAGAGCATGAACAGGGGAAGGGCAGAGAGAGAGGGAGACACAGAATCGGAAACAGGCTCCAGGCTCTGAGCCATCAGCCCAGAGCCCGACGCGGGGCTCGAACCCACGGACCACGAGATCGTGACCTGGCTGAAGTCGGACGCTTAACCGACTGCGCCACCCAGGCGCCCCCTTTTTTTTTTTTAATTTTTTTTTCAACGTTTATTTATTATTGGGACAGAGAGAGACAGAGCATGAACGGGGGAGGGGCAGAGAGAGAGGGAGACACAGAATCGGAAACAGTATTTTGAGTTTATTTTTGTGTATGGTGTAAGAAAGTGGTCCAGGTTCATTCTTCTGCATGTCGCTGTCCAGTTTTCCCAGCACCACTTGCTGAAGAGACTGTCTTTATTCCATTGGATATTCTTTCCTGCTTTGTCAAAGATTAGTTGGTCATATGTTTGTGGGTCCATTTCTGGGTTCTCTATTCTGTTCCATTGATCTGAGTGTCTGTTCTTATGACAGTACCATACTGTCTTGATAATTATAGCTTTGTAATACAGCTTGAAGTCCGGGAGAGTCTGTTTTGTCACTTTTCTTTCCTCTGTTTGTTTTGTTCTTTAAATTCCGGTGAATGTAATTTGAGTGAAATCATACGGTATTTGTCTTTCACTGGCTTATTTTGTTCTAGATCCATCCATGTTGCTGCAAATGGCAAGATTTCATTCTTTTTTATGGCTGAGTAATATTCTATTGCATATATGTACATGTATATATATGCATATATATATGCCACATCTTCTTTATTCATTCATCTATCAACGGACAACTGAGCTGTTTCCATTATTTGGCTATTGCAAATAAGGCTGCAATAAACATGGAAGTGCATGTATCCTTTTTAATTAGTGTTCTCGTACGCTTTGGGTAAATGCCCAATAGTGCAATTACTGGGTCATAGTGTAGTTCCATTTTGAATTTTGTGACAAACCTCCCTACTGTTTTCCACAATGGCTGCACCAGTTTGCGTTCCCACCAAGAGTGCACAACTGTTCCTTTTTCCTCACATCCTCATAAACATTTGCCATTTCTTCTGGATTCACCTCCACTTTTAACCTCCCCAGTTGCCTCCGGCTGCCCCATCACACACACCACATTGATTAACAGACACAGGAAGGTGAGTTTGTACGTGATGGGTGCAGGGTGGGGGGACGGCACCAGCTATTCTAGTTTGTTCCATGAATGATTTCTACATTCACTGCTACTTGAATTACTCACACTGCCATTCCTGTTTACTTATTTTCTATCAATTATTAGAGGATTTAGACAACATTTCAAAACTGAAATTCTAATTCTCTTAAATATATTTATTCGAGGGGCACCTGAGGGGCTCAATCGGCGGAACGTCTGACTCTTGATTTCAGCTCAGGTCATGATCTCACAGTTCGTGGGATCAAGCCCCACATCGGGCTGCACACTTGAGCGTGGAGCCGGCTTAAGATTCTCTCTCTCCCTCTCTCTCTGCCCCCGCCCACCTCTCTAAAAAAGAAAAAAAAAATATGTATGTATGTATGTATGTATGAGGCCACAGCATCCGGGGACTGTCCTGATAAGTTCAACAGGATCAGCAGCCACCTAAGGAAATCTGCATAACTGCTCTAAGCGGGTTTCCCCATCTGTGAGATGCAGATAATAGCAGCACCTACCCTACAAGATCATGCTCACTCATGTAGCACTCAGTTATTGCAATATTTGTCTTTTCAAAAATACAAACACTAGAGGTGGCTCTGCATTCCTGGGAGCCTGTTCAAAGACGTTTCTTCTGACCAGCTTTCCCTCACTTGGGTTTCTACAACCTCAAAGAGCTTAATTTAATTTGGGAAAGACTCTCTCTTGGCAAGTTTTAGGTGGTGTAAGTGAAGAAGGAAAACTTTAGATTTGCCTAATTTCGCACTCGGGGGTGTGGCAAAGACGCACGTTTGTGTCTGTTGCAAAGTGCAGCCAGAGAGAGGCTTCTGGTCAATGTTGAAGGATAGCGGACGATGCTGGCTGTGCGGTTTTGTTCCATCAACAGACGAGCCTCACGAAACTATCAGAGTGTATCTCCACATATTTTTTGTAACTTTTAAGCCAAGCAAGGAATACTACAAACCGTGAGACTATCAGGTTACCTGGGGTCTCATTAAAAGCATCTCTGAAGAAAAGAAACAAGCCTCAGACAAAAAAGATGAAATCAAATAAAAGCGCAGATTACATGTTTGAGACGAAAGCATGGTCTTCCACTGCTGAAGATACAGAAAAGGTTCCATCAAGCAGAGGAAAGACGGTATAGTGCCCATGAAATGTGGGGGGAGGGGGGGACATAAAACAGGAAATAAAGCATTTTACTGCATTAAGTACAGAGGGTCTATTAAGATTCTGAGAGGGGTCTCTAAGCATCCATGCCATGCTTTAATCCCCTCTGTAACATTCCTTCTGGTTAACCACTCAGGGTTTTTAAATTGTCAGCACTAAGGAAACCCTTTGCAGGGAAAGGTTTGGTCAACCATAATATCCTGGAACCAGGTAAACATACTTCTCAGGAGCAGTGAAGAAAAATAACTAAGGGCCACTTTCGTTACAATTTTTAATTTCCAAATCTAGCTAGTTTTTTTTTTTTGAAAGTTTGCTTTGAAACAATTTCCTATGTGTTTGCCTCCACGAAACAGTAATGATTTCTAGTTAAGTTAAAAATGAGTCATTTCCCTTGGTGTATTAGTGTATGTATTCTATTTTTATGTTAGTCATTAGTTATTAAACTACTTTCATCGAAAAGGCTATAGTATAGTTGATTAATATTTAAAATGTAGGAATATTTAAAATATAGGCATTGACTAGATATAAACCAAAACCCACAGAGGGGCAGCTGACTCTGCCTGGAAAGATTAGGAAGATCCCACCCAAGTGGGAATGGAGGAAACGGTCTTAAGGGGTGAAATGTCTGCCAGGTCAAGGAGGGAGGGAGAGACACTCTAGGCAAGCAGAGCCCTAGAGAGGAACAAAGAAGAAGCTGGAAGCAACTAGGAAAACTAGTGAGGGGCAAAAAAGGACCTGTAGATTTGGCACTAAGATTTTTTAATAAGGAAGCCTGGGTGGCTCAGTTGGTTAGGCATCCAACTTCAGCTCAGGTCATGATCTCACAGTTCATGGGTTCGAGCCCCACATCGGGCACTGTGCTGCCGGTGTGGAGCCTGCTTGGGATTCTTCCTCTCCCTCTCTCTCAGCCTCTTCCCCACTCTTTCTCTCTCTCAAAATTAATGAGTAAACTTAAAAAGATTGTTTAATAAAAGACAGACTATACTGGATGGAGAGACACTAGCAGTGTAGGATATGGGCTAGTGGACGCCATTTTGAAGAAACACAGAATGGAAGGAAAGAGGAAGACCCAGCAATAGTTTAAAAGGAAGTCTCCAAGAATCAGGGCCTGGACATATGAACTCTGGCTCTGTTCTGGACCCTTTGCTGGGGGAAGGGGGGAGGAACTGCTGGATCACACTAAGTACACATGTTGAGAAGGAAGTGACTCTCCCCAGAGCTGTCGTCCCCAACAGAATGAGCTTCTAGGATGCATACTGAGACATGCAATGCAATAAATGAAAACCCACAGTGGCTCAATGCTTACTGAACTGAAAATCAATATGCTCTGCCTGAATAAACTTTAAAGAGTACTTGCATTTTAGAATGTTTTCATGTTTATTTATCTTAGAGAGAGAGGGAAAGAGAGTACAAGCAGGGGAGGGGCACAGAGAGTGGGAGAGAGAGCAGACTCCATGCTGTCAGCATAGAGCTTGGTGCAGGGCTGGACCCCACAAATCGTGAGATCATGACCTGAGCCAAAACCAAGAGTCAGATGCTTAACACAATGAATCACCCAGGTGCCCCTTATAATGTTTTAAAACATATAACCTTAATAGCCTACCACACTTTTATCACATAAATGTTTTTAACCAAAGTTGATGGCGAAGAGGAATTTTCAGTAACTGTGGCTACAGCACTTCCCTAAAAGCAGAAGGTGACTCACATGTGTAAGCGTGTGTTTGAATTTCTTCAATCTGCAACTCAAAAGTACAACTGCACATACTTATCTTTGGCTATTTGAAGCTTATTGCTGACACTGAAGGCTGCTAGGCACTAGAATGGGTCTTCGAGAGAAGACTGGAATGTCCTCTCATGGAATGGCACTTCTCAAGTCTCTCACGAAGGATCAAGTACCATCATCTGACAAAGAGTTCAGGTCTCTTTTATAAATCAAAGTTGGCTTAACTGGGAAGTTAACAGTGTCTGGAAGTATCATCAAGGGTGGGAAAATGTTGGGGGCTGTCGTGCTGGAGACAGGAGCCCCATTTGCAGGTCTGAGGTGATTACAGCAGACTGGCCACCGTGGGCAGTACCTTCTGATCAAACAAAAGAAATGACTTTTTGGTAACTAGTGGTATAGGACACAGACACATTACAAGAACTATCAATCCTTACGTCAATTGTCTTTCACTAAATTTGAACCACAAACCCAATTCCTGCAGCTGCTCAAGTTCCACTAAGATTAACCTCCATTAAAAAAAAAAAAAAAAAATTAATTCCCGTGTAGTGAACATCCATCCAGTGTTATAGGAGTTTCAAGTGTACGATATAGCGATTGAGCAATTCCATATATTACTCAGTGCTCAACAAGGTAAGTGTGCTCGTAATCTCCTTCACCTATTTGACCCACCCCCCACCGACCTCCCCTCTGGGAACCATCTGTTTGTTCTCTATAGTCAAGAGTCTGTTTTTTGGTTTGTCACTTTTCTTTCCTCTGTTTTGTTTCTTAAATTCCACATTTGAATGAAATCATATGGTATTGGTCTTTCCTCTAGAAAACTCCAAGAAAAAAACAATCACGTTAATTTTAATCACAATTCCTATTTGAAAGTGGAATATGATTCCAGACTGAAGAGAGCTCTGAAGCCTGGAAAGAACAGCTTAAGCAGAGTAATTCACCAAGGTCAGGATAATTCTGAGCTGGAGAGTCTTCCGAAAGGCTTCTCTTCAACTTGCAAAGAAAACTATTGAGAAGGAAACTTCAGGAAATACTTCCACCTCATCGGGACTTAAGCTTTCAAGAAAGCTTTACCTTGACATACAAGGGTCATTTAAAAACTGGCGCTAAAAAGATAGATTTGCATGAGGGACAGATGAAAATCCCATAATCACATGCTAATAATCAAAGATGAACTACAACCGCCTGCTGCTATTTACCATGGAGGACTACAGGATTAATATTAACAATGTAACTGACACATCCCGATACAGGGAAAGACCAGGGAAAGACGACTGCTGATCGAAATTGAAGACAGAGAGGGAACGAAGAACAAATTGTTGGTTTCACAATTAGCCACAAAGTTATATTGATAATGGTTTGTTGGATGTGACTACAAAGTAATGAGGCATATTTAGATGTGCTTGTGGAGTCAGTGTCATTGCACTATAGTGTCATTGTCATTACAATCCACGCCACCCGCTGTGAAAATGCAAAAACCACGGTGTTCTTTATTTTGGAACATCTGCATGGTAAGGTGGTAAAATAAGTCTTAATTCTGTCCAGTAGAGAGAAACTGTATGTGAATGTACTTCAATTTATCTATTGTAGCTTCTGGCTCTCATTCCGTAAAGTTAATTTCAGCTGTGGGCCCTCCTCTAACTTTCCTTCCCTCCATGAAAGGGAGCAAAGAGAAATATGTGCCTTCCCCAGAAAGCGGTCTTGGAGTTATCCATGGTTTGAGTAAGCTTGAGATGTAGTCCAGCTCGTTTTGTCATTTGTGGTTCACGTAAAATATTTTTAAATGGCTCGCGCTGCGCAAAAGTGGATGACGCCACTGTGCAAAGGAGTCCCGGGGAACTTCCGCGTGTAGACGGTGCCTCAAAGTCGTCTTGCCCCTGGCTGAACACAGCACCTGGCTAGCCTGCACTTCCTGGCTACGTAGCTCCTCTTGACACCCCTACCTAGAAGCAGGGCACCCGTTTAGTTAGCAAAGCCACACTTTGTTTCTGTGATCTTTTCCCTCTCCTTTATCCCCACAGCCAGTCATCACGGAGGATCGATCAGTTCTAGAATCCGTCTCTTGGTCCTGGGATAACTTTGCATCTCCCCTTTGCAATTCACTCCTCCGGGGGGCTCTCCACCATTCACCCGGCTATAACTGGTCTTCCCACTACCGGTCTCTCTCTCACTTCACCCCATCCTCCATGCTGACCTGGAATTAACTGTCTGAAATACAGATATCATCCCATGACAGTGCTGCTAAAAACCCTCGATGGTTATCCAAAGGCTCTGGGTTCAAGTACTACAAACTCACTAAAGAGAAATGTCATGGCATTACATTATCCTATTTGTTTGCTATTTATTTCTGCACCCTTCCCTCCATCTGTCCTTACCAGCAATCTGGGACGACTGATGTACAAATGGAATGCACCCACTTGGATGAATGACAATATGTAGGTATCATTTTTATTATTCCTCTCTTACATATTCTTGGATCTCTAAACTCCACTCTGTTCAATAATAGCAACACTAAAAATAAGGTATGCATGCTAGAGTTCAATATAAAAAAGTACAAACACAGACACACAAACACACATTTGAATATCTCCCCAACAAAACTGTGCAACAAGACTTTATGAAGCCAAGACTGTGTTAAAGCAGCAGAGGATGAAAAACTCTGAGCTTCACGACCCTCAACATCTGCTGCGGTGATGCCCTTCTGCAAAGCCCCTGGGGTAGCATTTCCCCAACATTCTCCCTGCAGGTCAGGTTTGCCACTGGGACACAGGTGGCACGAGTCAATGGCCCTCTAACGCCTACAGCTTTCCGGGGCCTGGACCCCCACACACTCTGCCGGGCTTGAGGAGCCTCTACGGGAGGCCTGGAGTTTTGGCCTGGACCACACGGAAACCGCTTTATCCAGGCCTCCTTTTGGAGAGACGAGCAAACCCATCTACCTTACACATCCCTGTTGCCCTAAGATTCTCCTTTAAAAGGCAAGCCTTTCCCCCAGCTCCCAAGCCCTTCTCTCTCATTTCCTCAGCCCCATTTCCTCAGGACTTCCTTCTTTCACCTTACTGTCTGTATTAGTTCAATCAATGAACACTCTTACTAGTATGCAGGTCTGTTTCCAGCCCTCCCATCTTTGCTAACAATTTTATCAGACTTTATAAAATAATTTGCCAATCTCATTTTGGTTCTTCTGCCTTGATTCCTGGGTATGCATGTGCTGTTTCCTTGGCTTGCCACGCACTCGTATGGCACCTTGTCGACCTGGTATGTTCTTGTCATCCTCTCTGAGGGGTCTCAGAAACACCTCCTCCGGGAAGTGCTCCTCCAAGATGCCATTCACTGTGTGACATCTTAGCTATTCATCTTCTTGCCCCCAGGCTCGAGCAGTTTGAGGACAGGGGCTCTGTCCTAATTACCTCTAAATCACTAGTTCCTAACAAAGGGTCTGGCCCGTTTGCTGAATGAATAAGGAATAGCCATGCCTTTCTGCAAGCCGGTGGCAACTAATATGGGGACAGCACTAACTCCGCATCCTTATAAAGGGACGTTCACAATCAGAGATAAACAAACAAGAGAAACAATCCAAGTGCCGCTTCCATACAGGAGACCTCAGGTATAATTGGCACAGAAGAGCTCCTTGGGCTGCAGAATGTAAACTCATTTATGACCTGGAATAATTGTTCATTCAACGAGCTCACAAGAAAGAACTTGTGAGGCTTAGAGAACTCTGCTCGCATGCTTTGAAAAGCAGCCGGAGCCGCTTGGGCTGAAGTCTGTTTGTTTTACTTTTATCAAGTAAGAACTAATTGCTAATGTTTCCTTCCCCCCCCCCCCGCCCCCCGCAAAATAGTTTATGGCCTAATGTACAAGAACCACATATCTGAACTGGCTTTCAGAAACATCAGAACTAGCAGCAGCCAAGAGTCCCATGCCCCAGACTGCCAAACAGCCTCGTGTCCGGAGAGGAAGGCTGAGGAAGGGGAAGCAGGACATTAGCAAGGTCAGGCAATGGATGTCTGCAGTCACTCTACAAGTAATCAGGGCCTGCTGGGGCCATGAACTACCTAGGGGTTGAGATCCGAAGATGATATACAGTGGAGTGAGGACAGAGAATTAAAAAAAAAAAAAAAAAAACCCACAAGTGGTGCAAACTCAAGCATTCTTGAGTTTCCACCTCACCTACACCACTTGCCAAGCACATGACCTTGGGGAAAATTCTCAACCATTCACCACCTCAGTTTTTAGAATTGTTTTGGGGAACGAAGGACAAAATGTTTATATATGAACGAACCTGGGACACAGAAGACAAGGAACACATGAGGGAGATAATTAAGACATAGTTCAGTCCTTCCAGAGGCCTGCCTTCTGTCAGTGTAATAAGAGTTTAATCCACACGTTTCTTTATTCATTCGTCCATTCACTCATTCATTCAGGAAATATTTATTGACGACTCACTATGTCTCAGGCCCTGTGCTAAAAGAGACAAGTGTCTGCACTCATGGGCTTTACCTTCTAGTAGGAGGGGGGACACAATAAGAAACAGAAACATATATACATAAAGAAAATGTAGGGGGGTGATAAACGCTCTGCAGTAAAACACAGGTGAAGGGGCTGGACAGCGATGAGGATATGCCGTTTAGGTAAGGTGACAGGGAAGGTCTCTTTGATAAGGTGACAACAGGCAAAAAGTGATGGGACAAACCATGTAATGGGCAAGTATCTGCCCAAGGAGGGCTGTGCCTGGTGTGATGCAGGGCAGCCCCACTGGCGACTCCAATCAGGACACAGGGAACCTGGGAGCCAAGGCATCATGTGCTTTGAGGAGCAGCCTCATTCCCTGGGCCCTGGGCCCTGGGGCTCCCACTCTCCTGTGCACGGACCCACAGAAAGGACTCCATCGGGAACACTGAGAGTCCTCTCCCCAGCAGGAGACCAGCACTGAGGGGCTACTCAGAGGACCAGAAGTATGTGGGGATGAGGAGCAGCCTTGGAGAGCAACCGACATTCTAATCCAAATGAGATCAATGTAAGTCAGGAAAGATGTAGAATGTTCGCCAGCCATCATTACAGGGTACAAGAGACAAGAGAGAAATCCTTGCGTATGAGTGCCGAGGGGATGCGGAATAAGGAAAGATACAAAGAGAGGCGGAGGCTTCAGTGGGCTTTGCTTGGAGTGGAGGTAGAGAGGCAGAGAGCTGGAGGACGGCCGGTTACCCCGGGAACCTCCAGAAAAATGAGATGAAAGACTCTGCATGCCTCAACACACAAAATTGTGTTTAAGAAGTTTGAGGTTCCCCTCAGTCCATCCACAGACTCTGAAGACCACAGGTTATGAATCTCTGCTTTAGCGAAAGGGGCCTTATCTCAGTCTCGAACTCCCAACTTCAAGGTCACTACCCAGAGGGCCCGGTGGAACCTGATGGCCGCGGTGGCTGGTGGAGATTTAGAAACGGCAGCCTTGGAGCCCTAACTATAACCTCCAGCTTCATGGAGGTTAAAGCAAAGTAAAACATTTTTAAACGCTGGATTCTTCCTTTCCTTCTTTAGGCTACCAGAAGGTTCTCGACCCAAACTGGCAACTACACGGCACATGCACTCCTCAGCCTCCCCTCACCCTCAGCAGGCACTGCTCACTCCCCTGCTGGAACCAAGGTAGAGCCTTCACAATGTTCTCAGCACCACACTCCAGAGCTAGCGCTGATGGCGGGGCACCACACACAGACATACACGTGATCGTGGCTTCGGCCCCCCCTTTATACTGGAGATGGTGTTAGCCATCAACTGGCAGAGGAGTGCGCGGTTTGATCTTTTTTTAATCTAGTAAAAGAACGAATTATATAAGATTTTTGCATATTTCCTCATCCTCTGTGAGCAGCTGTCAGGTTGAGGTTGTGGTGAGAAAAATCCATTTTCCATTTGAAGCTAAGGGACTGATTAACACCCCTCAGGTTCAGGTTCAGAGCAAGTGGCCCAAGTAAGCCACAAAGCTTCTTAGTAAAAGTCATAAATCTCAAAGATAAGTCACGTGTGTGAGTGTGTGTGCCCATGCGTGTGTAAAGGGTTGCAGAGAAAAGTCTGAAGGCAGGCAAGAGGTGATAAGAAGAGAGATAAGATCTGGAGTCCTGTGAGAGCTGAGAAATCATTCTGGTCTAAGAAAAGTAAACCTTGCAACACTATCAAAGTTGAACCAGCAGGTAAGCCAGTAAAATGCTTTTATTATTTGCCTTATTTGGACTTAGTCCATATTTCTGTTTAATTGCTCCTCTCATTTTCTTGGGTAATAATTATAAGGCTAACTTTTCAAATAAAATAAAATTGTTCCTCTGCTCCATGTAGACTGGCTACAAAGCAGGTTAAGGCAAGTATCCCCAAGCCCGTGTCCTAGTCACTCACTCTTGGAGCTTCTATGTAAGGGCTGGGTGAGGAACACTGTCTCATCCTAGCTCTTGCACTAATTATCTGAGAAGTCACTTGGCAAAGTGGGTCAGTGGGTCTCTCTGGGCTCAGTTTCCTGGTTCATTAAAGTTATTATGTTTATTATTTATTATTAAGCATTTATAAATACATTTGACTAGGAGGAGGTGTACGTGGCGGGGGGGGGGGCATGCTGGTGTGCACTGGGGGGGAGGAGGGGTGTAACCATCTTGCAGGATAAACCAGCAAGTAGTTCCATAGGTTCTATTGTGAGTCTCTAACCCTAACCTAGTCACTAACCTTTCTGCCGTTGGTCATGAGACCTTAGCAAGGGTGAGATGGGAGTGTCTAAACATCCATCATTGCAGTGTGTAAGAAATCAAAGCCATGGCTCAGTAATGCCTTTCTTTCAATGGTTCGGTAATACCTTCTGGAACCCAACACAATGGAAACCTTCACTTTGCCTACACTCACTGCGACTACATCCTCTTTGCTGCAAAGTGAGGCAAGAAAGCCCACAGATGAGAAATGACTTATTTCTTATAAAAACAGCATATGCAGTGTTAAAATTACTTAGAAACACATATATTACTGTCTGCATACTGAAATACCTTCTAGAAACTTTAAGATCCGATCCCTGACTTCCCATCTTACTCTGTATCCCAGAGGTGGATTCCCGCAAACTGCATTTGCTAGGCTGTGCCAATGGCTTCAGGGTAAATGCGGCCCTTGGGAAGCACTGCTGGGAGGCTGGGAGACAGGGAGAAGACAGGGCATTCCGTCCCCTCCTCCCAGTTGGCATTCTTTAAAGAGGTGTGTCTGGCAGTGACTCCTCCGTAGTTCCTCCTCTTGCAAAGCTGCTCCCTCTGTGGCCCCAGCTCCTGCTGAGGCAGCCCCCACTATGGTTCCAGCTCTTGCTGGGTGGTTCTCCCAATACCCACAACCTCCTCCCTTTGATCTTCCAGCCCTGCAGGTAACAGCAGCAGACTCCTGCTGTTGCTCATCTCTGGAATGCCTCCCGGTGCCTTCAGCCCTCCCAATGTTTGCAACAGATTCCCTCCGTGGGACCATTTGGCATGGACTCTGCTTTCCTGGCTGAATCCTGAGTCCCACCCAGGGGACTACCTGTCTGTAGAGAACAGACATCGTGTCTAAGAACACACAGGTTTCAGGGGCGCCTGGGTGGCTCAGTTGGTTAAGCGTCTGACCCTCGATTTTGGCTCAGGTGATGATCTTGCAGTTCATGAGATCAAGCCCCATGTTGGGCTCTGGGCTAACAGTGCGGAGGCTGCTTGGGATTCTCTCTCTCACTCTTCCTCTCTCTTGCTCTGCCCCCACCCTACACGCGTGCTCTCTCTCTCTCCCTCTCTCTCTCTCAAAATAAATAAATAAACATTAAAATTAAAAAAGAATACACAAACTCCAGGAAATATACTTGGCAAATTCGTTCCTCCTGCTGGAAAAACTCTCTCAAAGGTGTCATTTGCCAGACCACCTAATGTGTTGGAGCTGAAGGGACACTAGACAGAGAATTAGAGAGCCGGAACTCACTTTCCAGTCATGTGACCTTCACAAGTACCTTAGAGTCAAATGATCCTGAGGTTATTCGTGTCACAGCGGGATAAGAGTTCATCTGGTCGGCCCGACTGGCCGTTAGACCCAAACACAGGAGGGCCTGGAAATACGTTTTAGAAACCGACACGGTCGTCGCAAATCCAAATGTATCACTATTATTATATGAGGCACAGCTGACTTCCATAGAACAAAAAGTGCTTTGCGCCCAGCTTAGCCTGATTTTGATTTCTCAGCCTGATTTGTACCAAATGTACTGACAAAGTGCACAGACTCGTGCCTGGCATTTCTCCTGAAGAGCTGCGTGGGTCCCAGCTCTGATTTGTGTGCCAGGCTCTCCTTGGCATCACGGCAACAGGGCAGTTCACCAAAGACCACATGGAGAGGTCAAGGTCAACTTACCAATGTCAAGGACCCGCTGCTTCGCCGTATGCTGCCGAGAGTGCCAGTACTTCCAGTATTTCAGCTGCTCATCTCGGTTTTTGTCTTCACTGAAGACCACCATCACCACGCTCTGCAGAGAGGAGAATCACAGGATTTACTTTCTGCCCAGGGCCTCCGATGCGTCAGCCTCCAGTTCTGGCAGTCCGGCCAGAGGTGTGCTCCCATGGGGCTGCTTTTCTTGCTTTACAAAACCCAGACAGGCTCGGCTGTGCAGCTTAGTTTGTTTACAGATGGGCCTATTTAAAAAGTGATTGGGAAATGAGAACCGTACATAGGAAAAAAGAATCCTACCTACTCGTTACCACGAGTCATAAACAACCAAATTAACCAATGAACAGCACATTTATTGTCTTGTGGGGCGAGTGGGAATACCAAAAAAATCCATTTGGTACTGAAAACAAACACATTTTTGAACTTCTGTATTCTGAAACATAGAATTTGGTGCCATTTATAAAGAAGCAAGCACCTAGGGGCGCCTGGGTGGCTCAGTCGGTTAAGCGTCCGACTTCGGCTCAGGTCACGATCTCGCGGTCCGTGAGTTCAAGCCCCGCGTCGGGCTCTGTGCTGACAGCTCAGAGCCTGGAGCCTGTTTCGGATTCTGTGTCTCCCTCTCTCTCTGCCCCTCCCCTGTTCATGCTCTGTCTGTCTCTGTCTCAAAAATAAATAAATGTTAAAAAAAAAAAAATTTTTTTTTTAAAAAAGAAGTAAGCACCTGTTTCTAGCCTAATTAAGTGCCTCAGGCTGGAATAGTGGAGTAATGAGAGAAATACTAAGGTAATGAAAGAAATACTACAAGATGAGTTCACACTGATGAACATGGATCTAAGTTACAGACCAAAAGCTACAAGGCCAACTGTTTTATTTATTTCAACACAGTTTGGATGGGCTTTCTTGGAAGACTACTCATATCTTGTAGAAATAAGAATCCAAAACCCCTTTGAGTTCTAAATGATAAAAATCCTCATTAAACTAAATAAATGTTAATTCACTGCCACTTACGAGATAAGACCCCACCAACACAAACAACCCCAAATCCCTTTAACTACAATATCAGGGATACTGGTGCTCTCCTCCCTGCATAACCAAAATACTTCTTGGACATTTTCCTACTATTGCAGAATGTTTCATTGATTCTCATTCCTTAATAACTTCTCCCTTGTAGCATTTTGCACACTTGTAGTCATTTCATTAATTATTTATAACTATTCTGTCGATGGCAATGTCTTCCCATTGGCTTCCAACTCAAAGAGGACAAGGACAGTGGTCCTGGTGCCTGGCAAATAAGAGATACACAATACATGCTTGCGGCTGTACCGTCAACTCCAAATCGGGCTGATTCCCAAAGTATGTGTGAACATTGGTTACACAGGAAAGCAGGTGTCTGTTAGGAACACTAGTTCGGAAATATCCCTATTATTCGGATTCACAAGCAGCATGACCCTCGAAGGTACAGAAAGATGACAAGAAGGGGCATCACTGGCTATTCTGGTGGAACTAAGAGCCACAAGCGTTTCATTCTTCTCTCTCCCACTTCCTGAATCTGTCTTCCATTTCCTGAAACTTCGCCATTTACAATAGTCCCCCTTAACTGTGGCTTCTGCTACCCACAATTGGCCACCCACAGTCTAGAAGCAGAGAAGTGTCTTCTGATATCTCATCCAAGGGTCAACAGTAGCGTAACGTTACGGTCACAGTGCCCACATCATTCATGTCACTTCATCTCCTCATGTAGGAATTTTATCATCTCCCATCATCACGAAAAGAAGGGTGAGCAGAGTATAGTAAGATACTTAGAGACAGAGATACCACATTCACATAACCTTTATGACAGTCTATTGTTAAAACTCTTCTATTTTATTATTAGTTATTCCTGTTAATCTCTTACTCTGCTAATTTATAAATTAAACCTTATCGTAAGTACGTATGTAAATGAAAAACCATAGCATATAAATGGCTACATACTATCCATGGTTTCAGGCATCCACTGCGGGGGTGGGGGGGACCTCCAATGTATCCCCCACACATAACAGGGCAAGGACTACCGTATATGTAAAAGTTCAGGGAGTGGTCTCCTGGTGTTTCTTTCTTTCTGTTCCAAGATAAAAAGAGCAGGTAATTTTTTTTGTAGCAAATGACTACGTTAGCCTAAATAATGGCATATTCTTGGTCTGGAAATTTGTTTCTTCAGTAATACAGAAAAACGCAGTTTGAAAATGCTATTACCAAGCATACATGCTTCTATTCAGAATGACACTGTTCTCCAAAATTAATGCTGGTGGGTTCCAAGTGCATCCCTCTTTTCCTCCATGTTGGCTTGCTCTCCCAGAGCTGAGGAGGAAGAAAGACCTCTCTGAAAGGCACCATTCTAACTCTCCAAGGGTGTTAGACTGAAGTCCGTAAGAGAGCAGGGCTCTTTCTAGCCAAAATGAACAGATGGAAATAAATTAAATATTAAATTATTTCCACAGTTTCAATGAAGTAGAATTCTTGGAAGAGTGTCTATACTCAAACTCAACAGTCATGGCCTTAGAATGTGAACCATCCACCATCTTTTCAGGGTGAAGATAATGGTGCTGTTAAGAGGGTGCATATATATACTGGTTATAGACTTATTCAATCTAAAAGAGTCACGCAGGGGCGCCTGGGTGGCGCAGTCGGTTAAGCGTCCGACTTCAGCCAGGTCACGATCTCGCGGTCCGTGGGTTCGAGCCCCGCGTCGGGCTCTGGGCTGATGGCTCGGAGCCTGGACCCTGTTTCAGATTCTGTGTCTCTCTCTCTCTGCCCCTCCCCCGTTCATGCTCTGTCTCTCTCTGTCCCAAAAATAAATAAATAAACGTTGAAAAAAAAAAAAATTAAAAGAGTCACGCATGCGCTGGTAATTTACAAGATTGTGTTTTAAAAAGTAAATTTATCCAGAGTCTTCTTACCAGGCATCCACACGTGGGGGTATAGAGTAGGAAGCCCAGCATATATATCCAGAGGTGGGTCCCAGGCTAAAACGCTTATGGCTTTTAGCCCTCCATGTGACTCAACACAGTGTATCTTAGTGGTTAAGAGAATGAGTTCAGGAATCTGACTGCCTGGGATATATCCTGGTTCCCTCACATTTTAGCTGTGTAACCTTGGCCAGTTACTAGTCTCTAAAAGGCTCCGTTTCCTCATCTGTAAGATTACAAAAATAGTGCCTATATCATAGGGTTGTTGTTAGTTTCAAACAAATGGACTGCTAGATATATGGTACTTAACACAGTGCCCGGCACATAGAAGATCCACCCAATAAATATTAGTTGTTACGTTGTGGCGCTTGTTAGTATCATGGCATCTCTCTGTCATTGTTGTCGTCATTAATATTATTATTATATCCCTCCACCATTACGATGATTATGAGGAGGAGGAGGACGGCCCCCCTCTGCCACAGCCTTGACCACAGGGTAGGGAACACACCAAGCCCCCTTTCCGCCTACAACGGGCTCAGCCTTGGGTAGGACACTCGCTCCACATCTTTCTCTCACTCCCAGCTGCCCTGCCTCCCGCAGCTCTGATCTGGGACTGGGACAGGCTTACAGGGAGGAAGAACTGCTGGCCTGAGAAATGACCAGCAACCTTCCTTATCTTTCTCACTGAAACAAAGCCACAAAACCCAGCTGACTGAGAGATCACCGCTACAATGATTTTACCTAAAACTAGTAACAGACAAGCTGGCCAGCAGGTGCCCAAATACTCTTCTCTCTCTTCTCCCTCATTTGTTACCTTTGCATGGGCATCTGGGATGGGGGCAAAGTCACTATGCCCTCTCTAGGGACAGCGTGGCTTTCTTCTCAATGTACTGAAGAGCTTAGGAGGCGGTAGCTATGGATAAAATAAGGTGGGGCGGCACTATGCACACAGCATGTAAAGCAAATCATTTTACAATCGGGCAGGAAAGTCCTTCAACCTCTTTTCAGAGAGCTCTGCCATGATTTTCCTTTTCAGGAGAAAAGGATTACCAGTTTCCTCCCTTCTTGGCCGCGGCGAGAACGCCAGAAGCTGGTAGGCTTCCGGCACAGTTCCATTTCCAACAAACGGAACCAATACTCATGAAAGTGAAAACTCCACCGAGTCACTCCTGGTAGGGATCACGTCATGCCTCACTTTACTCCTGAGGAAGCACCGGGCTGCAGAAGGGCTTTGTAAGCAAGTCGCAAAGGGCCCGGGGACACAGAAGAAGTTGCAGCCTCCCTCCCCGAAGACGGCCGCAGCTCTTTCCTTGCCCACAAACAGGCTCCGACTTACAACTACCTGCTTGAAAAATTAAGATCAATTGATTGAACACAAGAACAACAACTAGGTAGCATAAAGGTAATGAAGGAAACTGGGAAAATCCCTTGGATACAGCCAGAAAGCATGTCTCAACCATGTCCCTCCCTGGGGTTTATTGGTTACTGATTAAAATGATAAACGCTAAGCCAGTAAGTTCTGTCCTGCTCCAACTCTCTGACATTCGTTCTGGAATTATTTATTTTGGAATTTTTTCCACACCCTCCCGCAAGATGAAGGAAGGTAGCAATTCCCTTCATCTGATCCCTCTGCGCTTTATTTGAGAAATAAGGATCATACCCTAACTTTGCTGATTGGGTGTCGGAAGCATTTGTTGTCTCCAGTCTCGCTGAGCGTGATGGCATAGAACTGTCCTTTGTTGAGGTAGGTCATGGGGCCTTCCCCCTGCTTCTGACGCAGAGACTTGGTAGCTTCCAGGGTGTACTGAAATGTGCCACTGGGAACAGAAAACAAACAGTGGTCAGATTCACTCACTTGGACATTTCTGCCTTCCTAATCAATTTCACATTGACAGCATTTTGTAGGAATATTAACCAATATTTACTCCATTTCAGAGACAAAACACAACGTATGGCAAAGAGATGAGACCAGACCAAAGGTCATTGCTAATACAATGTATAGAGCATTTCTAATAGTGGCTCATAAACCAGATGGTTTAGAAGGAAGAGAAAAGTCCATGAGGAGCCTGTCCAATTACGTAAGGTTGTGCCAAAAGAATCTGTTCGGTCTTGGATGGCAATCAGTAACGCCTGAAGCTTAAGAATCGACAGAATTTGCCACTTTTATCCCAACAACAAGCCAAATGTGTGAAAGCTTTTGTTTAATTCATACCTGTACCTAGACCTCTTTTTGTACAACCAAGATGTTGCAAAATAGCTATATCCCACTTGAAAACATTTTGAAATGTGAAAACCTAAATGAAACTCAAACATTCACTATTGAGAATCTAGTTCCATAGCAGAAACTGGGTTTTTTATTTTTGGTTTTTTGTTTTTTGCTTTCAAGACTGCAAAAGACCTCATGAAAGGGTAACTGCTGTAAATCAGGAGTTTGCAAACAATGGTCCCCTGGCCAAATCTAGCTCACTGCCTATTGTTGTAAATAAAGTTTTATTGGAACACGACTACATTCATTCATTTATGTCTTGTCTATGGCTACTTTCATAACAGCAGGGTTTAGTACTTGTGACATATGGTATGCCAAATCTAAAATATTTACTATATAACCCATTGCAGAAAAAGTTTGCAGATCGCTGCTCTACATAATTTCCCTAATATATAAAAGCAAAATAAAATAAAAACACTGATTTTCCCAAATTTGGAGAATTTATCCATTATTTAAAGTAAACAACAGGTATGCGCCACAATCTCTTTTGTTTAAGATGTCCATTCAGAAATATTTCTTTCTCCTACACTGCTGGATGGCCTATAGTGATAATCCAATAACCAATGTTTTGTGTATTTTTTTAATCATCAAAAGCTCTTCACTGGGCCTATTGTTTTCTTAGCTCTTTAATTCAGCAGTCTTTGAAAAGCTGGATGTAAAAATGTGGCAAAGTTCACCTCTTAAAATGACCTACTTACAACATTATGGGGGACCCCTACTTTCTATGTTAAACATTTCGGCAATGTTTAATTTTTTGTAAGTTTTGTAAGGAGAATGAAATGTGAAGGGCAAAACAATATTCCTCATTTCATGATAAAAACCTTGCCCTTAAACTGATAAACTAAGCAAATTCCGGAATATGTGTCTTAGAATTAGGTAGGAAATAAATCATTCAAGACAGAACCAATTTCACTGTCATTTTGCTTAGAAAAAGCAATTTCAGTACAGCCACTGAATCATAAAATTTGAGAGTTGGACAGGATATTAAGAATCACCTAGACCAGCAATTTGCAACTTGTCTAGGGCACAGACTTTGTTTAAAAAAAAAAAAAAAAAAAATGAAGAAAGCTGTGAACCCTCTCTCCAGAAAAAAAGCACATATGAACAGAAATAGTTTTGAATCTAATTTTGGGGAGTTCGTGCCCCCTAAGCCTGTCTATTCATAACATAAGAAGAAAAAAAAAAACACCTTCCTCATTTCACAGCTGAAGACAGGATGAGAAACTTGCTCACTCCAGTGGACAACAGCAGCAGCAGAAAGAGAAGACAGGTCAAGTGACTGATAGGTCAATGTTCTTTTCACCAACCAGACAGCTGACTACATGGTGATTTGGGCTTATAGCATGCAAATTATGTATGTATTTCCACATTTTAGAAGGTTATTTGGAACTCTTCTCTTCCCCACCATGCCCCTTCCCCTCATGAACACCACACACCCAAATTCTGACTGGGGAGACCAAACGGGGAGTCTGAGGTTGAAGCAAGATCCTGAAGGATGAGGAGGACATTAGGCGGAAACAGAGAGAACAGAAGAGAGCCACACACATAAAAGCAAAAGGGGCAAGCAATACAGTAGAGGACAAGGTTTAAAGTAAAGGGACCAGCAGACAGAGGGCTCTGACTACCTTCATGAGTAACTTGCGTTTAATTCTGTCAGAAATCACTGGTAAGCTTTATAAATGGAAGAGAGATTCATTTCTTGCTATTTTCTCCTATCTACAGACATGATCACGACCGAGGTCTTTGAACATCTGGCACCTCTACCTAGAATGTTCTTAATACTCCTTCTTTCCCTGGAAAACTCCTGCTAACTGTCCTTCAAGATGTGGCTCAAATGCCCCTTCCTGCAAGCTTTGGCCCACCCCCCACCCCCAACCCGCATCGCACACACAGGCCTGTAGGTCCTCTCAGCTTTCTGTTTATGTATCTCGGTGGCAGGACTCACCACTTACAATTTGTATTACAATTGCCCATCACTACACTTGTCCCCTCCAAGTCTACGGGCCTCTTGTAGGGAGAAGGTGTATCTCATCCCCATCCCTCTCGCATGGCTTGTACACAGAGGGCACCAGAGTGTACGGTACCTGGTAGCTAAATACGTGCAAAGTGGAACAGAAGGAAGAAGAAAGTGTTGGCAGGAAGCTCACTTATATTTTTATAGTTCAGAACACGAATAAGAGTAAGTTGCAAGGGACAGGACAGGTAGAATAGGATATTCGGCACTTGGCGAGTATGATGAAAGTGTAGTAAGAAAGGTCAGGCAGATCTTTACCCCTCTAGGGTGGGTAGCTAGAGGATGGTTCCATCCTTAGCCACGATAGGAAATAAAAGCAAACCGATGAAAGAAGTGGAGAAGGAAGGAAAGAAAAAAAAAAAAAGAGAAAGAAGGAAAGACAAAGAGTTCCATTTATTCACATGCTGTGTTGGAGCCCATGCGTCTGAGCTTTAGAGGATCACCCAAGAGGGGATATGTAACCAAAAGAACAGAGAAAGGGTCCGGGCCTCAGAATGTAGGTCAAGACTGGAAATAGCAATTTAGAAGTCATTGTAATAGAGAAAATAATTTTCTTTTAAAGGTTCAAAAGTATAACGTAGGGAGACATTTCAAGTGTTAGCAGTTCATCAGTTTCTAGGGGCATCTCCCGGGAGCCTACCTTGATGCCTGGTCGTACATGTACTCCTCAGCCCCAACGGAAGCACTCCGGAATTTCTGCAAAATTTACGAGTCATCAAAATTAAAACAAATAGGTAAGTCATCATGCAAAAGAAACAAAAAGTGACAAATGTATCCAAACTGTTAAATCCTCACTTCAGAAAGGAAAGTGACACATTTTTTAGTACTGTGTTTTCAACTACAATGAAAATAGTTGCCATTTGCGCACAGAACTCACATATCACCTGCACACTGAGAATTATGCTGGACAGAAAGGGTATTTGTGCTTTGCATATTATTCACATGTCCATATTCACACGTCCACAGGTGTTGCAAAAGTGTCTGCAGGTACTGGAACCTGTTTCTTCAAACATATAAAAACATCTCTTCCATTTTCTATCATTGCCAGTGCATATTCCAAAAATCATAAATTCTTTTTTTATTTACTTATTTTAAAAGGGAAGGACAGAGACAGAGAGAGAGAGAGAGCATGAACAGCGAAGGGGCAGGGAGAGAGAGAGAGAGGCAGACACAGATTCCGAAGCAAGCTCCAGCCTCCGAGCTGTCAGCACAGAGCCCGATAAGGGGCTCGAACTCACAAACCGCAAGATCATGACCTGAGCCAAAGTTGGAAGCTTAACTGACTGAGCCAGCCAGGCGTCCCAAATTCTAACATTTTAACCGGCTACCTGTATAAAATTGAGGCAAGTGCCATGTTTTCTGCATCTGCAAAATGCTTATTTACAGTGATTAGACGGATAAATGCGTTAATAGATATAAAGGACTAAGTACAGTACTCGGTACATGGTGAACTCAATATATGTGTATTAAATTCTATTCTATAGTAATCACTTGACCATATTCAGTGCCCTTCTCTAAGATCATCTTTATCACAATATTTTAAGAGTACGTTTTGGAGGGAAACTCTAAAGCCTAGTATTATGCGTGAAGAAGCCTGGATCCAAGGATATCCAGTTGTTATTTAGTGCAAGCTGGAAGCACTTGGTTACATTTTAAAACCTTTTCAAAAGTAGATGTGCAAACACCCCCACTTGGTCCTGAAGTGAATATAACAGGATGAAAAAGCACTTGGTTGACCACACACACCTGCTCCTCCCAATGTGACTTTTTTCTAGTGTCTCTTTCAAAACAACAACTTTCCTGCCTCTCTTTTCTCAGCCATAAGCTTCCATTCTTTGACCACAGCTCACCAGTTTCCTTCACAGGAAAGGGTTACTCACAGCTATTTTCCAAACTTTCTTCACGATCCTTAACCACCATCTCTAGAATTCACAATTTATAAGTAAAATATACAGGATACTTCTTTTTATGTCGTCTTATAAATTCCCTGGATCCAAGAAAATGGTTTCTGCCATCAAAGTGCGTTTATGTGCATCCTAGGAGCTTGTTGACTGGTTCAATAATTGTGACAAAGAATCAAAGATACAGATTTGCGTTTCTTTTGCAATCAATCAATGAATCAATCAATCAACAAAGCATTCAATGGGAATCTTCTGGGGCTCCACCGAAAGTTGGTTGAAGAGATGGGCAAATTCACATGAACAACAACCACAACAAATCGAAGTAAAATAGACCAAACGACTAAATGTGACAGTCTATTTTGAATCATCCATCCATCCATCCATCCATCCATCCATCCATCCATCCATTCAGGTGTCCTGGCTGGAAAAGCAAATAATGGTCGTTGCCAGGAAAGGAAGGTCAGCAAGATGACAGGACGATTTCGTAGAAATTGTGGAGACTGTTCTAACCCATGGAAGCTAAAGAGAAGCTGGATCAATTGAAGGAATTGAGAAAAAGTAATCCAGGTGAAAGAAGACCAACATGAGTCAAGACAAAATGATGGCACAAATGTGGTGTGTACATGGGGACAAGGACACGGGCCTGATTTGATTATGAAGGGAGGACCTAAAAATCTAGGTTAAACATTTAGTTTCTCGGGCAACCAGCCATATTTTAAGTACTAAATTGCCATATGTGGCTAGTAGCTACCATAATGGAGCGAATACAGGAAAATTTCCATCACTGTAGGAAGTTCTATTGGCCAGGGCTGATCTACGAAAAGGTATTTATACTTAGTATAGTTAAGAATTAGAAAATTTTGGAGTAGGAGGGTAGCATGATGAAAAGGGCACTTAAAAAAGGGATAGAGGAAATGCATTTCCAAGGTCTCCTTTGATGGAATATGCAGTAACCCATAACAATACGAATACAACTAATTCTGGTGGACCAGCATTAGTAAACACAGGCCTCAGTGAATTCATTGTTCATGCCGCAGAATTCTGAAACCTGAGGACAGACTAGCCTACTAAAACACATTAAACTTATAAATTCTGTGGTTCTAACCCCTCAGGTGATGTGAGAAGGTGTGATATACTACGACTGTTCAGACTCAAAGGGACTGCATGCTGAGTAAAACACAGAATCTTACCCTAATAAGGCACATGTGAACAAGAACTATGAAAAAATAAAGACAGTAAACATGTGGCCAAAATGTCTAAGCTTATAACTTTATCTTTCATTATTTTATATTGTCTTTATAATTAAAAAATTAAATGTGTCGTCCACCTGGAAAACACCTCATAATCCTTCATGAGACCCGATCACATTGATGGGTCATTACAGCCCTACCTGATTCAGTATGGAGAGTCATACCCAAAATGTTTGGGTCATTCTGGTTACAGTTACCAAGTTTCCACAACTGTTTGGAAATCTTTTCACATAATTTGTAGAATGCCCAAAGGCAAGCAGACAGCCAACAACACCGTACTTTACTGTGATTTGATGTGTGCCTCTATACATTTCTTAATCATTTGGACTGAGAAAAAGGAAAGTAAAGAAGGTACAGTAACATATATTTTAAAGACGACCCTGAGAGGACTCGAGATATCAGGCAATATTAGAATGTTACATTTAAATTTTGGATATTAGAATTCTACAATTTTTTTAGGTGGGAGGAAGGAGACGTCTGCTTAAGAGTCTACTGGAAAAAGACAAACGATTCGTCAACTGTCAGAAAATCAGATACTTTCTGCCTCCGTGTCTTTGATCAGCCACCAATTTCTTAGGTCTTATCATTCATTTATTCATTTATCCACTCTTTCAATAAAGACTGAGCATCTGCTTCGTGTCAGGCAGTGTGCTAGATGCTATGGGTACCAAAGTGAGCACAAAGAGAAGAGGTGCGTGCTCTCATGAAACTTCCGGTCTACCAGAGGAAACATATTCATTAAAAATACCATTCATTCAAAAAAAATCACAAAGTGGTGCCAGCACTCTGGAGAAGAGCAGCAGAGTTGTAGGAGAGCACAGCACGACTGAGAGAGTAAAAAATCAGTCCCACTGACAATCGGCCTTTGTGTACTACTTCTGGTGGCACACGGACAAGACCAACAATGTTTCCAACAGAAGCCCAGAAGACAGGAACACAGCTACCAAAGTGGATCCCACGTCTTCCTTCTAAGGAACTGCTGCTTTCTTAGCAAATGCATCCTCAGTCCTGCTTGGCTTATCTCATCTCCTGAACTATGGTTGCCCAATTTCCAGACTGCCTCAGTGACTTCTCATATCCAGTCCAGAGCTGGCTGTCACCTCCGTAATCCCTCTTTACACTTACCCGGTATAATCCCAAACACTATGAAGACCAACTCCCAAGTCTATGTTACAGAGTTGTTCCTAAGGGTCCCCTGCTGAAGCAGGCTAAATAAATGTAACTTTGATTGCAGATGTGTTCACGGTAGTTGCTGGTAGACTTAGATACAAAGAAAACTGACTCTACTAGAAACTGAAGGAAGAGGGCAGGGAAGGATTTCCTGAGGAAATCACACAGGAGGAAGGGTGTGGGAGGTGGCAAAGAATATTCTAGAACAGTGTTGCCCAAGAGAATTTAGTTTAAAGATGGAAGTCTTCTATATCTTCTTTGTCCAATACAGTAGCCACAAGTCACATTGAACACTTAAAATGGTAGTTAGTGGGACTGAGAAACTAAATTCTTGATTTTATTTAATTTTCATTGCCACATGTGGCCAGTGGCTATGGCATTACACGGCACACTTCTAGAACATGGAGCAGCATGCACAAAGGTCCTGAGGGAAGAGGAAGTATTTCAGGTTCACAGAACCGAATGGAGCCCACAGCAGAGAGCACAAGGGGGAAAGAGGTAGAAGATGAGGTGGGAAAGGCAGAAGAGAAGCAGAATATGCAATGCCTTGTATACTCGTTAAAGATTTATATCTCAATCTTAAAAGCGATGGGATTTAAGCGGGGAGTGACATAATCAGATAAGCATTTTGAAAACACTATCCCTGGTACAGTGTACAAAAGCAGGCAGTATTATAGGCCAGAGAAACTGACAGATTGGGCCAGCATGGTGGAAGCAGAATGGAGAAAAATGGATTTGAGAAATGTTTAGAAACATTGATAGAATTGATAATGGATGGGGGGGGGCAAAATATCAAGAAATATCCTAGTTTCTTGAGAAACTAGGATGGTGGTGCTACCCACTAAGGTGGAAAACACAAGGAAAGACTACAGATCAGATTCAGGATAGATGGAGTGTCATACGCAGTTAGATACAAAGGTCTAGAGCAAAGAAGACAGACATGAACTGGAGGAAAACATGTGAAAGCCTTTAGAGATACATGACAACTGTGGACATGAAGCCAAGAGCATTTTTTTTTTAATTTTTTTTTTCAACGTTTATTTATTTTTGGGACAGAGAGAGACAGAGCATGAACGGGGGAGGGGCAGAGAGAGAGGGAGACACAGAATCGGAAACAGACTCCAGGCTCCGAGCCATCAGCCCAGAGCCCGACGCGGGGCTCGAACTCACGGACCGCGAGATTGTGACCTGGCTGAAGTCGGACGCTTAACCGACTGCGCCACCCAGGCGCCCCAATGAAGAGCATTTTTAAGAGGAAAGAGTGATCAAAGGTATCAAATGGTGCTGCAAAGTACCAGGTGTAACAGACAAGGGCTTCCATGGCCATTGTGTTCGGGAGGTGGGAAGACGACTGCTATCAATCTGAATAACGGGTCATCCAATCACAGCAAATGTGACTACACACAGAGAAACCGAAATCTTCCTAAAGTATAAAATGTATATGCTAAGCGTTTTCCAAAATGTTGCTTGATGCAGAAACAAATGGATGTGATAAAAGGAGAGAAATCTGATGGTACCGTATGCATTATATCAATATGTCTAAAATAAACATAGTAAAACCAAGTGCATTAATCACAAGTGAAACTATGTTCCAATTTAGTACTTGATTCAACATTTCAAGACTTTTATCCTTAAAAAACATTTTTTTTTTATTTGAGTATAGTTGACACACAATGCTAAAGTAGTTTCAGGTGTCCAACATAGTGAGTGAACTTCTGTCTATATTATGCTACGGTCGCCACAAGTGTAGCTGCTATCTGTCACCATAGGCTTTTACAGTATCATTGACTATATTCCTTACGCTGTGCCTTTTATCCCCATGGCTTATTCATTCCGTAACTGGAAGCCTGTATCTCCCACTCCCCTTCACCCATTTTGCCCATCTCTCCCCCTCTCCTTCCCTCTGGCAACCAACAGCTTGTTCTCTGTATTTATAGATCTAATTCTGCTTTTCGTTTGTTTATTCATTTGTTTTGTTTTTTAGATTCCAAAATGAGTGAAATCATATGGTGTTTGTCGTTCTCAGACTGACTTATTTCACTTAGCATTACACCCCCTAGGTCCATCCAGGTTGTTGCAAATGGCAAGATTGCATCTTTTTTTGTGATGGATTATTACTCCATGGTGTGTGTGTGTGTGTGTGTGTGTGTGTATACAAGACATACATATCTTTCTCACTTTCTTTCTTACTAAAGTGTTAATTCTTTAAATGTGTGGGAGGAAATGAGCTCCTAGTTAAAATATTAATCATGCTGGGGTGCCTGGGTGGCTCAGTCAGTTAAGCGTCCAACGTCAGCTCAGGCCACGTTCTCGTGGTTCATGAGTTCGAGCCCCACATTGGGCTCTGTGCTGACAGCTCAGAGACTGGAGCCTCCCTCAGATTCTGTGTCTTCCTCTCCCTCTGCCCCCTCTCCTGCTCATGCTCTTTCTCTCTCTCTCTCAAAAATAAATAAACATTAAGAAAAAACTGAAAAACAATTAATCCTACTGGACAGGGCTTAGATTCAGGATAACTTCCAGTTATCAGTCTACAGATGAATATAAAATCACTAACTAACCATCGTAGATCCATTGGGTATGACAAATAATCATTCCTTGCTTTCATTTCAGGATTCTCTGCAAACTATGTTAATTTGACAAGTAACATACCAAGGACTGAATTATTAAATACATGGTAGAAATATCTGGTGCTTGCCCATGTATATAGTTCTTCTCATTCCTAAGCACATGGCAGAACTAAACTTCTCAGCCCTCTTGCAGTTAGTTAGTTAAGACCATGTGACTAGTTCTAGCCAATGAAAGATGAACGGGAGTGATGCATGTCACTATCAGGTCATAGTATTTACAAGTCAGTCTGCAATCTTCATGATCCACTTCCCAAGCAGGGGGGCCCAGAGGCCACATATGAAGACAGGAATGTCATAAGATGGACGGAATCTGGATTCCTGAGTCGTTAATTAGAAAGAGGTCTGCAGACGTGTATCAGGATTCTTACTAATAAGAAATAAACTTTTAGTGTATTAAATCACTAAGACTCTGGTGCTCCTTTATTCATACAGGTAGATAGACTCATTTTAACTGACACAAAATTGTAGTACAGAATAAGCAAATTCTTCTTTCCATTTTGATTTTTACTATGACTGTACATATAATTTTTCTGTAAAAACTCTTCTTTCCATGTCTTATAGACCAATAGTAAGCTTCTACAGGACAGAAATCAAAGCAGCACCAGTAGAAGTAAATATTTACCAAATGTTCTTACAAAGGGACTGCACAATATAATAGCTAAAATCAATCCATTAAAGAACTTTTTAATGTTACCACTGTCTTAAAAAGCTCCCAGCCTCAGTTGGGCCAAACGGCTCACTTCTCTGATATCCACCTACACACACATACACACACACACATACAGAAGAATCAGTCTCTAATAAGAAATGAAATTTGTAGGGCACCTGGCTCAGGCAATTAAGCATCTGACTCTTGATTTTGGCTCAGGTCACGATCATATTAGTGGGCTGGAGCCCCACATCGGGGCCCTGTGCTGACAGCATGGAGTCTGCTTGGGATTCTCTGTCTCTTTCCCTCTCTGTCTCTGCCCCTCCCCGACTCACATGTGTGCTGTCTCTCAAAACAAATAAACATTTTTAAAAAATAAAATTTGCGGGGCACCTGGGTGGCTCAGTCGGTTAAGCAGCCGACTTCAGCTCAGGTCATGATCTTGTGGTTTGTGAGTTTGAGTGCCGCGTCAGGCCCTGTGCTGACAGCTCAGAGCCTGGAGCCTACTTTGGATTCTGTGTCTCCCCCTCTCTCTGCCCCTACTGTGCTCATGCTCTGTCTCTCAATAATAAACGTTAGAAAATTAAAAAAAAAAAAAAAAAGTAACCCCCCTGTCTTATATGTTATGAATTTCTCAATTAGGTTATATAACATTTTAAATAAATAAAATAAAATAATAAAATAAAATAAAATAAAATAAAATAAAATAAAATAAAATAAAATAAAATAAAATAAAATAAAATAAAATTTGCTAATTCAACAAGAGTCCCAGACATTTTAATAGTTTTCCTGAAAGAAGTACCAGATTTTAGACAAATTTTTCTTAGTGAAATTTACCTGGTGAAATTACTCACCTAATCTTAGAACCAGTTAGCAATGCCATGACTAAAGATAACAACAGATCTGATTCCATTTAATTTACATCAGATTTAAATACAATATACAATGTAAACACTGATTTCCAAGACTAGGAGGGCCGCTACACCAAGTGTCCTGAGAATAGTCTTCACGTTGAGTTTCATGTAAGTTACTTTCTCATTCCCTTCCAAATAAAACCCCAAATACAATAGTTTCCTTTCACAAGCCTCCTTATCTACAACACAAACACAACCGATAACATACACCCCCAAACAGCATCATGGTTCTGTTGACATTGGGCCACCTCCGTGGACTCTTATGTGACTAATGGGAGATTTCCACACCCGCTGAGAAAAACCTCAGTGGCAAATTTTTAATGAAAAAGCATGTGCCCGACATTCCCATGTGAAGTAAGCTGCTTTTGCTTTCCTCGCTGAAACATCCCAACTGCCTGTGGGCAAATCATAAATATTCAATAATGCCAAAAAGCTTACAAGATCCCTGTTCGGTTAAAAAAAAAAAAAAAAAAATGTCTGTTAACTATTTTAAGCAATATGGCCCAGGAAACTATGGAAGCTAACTTCAAGGCATTATTTTTTATTAGAAAGACATTGAAAGTTTGACTATAAAGCTACCAGAACTCAAGAAATATGGTAGCCTCTTAAGGGCAGGGGATTTATCATGTCTCACTCTGCTCTTCCCCGATTTCACACAGTACAGCAGGGACTCAGTGGTGACAGAGGGTCACCAGAGCAACTTGCCCACCTAACTCCCTATCGACACTGCAGAGAGCCAGTCCCTTTGGCTCTTCTGAAAGATAAGATACCGCTAATGACATTGACAGAGGACATGCAATTTTGAAAAAAAAGTTGGGGTGAGTCACTCCCTGTCTTTAGGAATGGAACCACTGAGGGTTGGAAGGCCCCACACAGGTCCTGACGCCTGGCAGCCTGTGATGAGTCCTATTTCTACCACTTACTGCAGTATGACCATGGGCATAGGCAGGCTCCCTGTGCCTCAGTTTACTCACTTGGAAAACAGAGATGACAGAAATAGTACACCCCTCATAGGGTTTGGGTGAGGATTAAATGAGCAGAGCACATAGTAAGTAGGCCCATCAAATGTTTATTATTTTCAAATATTATGATTTAGGGTGCAATCTCAGCCTCACGTGGTGGCATTTTGTCCCCGCGGCAACTAAACGGGCAGCAGGCTGCAAGCATCTGGCACACTGCCACGACATTGACTCCTCTTTAGGAAATTAGAAACCGTCTGTTTCGCCTTCTGCCACGGTCTTTTATTGTCCTGGGCAGACTGAAAAATGGGAAGCCAATGACCATCATCTCAAACACAGGGGCATGGCTCCTAAATGTTGGAAAAGCTGACCTGAACCAATAGGAAAAAAAAAAAAAATGCATTCAATATCTTGGGTCAAAAATTGGAGAACTAACCCACAATTACACTCATTCTACAAAGATCCCAAGGCAACTAAATGGAGACAAGATGTCTTTTTAACAAATGGTGCTGGAGCAACTGGATAGTGATATGGAGAAAAAACAAAAATGGACCTCGACCCTTCCCTTACTCCATTACAAAAGTCACCTCAAAAATGGATGATAAACCTATATGTAAAGGTGAAACTATTAAAAACCTAGGGGAAAAAAGCAAAAGAAAATCTTTGCGACATTGGGTCATACCAAGACTCCTTAAAAAGTACATAAAAAGCATAAACTAGAAGAGAAAAAATTGATCAAGATTAAATACTGTTGCTCTTTGAAAGACACGGTTAAAACGACAACAACAACAAAAAAGGCTACCTACCAACTGTAAAACATATAACTGATTTCACATTATTTAAGGAACTCTTAACAATTTAATTAAAAGAAGACAGGTCACTATAAGCTAACTAACTTGGATGTAAATTAAATAAATAAAAATAAAAAATAAAAAGAAGAAGACAGGTAACCCCATTTAAAAATTGGGTGAGGGGCGCCTGGGTGGCGCAGTCGGTTAAGCGTCCGACTTCGGCTCAGGTCATGATCTCGCGGTCCGTGAGTTCGAGCCCTGTGTCAGGCTCTGTGCTGACAGCTCAGAGCCTGGAGCCTGCTTCGGATTCTGTGTCTCCCTCTCTCTCTGCCCCTCCCCTGCTCATGCTCTGTCTCTCTCTGTCTCAAAAATAAATAAACGTTAAAAAAAAAAAAAAAAAGCATACATGTGAATGTTCACAGCAGCATTACTTACTCATAATAGCCAAAACCAGAAGCAACAAAATATGTCCATTAACTGGTGAACAGATATATCACAAACAAATTGTGATAATATGCTTACCATGGAATACTATTTAGCAAGTAAATAAACGATTAACAAAAGCAACAAAATAGAAGAATCTCAAGTGAAAGAAAAATTGAAACCATAGTGACAGAACGCAGGTTAGTGCTTGCCCAGAGCAAGAGAGAGGAGAAGGTTTCAAATACAGAGGCTCAAGAAAACTTTAAGGGTGAGGGAACTTTCTATGGATTCTGATGTTGATTCTGATACAACTACCACAATTTTCAAGCTGGTGAATTTAATAATTTTTTTTTTACATTTATTCATTTTTGAGAGACAAAGAGAGACAGAGCACAAGCAGGGGAGGGGCAGAGAGAGAGGAAGACACATAATCTGAAGCAGGCTCCAGGCTCCAAGCTCAGCACAGAGCCCGACGCGGGGCTCGAACTCACAAACCGCGAGATCGTGACCTGAGATGAAGTTGGACGCTTAACCGACTGAGCCACCCAGGCACCCCTCAAGCTGGTGAATTTAAAACAAATGAGCAAAGAACCTTGTTTCTGTAAGTTCTACAGGCACATGAAAAGAATATGTGGTCTCTACTTGTAAAGTATAAAATGTACACGCATATACACACTTGATTGCTGATAATACAAATTCTTTCTTGAGTATTCAATCATACTAGGTCTTAAAGAGTCACACTGTTTCAAAAAATGCACAGGCAACATCTTTAGCTACCTTTTGGAAGGTTACAAACTAGATGAGGTCTAGAAAATTATTAAAATACATGTGTCTGGGTGGCTTAGTAGGTTAAACATCTGACTATGGCTCAGTTTGTGATCTCAAAGTTCGTGAGTTCAAGTCCCATGCAAAGCTCTGCTTTGATGGTGCAGAACCTGCTTAGGATTCTCTCTCTCTGCTCCCCTCTCCCACTTATTCTCTCTCTCTCTCTACCTCTCTCTGTCTTTCAAAATGAAAAATCAAATGAAAACTTTAAGAAAAAACTTTTTTGAGAGGAAGAGAGAGCGCACGAGCAGGGGAGGGGCAGAGAGAGGGAGGGAGGAAGGGGGAGAGAGAAAGAGAGAGAGAGAGAGAGAGAGAGAGAGAGAGAGAGAGAGAGAGAGAATCTTAAGCAGAGCCTGTCTCAGGGCATGATCTCACCATGACATCGTGACCTGAACGGAAATCAAGTCAGAGGCTTAACTGACGAAGCCACCCAGGCGCCCCTAAAACCTTGTTATACAGATACAAACACATGTTTTGAAAACTCTGAACTCACAGTTTTAATTACTTGATCCCACTCCAAAAGCAAACAGAAATAAAATTAGCTGGCGGTTCTGGGTTGAGGTTCTGGCTGCTGCAGACACAGCCAGGGACTCACCTCTGCGGTTCCGTCCTTGAAGCTCTCGCTGTAAGTGCTGTCGGGGGTGCTGCGCTGGTCTTCCTTGAGGTAGGTGCTATGGCTGGCCATGGAGGGCACACCATACTGGGTCTGTTCAAAGATAAGCACACGTTGCTCCTCGCCATCTCCCCGGGGACAGTGTACGGGCGGGGCCATGAACACGGGCGTGAAATCTTCAGCTTTCACCACCGTGATTCCGGACACCGGGATGATGGCCGGGCTCTCGGAGATGTTTGTGCTGTACTGTTCCCGTTTCGAATTCTCCAGGTGGTCTTGATTTAGGGAAAGGTTTACTGGAACAGTCTTTAGGACCTGCACTCGGTTTTCTCCTCCAGTCAGATTACTCTGGGCTTCGCTGGTGCCAAGGCAGTTTCTGCATGTTTAAACCCCCCCACCCCCCCCAACATAACAGAATTAGAAAGATCACCACTTTGCGACTCCTAATAAAATAACGGGGGCCAGCAACAACCAGTGGATGTTAATGCCATTAGAAAAAACGGATGGTGAACTTTACAAGGGAATGCAGTGGATCTTCGCATGACTAGAGGTAGGACAGTTGTTCCCGGAACCATGCAAACTACCCCGCCTATAAAGTGCAGTTGGGAAAAGGGGAAGAAAAAAAAAAAAAGTTGACCCTGAATTTTGGCAAGCCTTAGATCTAACTCTGTATTTCTCTCAGGAAATACAGAAGGATGGAAGAATAACTTAAACAAAATCAAAAGGAAACAATCATACAAACAGAATGTAACACTCTTACTGACCTGGTTTCTTCAATAAGTTAGAGGCATGAAAAAAAGAAAGGAGGGTGGGAAGCTTGCTCTAGAGTAAGAGATTTGAAAGACATAACAATCAAACAGGATGAGTAGATCTTGTTTGGATCCTGATTTGAAAAGCCAAAGAGGCGTTTTGAGACAATGGGATCTTTGAGGCAATTGACTATGGACCTCAAGTGAGGTGATTATTAAGGAAGTACTGTTCATTTAGTTACGATAATGATTGTGAGATTATGTAATAAAAGTCCTTTTTATTTAGAGATATAAATGAGAAGTAGCTAGAGATGAAATGACATGATGTCAGGAACTTATTTCAAAGACTACTGCAATAAAAAAAGAGAGAAAGAGAAAAGGTAGACATGAAGCAGGTGTAACCAAAAACTACCACTGCTGAACCTGGAGAATGGGGTGGGTATTTGGGGGTTCATTATACTGTCCTCTTTACTCCTGGATAAGTTTGAAAACTTTCAAAAGAAAAAGTTATAAAATAGTTGTTTTTAGGGGCACCTGGGTGGCTCAGTCAGTTGAGCGTCCGTCCGGCTTCAGCTCAGGTCATGATCTCACGGTTTGTGAGTTCAAGCCCCATGTTGGGCTCCGTGCTGACATCTTGGAGCCCGGAGCCTGTTTCGGATCCTGTGTCTCCCTCTCTCTGTGCTCCTCCCCCGCTCATGCTCTGTCTCTCTCTCTCTCTCTCTCTCAAAACTAAATAAATACTAAAAAAAAAATTTTTTTTAAGGTGGGGGTGGAACAATAACTTGAAGGGGGGCAGTGGGAAGAATATATTTCACTGTTCTGTGGGCTAACCTCCTTGCAGGAAAGACAAAAGGCAATGAGAATTTATCATTAAAATATTTTCACTAAATGGAAAAACAACACGAGCTCATTGATACCCTTAGCACTGAATTACTTTTGGAGCTTCAGAGAGTGGCGTCACTGGGCTTATGTAAAACAAGCTCTCTCAGATCTCAGACCTCCTGACTGGTACAAAGAGAAAGGAAAGGATTTGGAAAATTAGTTCTCACCAGGCTAGGATAAAATACTTTCCATTTATACTACAGAATTCTGGGAGAGAGCAGAAGCAAAGAGAAATTCGTCAATGGAAGAGTATTGTGGATAGCACAGTGATTTTACTAGCAAAGTCCCTGTGGTCAGTAAAATTTGGGGCACCTCTCATTTATAGGTTATTCTGAATGATATGGAGGAAAAAAAATACATATTTTGTATGGAGCCCTATCTCCAATGTCTGTGTTTTGTTTTGTTTTGTTTTTAACTAGCGTGTGTGTGTGTATGAGTGTGTGTGTGCTTTAAATTAGTTAGCCCACTAGTGTGGGCTAACTGGCATCTCTCATAGAGAGAAAACTATTTGAATAAAATTGCTTCTTCCCAGAATTGACCTCTCCTGGCCCCTCTGAGCTTGCCTAGCTCTCCAGCAGGACTGTGCATTTTTGGCTTTGATTTCTCAGACAAAACCTCAAAGTGAATGAAGCTTGAGGAAAGAATGGCTCCGACATGAATAAAGACACCAGAAAAGTACCTAAACTTTTCTGAGTCTGTCACAAATCTGTAGAAATCATTCCAGAAAGTAATTCTTTAAAGAATAAAATTGCAAGGCTACATTCTGGCTTTGACCTGCTTTCATGGTCAGAGCAATACAGTGAATCTGCATATAAGACACGGTGAAATTTACAAATTACGTTTAATCTGAGTCCAATTAGCTAGATGATGCCAAACCCAGACCACCCGTGTATGTCAGCATTTCCTAATACTCCATTGTTTAGAATATTGCATGGAATGTTAACAGATGGTCCTCAAAGACAGGAGTCTGTGATAAAATCAGTATTCAAAAAAACAAAAAACAAAAACAAAAACTGCCATAACAAACCCAGCCTGGGTGGGTCACAAACATCATGAACACAGAAAAGGCTCCCAGGCATTCCTTCGCCTGTTTCATTATAACCCGGAATTTCCCAAACTAATTTTACCCCAGACTCTTTTGTGGAGGATTAACTAGTAATACATGTGGATAACGTCCTGTGAGTTGGATGTACAAGGGCTGGTTGATCTACACTGATTAGCTACCAAAGCAAGTGTCCAGTTTCTACTCTTCTGGACTTTTATAAGCACACACCTACTGCCTTCGCCAACAGATTCAAAGCTAACCAACTCCTCTGCGCTTAGAGTCCATTTCAAGCTAAATTTGTTAATTCTCTAATCCACGCAAGACACACGAATCCCAAACAAGAGACACAAGTCAAAATATTTGGGGCATTCTTATAAGCCAACACAAGCGAACTATAGAGTCGTATACACCTATATTGTAAATAAATATAAATAAACCTATATTATAAACTATAAACCTAGTTGAACCATCGATATTACCACACGATGAGGAAATAATAGACACAGCATCATCCTAGAATGTGTAACTGCCTCTGCAGAACAGCGGTAGTTTTAGAAGCTAGAGAACTTCAGAAAGACATCCAAAAAATGGCTGATTATAGCAAAGTAAGAATTATCGTGAGCTACTGGCTCACCCGCAATAGAATTTAAAGTTGAACCAAATATTGCAATAGGAGGAAAAAAAACGCAAGGCTACAAACAGTACATTAAATATGCGTTTTAAAAAATCTGGGTCATGCCAGACTTTCAGTTATTTTTCCAAGTACCAACTTCTATATACAGACAGTTATAATGACACCATGCAAGCACCTGGCACCTTAATTCCTGAATATGCTGCAGATCAAATGATATCCTTCCAAATTACATTCGACCTGAAGTCTACGAGGTCATAATTAGTCTACACAAGGTAGTTTTGTCTGTACCCCACTGCCAGTTTTTTTGAAGCTGCTCCACCGAAATCACAAAATAACCATGAAAATACGATGTTGTTCTAAAAGATGCTGTAACGACAAATGGTCTCTTCTATTATGACGCAGATGGAGCACATATTTTAGACATGTTTTTCCCTGACCCTTCTATGAATACTGGTATACAATTTAGCAGACTGCACCTGCTTGGCTTAATAAATACCGGCTAACGGGAGGAAAAGTCACAAGATCTGAAGAGTATCAGGCTCCTTCTCCCTGTCATCACTGCTACCAACAAGGGTCCCAAGACAGCATCAGAAGATTCCTTTAAAACCGCACATCAGATGCAGACAGCCTTAACCTTTGCTAAGGGCGTACTTTGGAGGTGATACACAGCCCAGGGCTGCTGGCTGGTGGGGTGGTTCCTGCTGCCATTCGTGTCATAAGCAGATCCCATCAAGGCCAGGTAAGATCTGGATATATGAGCTAGCAGGGGATTTCATTTCTCCTGACTTCATATTTCCATATGAGAGAATCACCAGGAGCGCGTGGGTGGCTCAGTTGGTCGGGCCGTTGACTTTGGCTCAGGTCATGATCTCACTGTTCTTGAGTTTGAGCCCTGCATCAGGCTCTGTGCTGACAGCTCAGAGCCTGGAGCCTGCTTTGGATTCTGTGTGCGTGTGTGTGTGTGTGTGTGTGCATGCGTGCGTGCGTGCGTGCGTGTGTGTGTGTGTGTGTGCATGCGTGCGCGAGCGCGCGCGCGCGCGCATGAGTGCACCCCTCCCCCACTCAGTCTCCCAAAAAGATAAATAAATGTTAAAAAAATTTTTTTTTTTTTTAGGAAGAAACACCAAAGGAAAAGTACTGCGGTTTCTCCCCTATTCCTCTGCAGGAAAGGGATATATCTGATTAATGAGTTTGGGAGAAGTAGCTGAGTAAGGTGGTTCAGTCCCTTCTGGTTTCCTCTTTATGTTTGGCTCATCCCGGCCATACAGAGAGGACTCCAGTCACCCCTGCCATACCACAGTGGCCTGTCCCTTCAGGGAGGCTTGCAGTCCTGCCTGAGACTAGGTGAATAGACATACCTAAGTCAGGATTGACATGTTACAAGCCGCAGATTCAAAAATGGCATTCTCTGTTGGCTTAATCAGAAAGAAAACTGATTTTTTTTTTTCCTTTTCAATTTCAATCTGTCTGTGTCTTGTGTTTCAATCGGTTCTTAATTCAGGATCGCAGGAAAAGGGGTGTCATATAATGATCTCCTAACATCTGTCCTGCCCCTGCCCCCTCACAGTATGTGCTGCCATGCCTGGTTCTCTGCCAACCGCCTCCTGGAGTGAGAAACAGCCCAGTCTCCTTCCTCTCCCCCTCATCAAAAGCAATCTCCACGGGGCTCACTCCCTCAAGGGCTTGATCGTAATTACCCAGCCATGGGATCGATCACAAGAGCTGACCCCGGCAGTACGCTATCTTGCCAGCATTTCACCTCTAACTCGGGATATCCAGGCTTCCAGGAAGGGGGTACATCAAGAACCTGCTGATGACCCTTTGGATGCAATTTGTGGTCCCTACTGAGAGATCCAGTTTTGGTCAAGACTCTTCAAAGACAGAGAGAAGAGGCTAAACTTTTTGGTCCCATCTTCCCTTAAGAACAAAAATTATAGCTGAATACTATGGTTTTCAAAAACACTGAAAAAGAGTTATTTGGGGAGCCAGGCATATCCCTTTACATAATACCATACCTTTTATCCGGCTCTTCCTGGCTGTCACTTGCTTTGCTCACAGATAGCAGCCTCTTGTCTCGAGGAACCTAGAAATATCACCAACCATCAGTGAGATTCACATAGATGCAATTGTGACCTATGTGCAGAGCTAGAGACCAGCAGAAGCAAAGAAATGAGGTGGAATGTTCTCCGGGAAGAGGTGGCAAATTTGCTACAGGCAGGTGATGGTTAAAGGTGAGTAGCCCAAGTGGCAATGACAAGGCATCAGACACACAGGGGTGATGATAAACAGAAGGCCATAATGATCATGATTCTGCTACGCACTGCTGACAGGGGCAATTCTGCCTGGACCCGACCACCGCCCAAGCCCGCCCCACCTTGGAAGTGAATGAGGGGAAAGGAACACCATGTGTGGATGGGGAATCCGGACGCTGAAGCAGACAGAAATCATCACGCGTTAACAACAAGCATCCTGTTGAACAACAGGGGCTGACCCGCCACTCTGATGAGGGACTTTGGGTGCTGACACGGAGGACAGCAAACCAGACGTGGGGCTACACTATCTAGTGGGAGAGCAGCATCTAATATACCTGGGCCAGCCTTTAACCACCATCCCCATAGAGTTTGTAGCTTTGCTTCCAAATTCTTCTTCTAATGCACTTTTAGTGTTGTCTTTGCAACTACAATGCCAGCACATTACCTGAAAGGTTATTGAAAAGTACTACTAGAGAAAAGAAACTCCTGCCGGCTGCATTTCTGACCACCATCCAATCACCCTACTGCAGCACGGGTCATTCACATATCTCTGCCATAGTTTCCAAACATATGAATAGTGGGTTTAGATTTGGTGGGTTGGTTGGATGAATGTTTTGTTTGTTTATATATTTTGTTTTGTTTTGCTACATCTCCACATCTTCGTGCTAGCCAAACACCTTTGCACTCAAATGCAGCCCTCACTATTTTGACATAAAAGAGCTTTTATGAGAAGCATCCCTCTTCTGGGTTCTTCTAGAAATTCTTACAGTTTCCACTCACCTGGATACGTACGCAAGCCAGTCAGATGGATGAAGGAGACAGCATAGCAAGGTGGCTACCAGTCAAGACACAGACCTGTCTGGGTTCGAATCTCAGCTCTATCAGTAACTAAGCTCTGCCTCACTTTCCCCATCGGTAAACCACGCTCAATGGCAGTACTATAACTCAGAGCATTTTTCAGGAAAATTAAATGAGTTAATTTTTTTCAAAGTACTTGGAGTATCTAATATTTTATAATATTTGTTAAATAAAAATAAGCCAATTTTAAGTCTTCTGTTCACGTGCCAGTGTCGAGGGTCTACAGTATACATTGTAGATAGAAATGAGGTGAATGAGGGGCAACTGGGTGGCTCAGCTGGTCAACCGTCCAACTTCGGCTTAGGTCATGATCTCGTGGTTGGTGAGTTTGAGCCCTGCATAGGGCTGTCTGCTATCAGCACAGAGCCTGCTTCCAATCCTCTGTCCCCTTCTTTTTCTGCCCTCCCCCTGTTCGTTCACACTCTTTCAAAAATAAATAAATATTAAAAAAAAAAAAAAGAAGGAATGAGGTGAATGAAACATAGCTCCTATTATCAACTGAGGATGACAGATAACATAAAAACATAAACGTTCAAGGGGCGCCTGGGTGGCGTAGTCAGTTAAGCGTCCGACTTCAGCCAGGTCACGATCTCGCGGTCCGTGAGTTCGAGCCCCGCGTCAGGCTCTGGGCTGATGGCTCAGAGCCTGGAGCCTGTTTCCGATTCTGTGTCTCCCTCTCTCTCTGCCCCTCCCCCGTTCATGCTCTGTCTCTCTCTGTCCCAAAAAAATAAATAAACGTTGAAAAAAAAATTTTTTTTTAAAAACATAAACGTTCAAGCAACATTATTCACAATAGCCAAAAGCTAGAAACAACCCAAATGTCCATCTACAGATGAATGAATAAACAAAATGTGGTATATACATAAAATGGATTATTATTCAGCCTTAAAAAGAAAGGAAATTCTGAGACATGCTCTAATATGAGTCTTGAAGACATTTATGCTAAATCCCATGTGACTCAAATCCACCCACTTTCCTCTGGACGCTTGCCTCCTGGTTCAGTCTCCAACATCTCTTCCCTAGGCTGCTGCATCAGCCTGCCAAATGGTCTCTCTTCTCCGTCACTCAGTCCCAGCAAATCCATTCTGGATCCATTAAGAAGATCCAGACTGGCCTTTAAAATGCAAGTCTCGGGGCGCCTGGGTGGCGCAGTCGGTTAAGCGTCAGACTTCAGCCAGGTCACGATCTCGCGATCCGTGAGTTCGAGCCCCGCGTTGGGCTCTGGGCTGATGGCTCAGAGCCTGGAGCCTGTTTCCGATTCTGTATCTCCCTCTCTCTCTGCCCCTCCCCCGTTCATGCTCTGTTTCTCTCTGTCCCAAAAATAAATAAACGTTGAAAAAAAAAATTTTAAATGCAAGTCTAGGGGCATCTGGGTGGCTCAGTCGGTTGAGTGTCTGGCTCTTGATTTCGGCTCAGGTCATGATCTCACGGGTTCATGAGTCCGAACCCCACATCAGGCTCTGCACTGAGGGTGTGGAGCCGGCTTGGGATTCTCTCTCTTCCTCTCTCTCTTTCTCAAAATGAATAAATAAACTTAAAAAAAAAAATGCAAGTCTAATCCCACTATGTTCTTACTTAAAATTCTCCAATGCTTCCAATTACTCTTGAGAACATGGCTGCAAAAAACATTCCACCTCAGTTTTGGGTGGCCCCATCACTGCCATGTATATAGTCACACTGTATCTCAAACATGCAATGCTCCTTCTTTCAGCAGAGCCATCAAAGTCCTCTCTGCCTTTGGATACCCATTCTACCTCCATATTTATCATCATTGTTGGATGGTCACAGCTAGTGAAAATTTGTTGGATGGATGGATGGATGGATGGATGGATGGATGGACGGACAGATGATATGCAGATGGACGGATGGATAAATAGATGGCTATATAAATGGACAAACAAGCCAGTCAACAGACTGGTTTCCAGCACTCTACAGTCAACAGAACAGTTAGGAACCAACTAGCCAAAGAAGCTATTTTCATAGAGCTGGAATCAGATAAATATGAACCACCAGCTCCTTCAGGGGAGAATGAAGATAAAGTGAGTCAAACCACTTTTAAAATTAACTAACTAATGGAATCTGTTATGTTTTTCTGTCATGCCTGAAATTCATCAAAAGTTCACACTTGACTTTGGAGCTGCTATTGATAAGTAGCTTGAACTGGATATAAAACTAGGCTAATATTTGAGCCCATAAATTTTGAGAATTCTAGCAATTTGGTTATTTTTTTAATTTTTTTAATGTTTATTTATTTTTGAGAGAGAGAGAGAGTGTGTGAGCAGGGGAGGGGCAGAGAGAGGGAGACAGAATCTGAAACAGACTCCAGGCTCTGAGCTGTCAGCACAGAGCCCAATGCGGGGCTTGAACCCACAAACTGTGAGATCATGACCTGAGCTGAATCCAGATGCTTAACCAACTGAGCCACTCAGGTGTCCTGCAATTTGGTTATTTTTAATAAATCCCATCTAATAAGCTTTGAATGGATTTTTAAAAATTTGAACCCATGTTTAAATGCGGTTCAAAAAAAGGCAATTTCTGGGGCACCTAGTTGGCTCAGTCAGTTACACATCTGACTTCTGCTCAGGTCATGATCTTATGGTTCATGAGTTCAAGCCCCACAGAAGGGTCTGCACTGACAGCTCAGAGCCTGAAGCCTGCTTCAGATCAGTGTCTCCCTCTCTCTCTGCCTCTCCCCTGCTCGCACTCTGTCTCTGTCTCTGTCTCTCTCTCTCTCTCTCTCTCAAAAATAAAATTAACATTTAAAAAAAAAAGGCAATTTCTAGTGGTGGACAGTGTTATGAACTGAATGAATGGTTTCCCCTCAAAGTTTATGTGTTGAAGCCCTAACTCTCAATGTGACTGCATTTGGAGACAGGCTTTGCAGGAGGTAATTAAGGTTAAATGAGGCCATAACAGCGGGGCCCTAGACCAATAAGACTGATGTCCTTATAAGAAAAAGAAGAGACCACAAAGAAATACACACACACAGAGAAAAGGCCATATGAGGACACAGCCAGAAGGCAGCCATCTGCAAGTCAGGAAGGAAGAGAGGCCTCACCGGAAATCAAGCCTGCCAGCCCCTTGATCTTGGACTTCCAGCCCCCGGAACTGAGAAAATAAGTTGCTGCTGTTTAAGCTACACAGTCTGTGGAATTCTGTTATGGCAGCCCCTCAGACTAATACAGACAGTGTAACAGAATGGATATTAGGAAATTTACAGGATTGTCTTTTGACCTTGAATAAATCCCACTTAGTTGCTTGAAGTATAAAATATAAAACCTGATGGGCTTCACTGCAGTGATCCTATGGTGACAGTTTAAAAATGTACAGGAAAAGACTTTGAAATGTGTGAACTATTATACCAAGATATGCCTTTGCAGTTTCCAAGGACAGGGATCACCATTTCTTGAGTGCCTGCTGGGTATCACACACTCCTCTCTGTGACAAAGCCCACTACTGTCCCCTGAGGGTTGATGCGGTCCAACCTTAGCAATGAGGAAAAATGGTGTATTTCACAAAAAGAATCTATTAGCACTTCCAAAGCAGTATAAAAAAAATCTATCAAATTTAAGTGATAAAACGGCAGCAATTGTAACAATAATTTAACTTCCCACAGCTTACAACTCAAAAAATAGAATCTCTTTTTTTCATTAATATTTTACTTTATACAGAAGGAAGGTCTATCCTCAAAGTAGATTTAACTCTGTTGTAACTTTAATACCAGCATATATAAGTTGTGAATGTCAGAGATTTCAGGCCTGAAAATGACCACTTGGACACAGTTTTGGGAAACAAGACTAATTCTTCAACGTTTAAAATGTTTCAAGCAGGGGCGCCTGGGTGGCGCAGTCGGTTAAGTGTCCGACTTCAGCCAGGTCACGATCTCGCTGTCTGTGAGTTCGAGCCCCACGTCAGGCTCTGGGCTGATGGCTCGGAGCCTGGAGCCTGTTTCCAATTCTGTGTCTCCCTCTCTCTCTGCCCCTCCCCCGTTCATGCTCTGTCTCTCTCTGTCCCAAAAATAAATAAAAACATTGAAAAAAAAATGTAAAAAAAAAAAAAAAAAATGTTTCAAGCAAAAACATAATCAAGCTTGTGTGACATAAAGGGAGCCATGTAACTCTACTTGTCCACACAGTCTCAGAAACCATTTTATTTCAAAGTTTTATATCCTAGGGGTGCCTGGGTCGCTGAGTCAGTTGAGCGTCCGACTTCAGCTCAGGTCATGATCTCGTGGTTCATGAGTTCGAGCCCCGCACCAGGCTCTGTGCTGACAGCTCAGAGTCTGGAACCTGCTTCGGATTCTGTGTCTCCTTCTCTCTCTCTCTACCCCTCCCCCGCTTGCACATGCACTCTCTCTCAAAAATAAATAAAAACATTTAAAAAATGTTTATATCCTAAATTAATAAATTAATCAGGAAAAATGTTAATTCAGTAGAGTTATAGACTTGACAACAAATTGAGTTTTATGTAAACTCCTTACTCTGCATCTCAACATATTTACAAACAGCAATGTTTCAACTTTCCTTTAAATATTAAGAATATGCAAGAGGAGAGGTAAATAGGTACCACATTTACTAATAATTATCCTCTGAACCTATGGGAAATAAAATACGTTGCTTTTATAAATTACTAATTATTTGGTTTTGAGGTATATTTCTCTTTTCATTAATACAAAGGAATTGCCATCTAATAGAGCTATCTGAAATGACGCCCACCACAAAGGGATGGAATAAAATCTATTTGTAAAAAATTAGAACAATATATTAATTCAAGACATTTCTTAAAATAGTTCTTCAATGTCTTACCAAACTATCAACATATTAACTTAATATAGTTATAAAAGGAAGCTGTAATGACCCAAGTGATTACATCAGGGTCACTCTTCATGGTGGGAGATCTTTGGAGAGTGAGAACTCTGGTTTAGGACAGAGAAAGGAAACAACACAATGTGCAAAAGTGGAGAGCTGGAAGGCCACAGAGAGCAAGAAACAGGGAGGAAAAGAGGAAGAGATTAAAGCTAACTAAAAGGAAAACTGTTCCTCTTGGGTGATCTCATGATGGGAGGGGGCAGGGGCGGGGATTCAGTTCTTGTTCAAAAATAAAGCATTCACTGTGCCCGACTAGCAACATAAACACAGCCACTGTCACCTTTGTGCCAATTCCCAGCCTAAACAAGACCGGTGTTTACAATCAAAGCTGGCAGTAAATCTTCTCATTCAGTAAATACTTGTTGATTTTTTACACTTCACCAGCGCTAAGGGAACTGGTCATCCCTTCCTAAGAAACAGACTACTGTTTCCTGTCTGGTTTCCTGAAATAGTCCTATTTTGAAGGTATTACACGGCAGGTATTTTTGTAAGGTAAGTGAATTACATTCCTTTTGTTTCAAGGATTTTTCTAAATAAATATTTAGTGCCCATCAAAACACATGGAAACAAGGGTTATAACAAAAGTGGGTTTTGGAATTGCTGCAAAAGCACTCATTGGAATATTCCTTTCATAAAACTAAAATTATCAATAAATCTAGAAACTCCAAATGGGGGGGCGCCTGGGTGGCGCAGTCGGTTAAGCGGCCGACTTCAGCCAGGTCACGATCTCGCGGTCCGGGAGTTCGAGCCCCGCGTCAGGCTCTGGGCTGATGGCTCAGAGCCTGGAGCCTGTTTCCGATTCTGTGTCTCCCTCTCTCTCTCTGCCCCTCCCCCGTTCATGCTCTGTCTCTCTCTGTCCCAAAAATAAATAAACGTTGAAAAAAAAAAATTAAGAAAAAAAAAAAGAAACTCCAAATGGGCATTAAGGAGGGCACTTTCTGGGATGAGCACTGGGTGTCATATGTAAGAGATGGATCACTGAAGCAAAGACCACGCTGTATGTTAACTAACTTGAACTTAAAAAGAAAATGTTTCCATTATTTTTAAAAAATGAGAAATCTAAAAGCCACGTAAAGGCCCCAAAACTGAGTGATGACTAAATTACAGTATAGCACTCAATGCAATTTTTTTTTAAGTAATCTCTATGCCCAGCATGGGGCTTGAACTAACAACCCTGAGATCGAGTCACTTGCTCTACAGACTGGGCCAGCCAGGCGCCCCTGTCATCTTTTTATTGACCAAAAATCATAAAGTGAAAATGGCAGCAAGGAAGTATTTGCAATATGGTATGAAGTAGGAGTTACATGCATGTGAACAGAGGACACAGAAGTAATTATCCCCAACTGAAAACTTCCTGTGGGTGGGTGGGGAAGTTCTGCTCCAGCGATGGGAAAGCAGGGACGCAAGAACAGAACAGTCTGAGTCCCAATGTGACCTCGGAACTAGTAAGTTCTCTCCACTCCTCCCATCAACCAGCCAGGGCGGGGGGAGGGGCGGTGGGGAAGGGGCGGGCGGTTCTCTGGGGACCTGAAGAGGAGCGGGCGGGGCTGCGGGGTCTACCTTGTAGTAGTCATACAGCAGACCCAGGGCAGCAGCACTGTCCTCGTCACCATTAATGCTCATCATCGCCTTGGTGGCTGCCGTCAGGGGATTCTCCAAATACGACTTCCAGGCTTCATCTTCACTGGTGTAGGCTCTTCGGGTATTGAACGGAGGGTCGCTGGGCATGGGCACTAGGGCCACCAGTCGTTTTGTACTTGAAAGCAAGAGAAATGTGAGGTTCATTATCAGAGAAATGATCCCTTTTCCACCAAATTTACATACATTACATGGTTAATTTGCACTCCCCCAGAGTGGAGAAGGGCAGGTTAACACCAAAGCCACATTGCATTTATAAAGCCCCTAGGCCCCTGAGAAGTAATAATGGTCTTTACAAGGTTGTATGAGGACTGTTAAGTTGAGCCTCTTCGCACTTGGGCTTTTCATCTTCTGGCATTCTAGGAGCCAAATCATTTTTATTTGATTGCTCTTTATTAAGTAATATCAGAATGCATGTGACTCTGAGAGGAAGCAGGTTTCATTTAAATCTCTGAGTTCTAATTATAAATACATATGTGCAATGCATTAAATGGAATCAATACATTAACGATTATTAAAAACTTTTATCTAGTTGAATCTACATTTGAAATGGTTTGCACCAATTTGACAATAAATTTCATATTAAAAAAGTTTTTTTAACATTAAAAAAAATGAAATGGTTTGCAAATTATACACCAGTCCACATCTCTTCATTGAAATGGCAGTATAAGCTACTTTGTAAATAAGACATATTGTAGACATGCTGCATAATAACCATACGAAGCAACAGTAATGACACAGACTCTATGTGAACCCTGGGTGGCCACAGGATCCTACTATATTTCGATGACATAGAAGTTCCAGGTTATAAAATCCTCATGGAAAGTGAATAGAGTATATGGAGAATTAAAAAAAATTTTTTTTGTTACGTTTATTTTTGAGAGCGAGAAAGACAGAGTGCAAGTGAGGTAGGGGCAGAGAGAGAGGGAGACACAGAAGTCAAAGCAGGCTCCAGGCTCTAAGCTGTAAGCACAGAGCGTGATGTGGGGCTCAAATCCATGAACCGTGAGATCATGACTTGAGCCGAAATCGGACACTTAACCGAATGAGCCACCTCGGTGCCCCTGGAGAATTTTCAACAGAGACAGAAAGGGATTGGAGTCATTTATCAACCCTAACCAAGCCAAACTTGGTAATTGACAAGGTAATTTCTTACAGAGGATGTGACAGTGACTCAAACACCCAAATACCATGACAGTCCTCCGCAGCTCCCTGGGCCAGGACCCCAGTTGTCAAGCTACAGGAGCCCAGAAAGGCTTTGGCACTTGTCTTCTGGCCCTCTGTCGTTTGCTCATTGAAACAGAACCAAAATGTAAGGATGACCTATTGTATTTCAATAACAGCTGTAACACATAATAACATAACATGGACAAGCAACAAGACTGGTGAGGGCAACACCTGGATTAATAGATGGAAATTTAGCCACCGTGGGTCCTCTATGGTCGCTCAATTCGAAAAGAGGGTGTACCTTTTGGCTGACACTCCTACAGGACCTTCCAATGGTAGATGGCCTTTCAGCTCACTTTGTGAGAGAGAAACGTTGCCCACTCTCGACAAAGACTGTGCTGAGGGCCCTTTCTGTGTTGACGTGGTGCCATGCACTGGTGTAAGATCAGAAAATGACACGGTCATTGGTAAGATCTATCGGGGAGTAAGGGTGGGAAATCCACATTTAGCAGAGTGGAATTCTAGGCTAGATAGTCTCCAGGCCCCTGATTTCAACTCTACGTCGGTGGTTTGGCAAAACAACTGGCTGGGAAGAAAGAAGGGATACTGACCCAACTGCAAATGAAGTGGATTAAAATGGTAAAATGATGTATCTGGAAGTAAAGGAGAAAAACCCTGGTGGAAGGGTTTACTAACCGTTAGGCAGTGTGGTGGCGTGGACTGGCATGGGTGCTGGAAGGGAGTCCTTGCCCACCATTTACAGAGGTAGAAAACTGTCTGTGGAGTTCCAGCTTTCCATGCCTTAAATAAAGACAGCAATGCCTACCCTACTTACCGCACAATGTGACTGTGAGAAGCAGATAAAAAATGGATAAAATAGAGCTTTGTAAACAGCACACTGCTATACAAATAACATGTACTACAATCCGTGCACCGTTCATTGTTCCTGTAAAGTTTCTAGGTGCACCAATTTTTGGTAAAGTCAATTATAATTTAAAAGTGTTAAAGATAGGGGCACCTGGGATGCTTGGTCTGTTAAGCGTCTGACTCTTGATTTTGGCTCACGTCATGATCTCAGGGTCGTGGGATCGAGCTGCGCTGTCAGAGGGATTCTCTCTCTCCCCCTCCCTCCCTCTCTGTCCTTCACCCACTCACACGCTCTTTCTCTGGCAAAATAAAGAAATGAACTTTTTTTTTAAAAAGTGTTAAAGATAATCGTTAATTAGAGGGAAGTGTTTATTGAGAACTTAGTGGAGGCCAGGCCTTACGCCAGTCGTTGAGGATGCAGTGACAAACAAAGCAGACCCCGTCCCGTTGCCCACCCAGCTTGCAGTCCAGTGGAGGAGAGAAAGTAACCAGCATTAAAAGAGCAATGAGCCTGAGAAAGGGTGCATGACAGAGGAGACCAACCTATTCGGAGGACCAAGGAGGAACTAAAGTGTCTACAAAGACCTGAAGGGAGGGAATGTGTTAGTCAATGCTGAAATAGGCAGATATGGGAAATATTTTTTAAAGTGAAGAAGATTTTGGGAATTCAGAATAATGGAATTTTCTGACAAAAGGAGCTCTCTTGTATTCATTTTGGAGTCCGCTAGAAAAATTTATACTTTCGAATCTAATACTAAAATAGCATTTTCATGTTGCAAAAATTACTAACTTACATAGGATATGGTTGGATTCGGGGGCAGAAATGTTGGTGACAACTTAAGGGTCTGTCGCTACAGGAAATGAGGTCTCTGGGGAGAATCAAGAGCGCGGAGGTGATGAGCCCAGGTGTGGCAATGCCACCATCACCTCTTCCACGGTTGTTCAGCTGGGGCCACCCTGGCTGATTCCACTACTTAGAGGACGAAGCAGCAAATTCTGAAACCTAATCTGTGTCCAGCAGGGTCCAGCCATCACACTCACTTAAATGCTTAAACACCTAAAATGCTCAGTCCTACAGGAATGAAGAGCTTCATGTTATTTGCAGTGACCTCATCGTTGAAAAAGATTTGGATCTTATTCTCTTTGATGACTGAGAGAAGCATACATTGCTGGGAGGAGAAACGTGTTAATGACAACACTGGCTAATTTCCAAAACTTTAACAGGAAGTGCCAGGCTGAAGGGTAAGAGCCAACTCTCAGTTTACACTAAGTGGTGTCCTGATTCACTGGAGAGATTTTTCTTCCAGTCTTCCTTCTTAATGTCCCTCCTTCCTCCTCCCTCCTCCCGGGTCTTCTGGATTGCCGATTCATTGGTTCCTAGCACAAATTTTCACTCATAAATTTAGACTCATCAGCCTTTCCCCTATGATGAAACGGTTGGTGAATCCTTACATGATTCGTGGAAAGAAATATCCTGGGAAAGCACTTTACTAGCTGGCTCTTTTCACATTTTGATGGCCAAAAGGAGCCTTTTTATGTTCTTTCCTATAACTGAGGAATGACTTTGTTTTTTGGCTTCATAGATTATAATCTCTCTGGTACAGAACATTGTTGAATAAAGCCTGGTTTAATAAAAACCGCATAATCACTGGTACACTGAGCAAAGATGCAGACTTGTAAAGAAAGGAAAAGTTTCACAGAGCAGATTTTACCAAAGTTTGGTAACTCTGAAGCTGACTTTCCTCATTGTTCTTTTGGAATGGCAGTTCTCCTGCAGCTCTGGTCAACTTTTTCAAATAGTCTCTTTGTAGCTGTTGGTATGGCATGTTCTGGGTAGCCTCAAACACAGAACTGTAAACAGCAACTATAAACTTGATCCCTGGGCCTTCTTTGGAGAAAAGTTTAGTTTAATACCTGACAGCATTCACAGCCAGGCTAAAGGCAGTGTTAGATCGCACATATATCTGTTCTCATTTTTTTCTTCAACACACTACTTTACTTTGTGGATGTTGGGAGAACAGTTAAAATGAGTCATCAGCGGAAGCAGGGAAAGAGGTGGGGCAGTCATGCGACGGAGACTGAGATCACAAGGAGGAGTCGGGAAAAGCTCCAGATCACATTCTGCCAGAGGCAATCCACCAACCCCCACAAGCATTACCAAGAGTCTAATGCAGGAATGCTGTGCTAGGGAGAAGCACACGCAACAGCGAATATCTTTACCTTCTAAAAATATGTGTAGTGATGGCCAATAAATCCAGACACAAACCCATGTCACTTCAGACCCCAAACAAAAACGAGGACGTGACATAGTCACACAAATTATCACTTTTGATCCATTTCTCACCCTCCATTTCTTTCATAACTCTTGGAGAACACTGATTTTCGTCTTTTTTGTTTTGGTTTACTTTGTTGTAGGAGGGGTTCTCAATCCAGATAGAGGATGGTTTTGGATAAATCTCAGATTTGAATAAATCTCAGTTTTTTGTGTTTTTTTAATGTTTATTTATCTTTGAGAGAAAGAGAGTGAGTGGGGGAGGGGGAGGGGGAGGGAGAGGAGGACAGGGGATCCGAAGCGGGCTCTGCACTGAGAGCAGCGAGCCCATAGTGGGGCTTGAGCCCACAAACCATGGGATCCATGATCTCAGCCGAAGTTGGACGCTCAACACTCAGTTGCCTGACTCACCCAGGAGCCCCTAAATCTCAGTTTTCATTTCAGTTTTGTCAATTACTGAATTTAGAGGAGTTACTTTCCTTCTTTGAGCTTCCATTTTTTTCATCTGGAACATGATATCAATCTTTTAAAGCTGTTCTAAAGGAATAACCCAGATATTTATAAATGAAGTGCCTGGCACATTACAGATAAATAGTTCAAGAAATAATAGTTTACGAACAGTAATATAATATATAATAATATTATTAGTATGACTTCTCTTTAGAACTGATTCTATCAGTGACCTCTGTTCAAAATCCAACAGTCTGTTTTCAGTTTTTAATCTCCTTGAATTTTCTCAGCCATTTCTTACATCTGTAGAATCTTGCCTTGCCTGGTTTCCAAGACACTGGGAGAGTGGTTCTCCTCTGCGGCCATTCTTTCCCAGTTTGTATTCCACCTCAATTCTCCTTTTATATGATCCTGAATGAAGGCTTCTCTCTTTTATCTCCGTTGCTGATTCTAGTGACTTTCACTGATCTTCTACCTTAATGACAAACACATGTGTACTGCCAGAGACCCAGTTCTGCACTTTCTGCTCGGATGCTCTGTTGTCAACTTAAACTCAACAGGTCCAAAACTAAGCTAATCATCACTTCTCAGCCGGGCAGTCCTCGCCATCGTCTGTCCCTGGCCGTCTAGAACCAAGTCTTGTGTACTGGTTGAAAAGATACACTCAGTACCATATTGCCTGGGTACGAATCCTGGCTGCACTACTTACTAGCTGTATAACCCTGGACAAGTTCATCTTTCTGGGCATCAGTTTCCTCACTTGTAAAACTGAGATATACTTCAAATGAAGTAAAATAATATGCATTCCCTAGTATTTCTGTCAGAATTAAGTACAGACGCAGTGTAAAAGCTATGTACATGCTGGCTTTTGTTAGTTCTCTTTGTCCCTTATACAGAGTCAGTTACCATATCCATCATCCCAGCTTTAAGTCCTATCTCTTCACACCTCCAGCTAGTCTCCGTCCTTCAAGTTTCCCCTCTTCAATCCGTATTGCAGCCCCATGGAATCGTCTTCCTAGAACATTTACGTATATATAAGTTGTAGTTTCAAGTACTATAAAGGGAATGGGGGAAGGACAGGAGCTGGATTTTTCATGTTTTCATAAAATCAATGTATAGCATATTTGTAAAGTTGATTGTGAGCTATAAAGTGCTACACAAGGGGGGCCTGGGTGGCTCAGTTGGTTGGGTGTCCAACTTCGGCTCAGGTCATGATCTCACGGTTTGTGGGTTCGAGACCCGCGTCAGGCTCTGTGCTGACAGCTCAGAGCCTGGAGCCTGTTTAAGATTCTGTGTCTCCCTCTCTCTCTGCCCTTCCCCCATTCATGTTCCCTCTCTCTCTCTCTCAAAAATAAATAAACATTAAAAAAAATAAAGTGCTACACAAATGTAAGTTGCCTTAATTGTAAATTTAATTTTTTTTAATGTTTATTCATTTTTGAGAGACAGATCATGAGCAAGGGAGGGAGAGGGAGAGAAGGAGACACAGAACCTGAAGCAGGCCCAGGCTCCGGGCTGTCAGCGCAGAGCCTGACACGCCCCCCCCCCGTGCCCCCCCCCAACTCACCACCAACCATAGTATCATGATCTGAGTTGTAAAGCCGGCTGCTCAGTGGACTGAGCCACCCGGGCACCCTGCCTTAATTGTAAATCTAATTTAACTATTGATCATATCTAAACTATCTTTCTCTCACCTCCTAATTCTCACCTTCAAATTAAACAAATTGAGGACTCATTCTTCTATTCTCCTTAAATGTGAGCTACATCACTAGGAAACCAAGCAGATTTACATGGGGACCTGAGGCAAAACAAGAGGAAGAATAAAACCCAATCAGCAAAGGTCCGAAACTGTTGGGCCTTTACTCCTACCTGTTGTCCATCATTCTCAACATTGACTTGAGCTGGAGGCAAAAGAATTTTTCCACCCTGGACAAGCCACTTCCTTTTCTCTAAGAAATGCAGTTTTTATATAAGTCACAGGATTTCATGTTATAATCTCTACTTCAATCTCCCCCTCCATCCCCCCATCCACATCTCTTTCTTGTTTTCTCTCTCTCTCTCTCTCTCTCTCTCTCTCTCACACACACACACACACACACACACACACACACACAGTGCCTTTATCTTGAGATAATACGAATTCTGTTCTCCACATAGAATATCTTATCTTATACTGAGTGTTCAGCACTCAGGGTTTAGTCTTCATCTACTTCAATATCTTGTAGCTGCTTATTGGCATATAATCACTTCAGCCATAGTCAGACCCTAGACTTAAGAGCAAAGTTTCAAGAAGTGACGATTATTCTTTCTTCTGGAGTCTTGGCATTTTTCTCCATTAACAGAGTAATACTTGCAAATGGAAACTGATGAGCCCATCATCCTAGCCAGCATTAATGTCACGATTTAAATGCCAACAATGTTAAGTCATTTCACAGCTGTCCACCTTCAGTAATCCCTCCTTTTGGTCCTTGCTAGAGGCAAATCACAAGAGATAGCACAGAGTTTCCATGTTAGAGCAAGAGTTGAAATTTATGAGGAAGTCTCCACACTGAGCACTTGTTCTTAATGACTAACCTTTACCCTTGACCTAATCCAGATAGAATTCAAGGGAAATGAAATGAATCCAGAAGCCTGGGGTGATATTGATAATCTTCACATTGATGATGGTTATGTTTTAAAAAGAGAGGATCCAACTAATTCAGTGAAAATATTATGATGCCTCCCACCACATAAAACGCATAGTTTTTAAAATAATAAACTATAAAACAAAACTTATGTTTATTGAAATGAAGATACTGCCATTTTAGATATACTCCTTGCAAAATATGATTAACTGGTTGACACATAATACCTGTCCCTCCCACGTCCTCCCTGCTTTCTCCCCCACCCCACGCTTTTTACACTCTCTCTCTCTCTCTCTCATTGGTGCCCCAGTTTTGCTAGTGCCCAGAGTCCACTTATTAAGTAATCCAGAAACGAGACTGAGAGGATAAGGGAAATAATGAAACGGAAAAGGCACATACATCATAGAGCACTAGAAACCACCATAAGGAGAAAGAGATCACAATGGAAAGTGGAAGGAAGAGGACAAGAAAGAATTACAAAATGAAAAGAATTTGCAAAGACCTCAATGTACGGTATAACTAAAATTGGTAATTGTGTGTATGTAAATCAAAATTCAAAATGTTAACAACAATTGGAGGTGAGTTTCTATTTGCTTCTTCTGCTTGCATACTTAAAAATATTTTTTAATGTTTATTTATTTTTGAGAAAGAGAGAGATGAAGCTGGGGAGAGGTTGAGGGAGGGAGACAGGATCTGAAGTGGGCCCTGTGCTGACAGCAGAGTCTCCCAGGCGGGGCTCAAACTCACAAACTGTGAGATCATGACCTGGGCCGAAGTTGTACGTTTAACTGACAGAGCCACCCAGGAGCCCCTCTATTTTTACATTTTTCAAATAGTGTTCCTAAAAGATCAAAGTGTTCAATGGCAGTGAGTCACACGTACTTACTGGGCACCTACCATATGCCAGATATGCTTTCTAAGCCCCAAACACGGGTTACCACTTATTCCTTACAATAGCCTTAAAGTCAGGAATGGTAACAATGCCCTTTGCCCAGATGAACACACTAAGCAGAAAGTGCTAAGTAATCTGCCCAGGGTCACAGGGCCGTCAGCTTAGACCAGAACCGCATCCCAGAGTCTGAGCTCTTAAGCATCCGTCCCTTTTGACAATTCTCGACTATGCTCTATTATCACAATCAGAAAATAAAAAGTCACTTGAAAAAAGGGAACTAGAAAACAGTCTGGTTGCAAGGGTGCAACATGACAGGGGATTTCTTACATGGAAGTAAATGAGATGATGTCCAAATTCAGAGTTCTAGAGAAATTGTGCAAAAGGGGAAGACTATACAGTCCTTGAAAACACAGACAACACGTTGCAATTATTTGTAGAATTCCAAGGTGCTAAAATATTCTGCAGGCTGCATATCCTATCAAGCAACACAAATAAATTATAGGGGTGTGGGGAAGGGTAGAAATTCCCCCATATTCACCTTTAGTTTGACGTGGCTAGACGTCATCTATTTTTAAATGGCCTGCGAAAAATATTAAATAATTGACATGATAAAAATAGAAATTAAATAATTAGAACATATTAGAAACACTGTATATAGATAGCAACCAAAAATAACCCATTTCTACAGGAAAAAAAATATTTTTAAGCCATATTAGCTTTACAAGTTAAAAAGGGCATCAGTTCCTCGGAGGAACTTAACAGGCTCAAATCTCTAGCAAAAAACAAAAACAAAACAAAACAAAACCACAAAAGCCTCTTTAAAGGCTGCAGGACAGACTTCCATCTCAAACCGTTCTATGTGTGGACTTCTATCTCAAAGGTTTCCCTGAAGTGGGAGAAGTAATCATGTGTATAGGCAACATGGGAACAGAAATATTCGTGCAATTGGAGAAGATAGAAAGCAAGAGAGACTGGATTAGAGGAGAAACCAAAATCAAGAAGGCTGCACCCCAGCTCTGGTGCAGGAGGGGTTACTGAGTGAAAACTGGTTTTCCCACTGAGCCCAGAAAACTCAGCGTCTTCAGCATCCATGACCAAGCCGAACTAGACAGAGCATTCGCTTCTTTTTTTTTTTTTTTTCAACGTTTATTTATTTTTGGGGACAGAGAGAGACAGAGCATGAACAGGGGAGGGGCAGAGAGAGAGGGAGACACAGAATCGGAAACAGGCTCCAGGCTCTGAGCTATCAGCCCAGAGCCTGACGCGGGGCTCAAACTCACGGACCGCGAGATCGTGACCTGGCTGAAGTCGGACGCTTAACCGACTGCGCCACCCAGGCGCCCCGAGCATTCGCTTCTTAAAGACACAAGGAGTTAGCCTTTGGGGGACCCTAGGACCAGAGAGGGAAATAACTTGGTGAAATGCCTAGAGTTAATTTCAAACTCCCAAATGAGAACAAAGAAAAGAATTCAGCTTGAAACAGGAAAGTCTTCTCAGGTATTCAATCCCCACCTTACTCCCTTGGAACTCACTTGTACAAACGCAAAGGAATCTTCCAGGTACCCTCAGCACCTGTGGCCACTCCTTCCACTTTATGACAACAGCACACCCCGGCGAAGAGTGTGCGCTGTTCGGCTAACAAACCTTGCCAGCTCTAAAAGACGAGTAGTCAGACTCTTCACTGTTGACGGGACAACTAAGAATCATTAGGTATTTTAGGAAACGAGACAAGGATTAAAGAGCAGCCCCGAGATGAATAAAACGGCTTACCGACGAGGGAAACAATGAATTTTGGATGCAGAAAATGTTAAAAACAAGATACTGCATCTATAAGGAAAATGCAGGTTACTGTGAAAAGGAAATCATCACAGAACACGATAAAAAGGTCAGAAATTTAATAATTTTTTGTATGAGGGTTAAGTTGAAAAGAGCAAAAAAAAAAATAAATAACCTGGGAGGTCGAACCAAGGAATTTTGCCACTTTTAAAGAAAAAAAGGAAACTACAAGACATAGGTAAAAGGCACACAGAATAGATTTAGGGGTATAATGTTCAATTAGCGAGAGTTAACAGAAGAAAGCAATGAAGACGATGAGGAAGAAAAGCAAATAATCAGAGAAATCATAGAAGAAAATGCTCTCCAGCTGAAGAAAAACTTGAGTCTTGAGACTGAAAGGCTCCAGAGAGCAGGAAGGGGTAATAAAAAACAACATGTCTACCCAATCCTGCAAAAGTTCTATGTTAAAAATTAAATGAAAAACCCTACAAATGGAAAAAGAACTAAGTCACTTAAAAAAAAAAACAAAAATACAAACAAAGAAAACAGTCAACCAGTCCACTTTTCATCTGCATCAGTAAATTCTGCAAGACGAGAAAGGGGTCTGAAGGTGGAACTATGGACACAGCGAACCTTCAATTCCGTGTGAGGGCAAAATCAAGATCTGTTTCGCCATGAAAACACTCAGAACCTCTTCTGCTCATCCGCCCCTTTTGAAAGAATTATTTCTCAGTTTGAAGCGTAAAAAGACATTGATGGGGAGGGAAGAAAAGTAACATAGCAATCAGTTATCAGATACACCAGTAAAACGTGAAATTCACTGTAAATAATTTCTGCTCATGGAAATGAAATTTATGCCACTAAGAAAGGATTGTTAAGAATAATACCAAATGATGTCGGGAAGTGTTGAATCACTATACCGTATACCTGAAATTAAGATTACACTGTATGTTAACTGGAACTTAAATAAAAACTTAAAAAAAAAAAGTTTATCTGAGAAAACATCTTTGTGGTAAGAAAACTCATTTTTATTACTTTATCACTTTGGATTATTTGAGGTAGTGCTCATTTTGCTCACTAAGAAAAAAAAAGAATAATACCAAATTAGAAGGAAATATCTGAGGAGAGTGGCTTTTTAAAAAGGTGTATGGAAAATCTTGCTTTGTATGGAGGAAGAGTAATGGATAATGATTCATTCTTGGTATTGATAGAAAATATACCTTTAGGGGATGCCTGGGTGGCTCAGTCAGTTAAGCATCCGACTCTTGATTTCCATTCAGGTCACGATCTCGTGGTTCGTGAGACAAAGCCCTGCACCGGGCTCTGTGCTGACCGTGCAGAGCCTGCTTGGGATTCTCTCTCCTCTCTCTCTCTCTCTCTCTCTCTCTCTCTCTCTCTCTCTCTCTCTCTCACACACACACACACACACACACACACACACACACACACACAAAATAAACTTTAAAAAAAATAAAATATAACTTCAAATAGGTTTATCAAAAACCCAATGGTTATAGTTACTAGGATAAAAATAGGATGTACAAATTTTAGGACAGCAATTCTCATAATGAGAATATTATGGGGTCTCTTAGATATTTCAGAGGCTCATGAGGTCAAAATCGTTTTCATAATAATTCTAAGACATTATTTGTCTTTTTCACTATGTTAACACTTGCACTGATGGTACCCACTAATGGTGGGTGAAAGTTCTTACTCCTGACATGAATCAGGGCAGTGACATAAAACTGTCCCTGAGCCATTGTGCTCTTACCGATGCACACTCACAACAAAAACAAACCAACCAAGCACACAAACAAAAGTACTATTTGGGAATGTCCTTGACAAACCTGTATAAAATATTAATTTTATTAATCTCAAACTCTGGATACACATCTTTCCAATATTGTGTATGTCAAAGTGGGCATTCCCTACAAAGCCTTTCTGCGTTCTGAAGAACAAAGATCACCTCGAGGAGAAGCCTTTGTGCAATCGGTAAGTGGAAACGGAAGGAGCTGCTTTTGTTTTTCACAGACAAACTACGCTTTCAGATTTGAGTGTTTGGCCGACATTTTCTCAAAAAGAAACCAAGTGTGACTCTCACTTCAAGGAAAAAAATGGCAGTATTTGCTGTCAATGGTATAATTTGAGCTTTCAAACAAAAAGTATAATTTTTGAAAGCTTGCATCTACCATTGTTGATAACTTCATAATACTTAAGGATTTACAAAGAGATCAGTGCAGATATTTATAGATGTGACTTTTTGTTAACGTATCATGAACACGGTAACAGTTGGAAGATCTAAATAACTCAGTCAACCAATATTTCCAAATGCCAATGCATGACGTTATGAAATCACACACAGATCAAATATCCATTCACAGTAGAAGTCAAGCCCAGGAATTTTAATGTAACAGAGTACAGAAAGTTCACTGTATCATTTTAGTTTCTACACTGCAACTATCCTTTAACTTGTCAAATTTAAGGCCACATCAAAGAATATCTATAATTATCTGAAAAGGCTATAAAAATTTTTTCCTTTTCCAACTATCAGTGTAAAGCAGGATTTTCTTCATACACTTCAACCAAAATAACATTCTGCAACAAACTGAATAAAACAGATGAGAATCCAGCCTAGCCTTGATCTATTTTTTAATGTTTTTTTAACCTGATTTATTTATTTTGGGGAGAGGGAAGAAGGGCAGAGAGAGAAGGAGGAAGAGAATCCCAAGCAGGCCTCACACCATCAGCACAGAGCCCCATGCGGGGCTAGAACTCACAAACCACAAGACCATGACCCAAGTCGAAATCAAGAATAGCACATTTAATGGACCAGGCACCCCTCCAGCCTTCATCTATTAAGCCAGGTATTAAAGAGAATTGCAAAATATAGAACAATATCATTCTTCTCACTAAATCCTTTTGTTTCGGAAAATTTTATTTTTCATTTTATGTTAATATCCAATGGGTTTACAATTAAATGATTTTAATTAAGTCATAAATCTTTAATTTCTAATATGGCAAGTATCAATATCTATCTACTTAAGTCCACACAAACACAAGCTTTTCAGGAACTTCAATAATTTAAGAGTGTAAAGGGATTCTAAGAACAAAAAGTTTGAGAGCCACTATTCTAGAAAATCACTAGAGAAAAATAATAGAAAAAGAAATATCCTCAATGTTGGGGTGCCTGGGTGGCTCAATCTGTTAAGCATCTGACTCTTGATCTCAGCTCAGGGCTTGATCTCAGGATCGTGATTTCAAGCCCTGCACTGAGCTCCACACTAGACACGGAGCCTACTTTAAAAAAATATCCTCGGGGCGCCCACGTGGCTCAGTCTGTTGAACATCAGATTCTTGATTTCGGCTCCGGTCATGATTTTCACAGTTCATGAGACTGAGGCCCATGTCGGGCTCTGCGCTGACAGCATGGAGCCTGCTTGGGATTCTCTCTCTCTTTCTTTCTCTCTCAAAAAATATAAATAAGCATTTAAAAATATATATCCTCAATGAAACGAAAATAAGAATAAAAATGATGACATAATGTGGGAAAAATAAAAGCTGACAACACATCAGCAATTACAGTAAGTGATAATGAGTTACCCTGCCTTTAAAAGATGCTTTCAAACTGAATTTAAAAAAGAAACCAGTATTTTAAGCTCCCATGATTCATAAGAAAATTGTCACTGTATCAGGCCACTAAGCAAGACAACCCATTTCAAAGAATTCTTACAACACAAACTAAATTCTCTAACCACACATAATCCAATTTTAAATCAACAACAACAAAGATGGATTTTAAACACTCTACAATTAGAAGTTTAAAAATACTCATCCAGATACTAAGAGGTCAAAAAATAGCTCTTAAGGGAAATTTTCAAAAAATCAAAACTAAATGATAAAATACATCTTACAAGTTGCCAATATAGATAAATCAGCACCTAACTAAATATTTTATAGCTTTGAGTGCTTTTATTAGACATGAATAAAAGCTAAAGAGCTAAGTAGGTATACACAATATTAAAAAATAATAATAATAGGGGCACCTGGGGGGCTTAGTTGTTGAGCATCACACTTTGGCTCAGGTCATGATCTCATGGTTTGTGAGTTCGAGTCCCACGTCGGGCTCTGTGCTGACAGCTCAGAGCCTAGAGACTGCTTTGGATTCTGTCTCCTTCTCTCTCTGCCCCTCCCCCACTCGTTCTCTCTCTCTCTCTCTCTCTCTCTCTCTCTCTCTCAAATACATAAACATTAAAAAATAATAATAAAATAAAATAAAATAAAAATAATAGAACTACTCCAAAAAAAGACGGATCTACTAAAGATAAAACATAAATTAATGAAGACATGATAAAAAGGACAATTTGAATCAAAAGTCTGTTCTTTGAAATGACAAAACTAACAAACTGGCAAGGATAATCAAATTTTAGAAAAGAAAAGAAGACATAAGCTCAGATGTAGTTCAAAGTACAAAAAGAACTTCTGGGGGCACCTGAGTGTCTCAGTCAGATTTCAGCTGAGGTCAGACTTCGGCTCAGGTCATGACCTTGTGGTTAGTGAGTTTGAGCCCCTTGTCAGGCTCTGTGCTTACAGCTCAAAGCCTGGAGCCTGCTTTAGATTCTGTGTCTCCCTCTCTCTCTCTCTTTCTACCCCTCCCCTGCTCATGCTCTGTCTCTCTCTCAAAAATAAATAAACATTTAAAAAAATTTTTTAGAGCAGAACGGAGTCGCCGGAGCCAAGCGCAGACGAGAGGCCCACGGAAGAGGGTAGGAAGGGCGGCGAGGCGATGCGCGCTCCACGGACTGGCGGGAGGGAGCCAGGGCAGAGGGGCGGCTCGCCGGCCAAGCAGAGCCCCCGAGTCTGGCTTGCAAAAAGCGGAGGGGCCTGACGGACTGTGTTCCGACAGCAAGCGCGACTCAGCGGCTGGGAGGTCATAAGTTAACAGCTCTGCTCAGAAAGCGGGAAGGCTGGAGGACAAAGGGAAGGAGAGCCGCTGAGCCCCCGGACGACAGAGCTCAGTTTGGTGGGGAACAAAGGCGCTCGCCAGCACCATCTCCCCCGCCCATCCCCCAGCCAAAATCCCAAAGAGAACCAGTTCCTGCCAGGGAACTTGCTCGCTCCACGCAAACACCCAACTCTGCGCTTCTGCGGAGCCAAACCTCCGGCAGCGGATCTGACTCCCTCCTGCGGCCACAGGGCCCCTCCTGAAGTGGATCACCTAAGGAGAAGCAAGCTAAGCCTGCCCCTCCTGCCCCTGTGCACCTTGCCTACCCACCCCAGCTAAGACACCAGATCCCCAGCATCACAAGCCTGGCAGTGTGCAAGTAGCCCAGACAGGCCACCCCACCCCACAGTGAATCCCGCCCCTAGGAGAGGGGAAGAGAAGGCACACACCAGTCTGACTGTGGACACAGCGGTGGGCTGGGGGCAGACATCAGGTCTGACTGCGGCTCCGCCCACCAACTCCAGTTATACACCACAGCACAGGGGAAGTGCCCTGCAGGTCCTCACCACGCCAGGGACTATCCAAAATGACCAAGCGGAAGAATTCCCCTCAGAAGAATCTCCAGGAAATAACAACAGCTAATGAGCTGATCAAAAAGGATTTAAATAATATAACAGAAAGTGAATTTAGAATAATAGTCATAAAATTAATTGCTGGGCTTGAAAACAGTATAGCTGACAGCAGAGAATCTCTTGCTACAGAGATCAAGGGACTAAGGAACAGTCACGAGGAGCTGAAAAACGCTTTAAACGAAATGCATAACAAAATGGAAACCACCACGGCTCGGATTGAAGAGGCAGAGGAGAGAATAGGTGAACTAGAAGATAAAGTTATGGAAAAAGAGGAAGCTGAGAAAAAGAGAGATAAAAAAATCCAGGAGTATGAGGGGAAAATTAGAGAACTAAGTGATACACTAAAAAGAAATAATATACGCATAATTGGTATCCCAGAGGAGGAAGAGAGAGGGAAAGGTGCTGAAGGGGTACTTGAAGAAATAATAGCTGAGAACTTCCCTGAACTGGGGAAGGAAAAAGGCATTGAAATCCAAGAGGCACAGAGAACTCCCTTCAGACGTAACTTGAATCGATCTTCTGCACGACATATCATAGTGAAACTGGCAAAATACAAGGATAAAGAGAAAATTCTGAAAGCAGCAAGGGGTAAACGTGCCCTCACATATAAAGGGAGACCTATAAGACTCGTGACTGATCTCTCTTTTGAAACTTGGCAGGCCAGAAAGAGTTGGCACGAGATTTTCAGTGTGCTAGACAGAAAAAATATGCAGCCGAGAATCCTTTATCCAGCAAGCCTGTCATTTAGAATAGAAGGAGAGATAAAGGTCTTCCCAAACAAACAAAAACTGAAGGAATTTGTCACCACTAAACCAGCCCTACAAGAGATCCTAAGGGGGACCCTGTGAGACAAAGTACCAGAGACGTCACTACAAGCATAAAACATACAGACATCACAATGACTCTAAACCCATATCTTTCTATAATAACACTGAATGTAAATGGATTAAATGCGCCAACCAAAAGACAGAGGGTATCAGAATGGATAAAAAAACAAGACCCATCTATTTGCTGTCTACAAGAGACTCATTTTAGACCTGAGGACACCTTTAGATTGAGAGTGAGGGGATGGAGAACTATTTATCATGCTACTGGAAGCCAAAAGAAAGCTGGAGTAGCCATACTTATATCAGACAAACTAGACTTTAAATTAAAGGCTGTAACAAGAGATGAAGAAGGACATTATATAATAGTGACAGGGTCTATCCATCAGGAAGAGCTAACAATTATAAATGTCTATGCGCCGAATACTGGAGCGCCCAAATATATAAAACAATTACTCATAAACATAAGCAACCTTATTGAGAAGAATGTGGTAATTGCAGGGGACTTTAACACCCCACTTACAGAAATGGATAGATCATCTAGACACACGGTCAATAAAGAAACAAGGGCCCTGAATGAGACATTGGATCAGATGGACTTGACAGATATATTTAGAACTCTGCATCCCAAAGCAACAGAATATACTTTCTTCTCGAGTGCACATGGAACATTCTCCAAGATAGATCATATACTGGGTCACAAAACAGCCCTTCATAAGTTTACAAGAATTGAAATCATACCATGCATACTTTCAGACCACAATGCTATGAAGCTTGAAATCAACCACAGAAAAAAGTCTGCAAAACCTCCAAAAGCATGGAGGTTAAAGAACACCCTACTAACGAATGAGTGGGTCAACCAGGCAATTCGAGAAGAAATTAAAAAATATATGGAAACAAACGAAAATGAAAATACAACAATCCAAACGCTTTGGGACACAGCGAAGGCAGTCCTGAGAGGAAAATACATTGCAATCCAGGCCTATCTCATGAAACAAGAAAAATCCCAAATACAAAATCTAACAGCACACCTAAAAGAAATAGAAGCAGAACAGCAAAGGCAGCCTAAACCCAGCAGAAGAAGAGAAATAATAAAGATCAGAGCAGAAATAAACAATATAGAATCTAAAAAAACTGTAGAGCAGATCAACGAAACCAAGAGTTGGTTTTTTGAAAAAATAAACAAAATTGACAAACCTCTAGCCAGGCTTCTCAAAAAGAAAAGGGAGATGACCCAAATAGATAAAATCATGAATGAAAATGGAATTATTACAACCAATCCCTCAGAGATACAAACAATTATCAGGGAATACTGTGAAAAATTATATGCCAACAAACTGGACAACCTGGAAGAAATGGACAAATTCCTGAACACCCACACTCTTCCAAAACTCAATCAGGAGGAAATAGAAAGCTTGCACAGACCCATAACCAGCGAAGAAATTGAATCAGTTATCAAAAATCTCCCAACAAATAAGAGTCCAGGACCAGATGGCTTCCCAAGGGAGTTCTACCAGACGTTTAAAGCAGAGATAATACCTATCCTTCTCAAGCTATTCCAAGAAATAGAAAGGGAAGGAAAACTTCCAGACTCATTCTACGAAGCCAGTATTACTTTGATTCCTAAACCAGACAGAGACCCAGGAAAAAAAGAGAACTACAGGCCAATATCCCTGATGAATATGGATGCAAAAATTCTCAATAAGATACTAGCAAATCGAATTCAACGGCATATAAAAAGAATTATTCACCATGATCAAGTGGGATTCATTCCTGGGATGCAGGGCTGGTTCAACATTCACAAATCAATCAACGTGATACATCACATTAACAAAAAAAAAGAGAAAAACCATATGATCCTGTCAATCGATGCAGAAAAGGCCTTTGACAAAATCCAGCACCCTTTCTTAATAAAAACCCTTGAGAAAGTCGGGATAGAAGGAACATACTTAAAGATCATAAAAGCCATTTATGAAAAGCCCACAGCTAACATCATCCTCAACGGGGAAAAACTGAGAGCTTTTTCCCTGAGATCAGGAACACGACAGGGATGCCCACTCTCACCGCTGTTGTTTAACATAGTGCTGGAAGTTCTAGCATCAGCAATCAGACAACAAAAGGAAATCAAAGGCATCAAAATTGGCAAAGATGAAGTCAAGCTTTCGCTTTTTGCAGATGACATGATATTATACATGGAAAATCCAATAGACTCCACCAAAAGTCTGCTAGAACTGATACATTAATTCAGCAAAGTTGCAGGATACAAAATCAATGTACAGAAATCAGTTGCATTCTTATACACTAACAATGAAGCAACAGAAAGACAAATAAAGAAACTGATCCCATTCACAATTGCACCAAGAAGCATAAAATACCTAGGAATAAATCTAACCAAAGATGTAAAGGATCTGTATGCTGAAAACTATAGAAAGCTTATGAAGGTAATTGAAGAAGATTTAAAGAAATGGAAAGACATTCCCTGCTCATGGATTGGAAGAATAAATATTGTCAAAATGTCAATACTACCCAAAGCTATCTACACATTCAATGCAATCCCAATCAAAATTGCACCAGCATTCTTCTCAAAACTAGAACAAGCAATCCTAAAATTCATATGGAACCACAAAAGGCCCCGAATAGCCAAAGGAATTTTGAAGAAGAAGACCAAAGCGGGAGGCATCATAATCCCAGACTTTAGCCTCTACCACAAAGCTGTCATCATCAAGACAGCATGGTATTGGCACAAAAACAGACACATAGACCAATGGAATAGAATAGAAACCCCAGAACTAGACCCACAAACATATGGCCAACTCATCTTTGACAAAGCAGGAAAGAACATCCAATGGAAAAAAGACAGTCTCTTTAACAAATGGTGCTGGGAGAACTGGACAGCAACATGCAGAAGGTTGAAACTAGACCACTTTCTCACACCATTCACAAAAATAAACTCAAAATGAATAAAGGACCTGAATGTGAGACAGGAAACCATCAAAACCTTAGAGGAGAAAGCAGGAAAAGACCTCTCTGACCTCAGCCGTAGCAATCTCTTACTCGACACATCCCCAAAGGCAAGGGAATTAAAAGCAAAAGTGAATTACTGGGACCTTATGAAGATAAAAAGCTTTTGCACAGCAAAGGAAACAACCAACAAAACTAAAAGGCAACCAACGGAATGGGAAAAGATATTTGCAAATGACATATCGGACAAAGGGCTAGTATCCAAAATCTATAAAGAGCTCACCAAACTCCACACCCGAAAAGCAAATAACCCAGTGAAGAAATGGGCAGAAAACATGAATAGACACTTCTCTAAAGAAGACATCCGGATGGCCAACAGGCACATGAAAAGATGTTCAGCGTCGCTCCTTATCAGGGAAATACAAATCAAAACCACACTCAGGTATCACCTCACGCCAGTCAGAGTGGCCAAAATGAACAAATCAGGAGACTATAGATGCTGGAGAGGATGTGGAGAAACGGGAACCCTCTTGCACTGTTGGTGGGAATGCAAATTGGTGCAGCCGCTCTGGAAAGCAGTGTGGAGGTTCCTCAGAAAATTAAAAATAGACCTACCCTATGACCCAGCAATAGCACTGCTAGGAATTTATCCAAGGGACACAGGAGTACTGATGCATAGGGGCACTTGTACCCCAATGTTCATAGCAGCACTCTCAACAATAGCCAAATTATGGAAAGAGCCTAAATGTCCATCAACTGATGAATGGATAAAGAAATTGTGGTTTATATACACAATGGAATACTACGTGGCAATGAGAAAAAATGAAATATGGCCTTTTGTAGCAACGTGGATGGAACTGGAGAGTGTGATGCTAAGTGAAATAAGCCATACACAGAAAGACAGATACCATATGGTTTCACTCTTATGTGGATCATGAGAAACTTAACAGGAACCCATGGGGGAGGGGAAGGAAAAAAAAAGAGGTTAGAGTGGGAGAGAGCCAAAGCATAAGAGACTGTTGAGAACTGAGAACAAACTAAGGGTTGATGGGGGGTGGGAGGGAGGAGAGGGTGGGTGATGGGTATTGAGGAGGGCACCTTTTGGGATGAGCACTGGGTGTTGTATGGAAACCAATTTGACAATAAATTTCATATATAAATAAAAAAAAATAAAAAATAAAATAAAATAAAATAATTTTTTAATTAAAAAATATAAATAAATAAATAAGAATTTCCAAATTCCTTAATGCTAATGCATTTGAAAACTTAGACAAAATGGAAACATTTCTAGAAAAATATAACCAAAACTGATTCAATCATTTGGAAGGAGAAAAACAGTAACTTCACAGGGAGAAACCTGTCAGCGGCTCCTTAACTGAGTGATGAAGGTTGACATAACTAGTGACATCATGCCCAGCCTGACATGATGTGATGAGAAAGATGCCTCACCTCGGTGGTATTATTTCCTAAAACCCATAACCCCAGGCTAATCATGAGAAAAACAGCAGACACACCCAAATGGAGGGGCATTCTGCTAAGGACTTGACTACTGATTGACTATCCTATCAACAGCGTTTAAACAAGTAAGCGTGAGTCAATGAGTGAGTAAATGAGGTTATGAACCAGCAAAACAAAGAAAAATAAAAACAATTAACATTGGCTGGTAGAACTGTGAGTGATGTCTCGATTTAGTAGATTTTATTTAATATTATTTTATAACTGAATATAGATGGAAGAAAAGACCATCCAGCTGAGAGTGAAGTACGGGACTGAAGGAATTAGCTTGAGGGAACTGATAAGTTGGGCATTTTCCTCATTGTGGCATTCAGAATTCCTGGTTTCCTTTTCTCTGCTTCACACATAAAAGCTGGTCACAGCAACCTTTATTTGATTCGTCGCTCCAAAGCATGAGGCTTCGACTGTGCACCCTTCCCTCCTCACCCAAATAAATGGAAAAGCTCCCACTGATTCCTTTCAAGAACAGATTTCTACTCTGTGAACCCTCCCAGTTTGTGACCAAAAGGCCTACTTAGGAGAGAAATGAAAATTTGAAAAGCATCTCATATTTTATGAAATGTGTTCCAAAACTCCTTGGAACTAGATATACTCTATACGTCCGTGTATTTCACAACGGCCTGACATACAACTTGTTTCCATGTTGTGAAAAGAATCATATAGCATGTAAATGCTGAAAGAATCCTTCATCATTACTGACTCCAAACTTCTCGCTTTACAAATGGGGAAACTGAGGTCCAGAAGGATCATACCACTTCTCTGGGACTACACAGGGATCTTTATTAACATCAAAATGATTACAGGACAAGTTGTAGGAAGATGCATACACTACTGGCTAATATGTAGGTGTGCTTTGTAGACACATAAACACTCTTCTATTTGGGGATAAAGTAAAAATGATATGCATGCTTGGCAAAAGGTTCCCTCCTCCACCAACCCACCCACCCCACACACACACCCTGCCCTCTCTCAATTCATTGAATAAACCTTAACTGAGCTCCTACTGTGCAACAGGCACTGACTTAGGTGCAGGGGACATAGTGTCGACCAAGTGAGACAAAATATCTGCTATTCCTTCCTTCCTTCCTTCCTTCCTTCCTTCCTTCCTCCCTCCCTCCCTTCCTTCCTCCCTTCCCTTCCTCTCCTCCTCTCTTCCTCCCCTCCTTCTTTCCTCCTTCCCTCCCTTCCTTCTCTCCTTTCTTCCTTCCTTCCCTCTCTCCCTCCCCCTGCCTTCCTTCCTTCATTCCAAGATCTATCTCATCACCAGAGCTTCCCCTAGAAGCTAACAGAAATCTAATCCCAGTGCTCACACTTTGAGCTCCCTTTCTGCACAACTGGCTCCAACCCTTAGATACAGGAGTAACAGGTATAAAGTTGTAACAGAAAATTGGATTGTGGAAGGCATGTATTTCATATACAGAGTCACTTCTACTTACAAACTTGAAATTAAGACTACATTGATCAACAGGCTTAACTGAGTGTCTACGATGGGCTGGTTTTCCCTGACTACTGGGACACAGAGACGAAAAACACAGACCCAGTCTCTGCCCTGACACAACTGCAGATGTGACAAGTGTTAATGAAGAAAAAGCACGCGGTGCAATGAGAGACTATGTCATGTGGATCCTGTGGTGGCCACAAACACTTCACTTCATGGTCCTCCAACTACAGAAAGCATGAGTGACCAAAGAAGCTGCTGACGGCTCTGAAATCTATCATGTGAAATCTATCTGAAATCTATTATGTGGAGGCCACACCTTCCTCCTGGGCTGCTCCCAGTCCATCCCAGTGCACGGCCGTGGAAGGCAGGGGGTTCCTCTTATGGCTGACTGTGGCTAGAAGCCCCCCCCCCCAGCGGCCTTGGGGAAGCTTCCTGAGAACGCAAGAGAGTCTTGCAGGCTTCCGCTCAACATACTTTCCCCCTCTCTTTCCCAGGAGGCCAGATTTGTTTGGGGGTCTGGTAGCCCTTCCCATCTTTGCCAGCTCCCTCCCCATTTTTTTTCTCAGGGGTGGTTGCCCTAATGGAATCCTCGCATGTTTAATCCCATCTGAGAGTCGTCATCTCAGGGACTGCAGACTAACACAGGACCTAGTTTAGACTGAGGTGGGCCATTTAGGACTGGGCTACTGGGGAACGGAGACTCAAAGTGAGGCTTGAGGGAGGAAAAATCAGATGGGGAAAAAAAGGAGAAGGGGAGGTGAAGGAGGGTGTTGTAGGAACTGCATGTGTGAGGGCTCTGAGGCAGGAAGCCTAGTTCCAACAGAGGAACTAAATCAAGGGAGGTGTAGCTGGACCACAACATTTCAACAAGGAAGAAAGCAAGGTCTGGTGAAGCTTAAGAGACAGGCAGCAGCCAGATTATGCAAGGAGCTGTAATTTAAGAATTTTAAAACTTCTTCTAAGTGCATGGGATAGGTAGGCAGGGTCTTTAGCAATGGAACAACTTTATCAAATGTGCATTTTAACAAAGATCACTGGAGCTGCAGTAAATGGATGGAAAAGAAAAGAGGTACTAGGAAATCAAGAACGAGGCTACTGAAATGGTCCAACAAAGAGATAAATTAAGAATTATTTTCGGGGTGCCTAAGTCGGTTAAGCACCTGACTTCAACTCAGTTCATGATCTCATGGTTTGTGAGTTTGAGCCCCATATCGGGTTCTGTGCTGACAGCTCAGAGCCTGGAGCCTGCTTCAGATTCTGTGTCTCCCACTCTCTCTCCCCTTCTATCGCTTGTGTTCTCTCTCTCTCTCTCTCTCTCTCTCTCTCTCTCTCTCTCTCTCAAAAATAAATAAATACATAAAAAAATTATTTTCTATCTAATGGGAAAATACATCATTTCATAGTGTCTCCCTTAAGATTCCATGGCCCTTTTATCTCAAGGCATTCAATATTTTGTTTTAATCTTTCTAAATTAAAAAAAACATTTTTTTTAATGTTTATTTACTTTTGAGAGACAGAGAGAGACAGAGTGCAAGTGGCGGAGGGGCAGAAAGAAAGTGAGACACAGAATCCAAAGCAGGCTCCAGGTTCTGAGCTGTCAGCACAGAGCCCAACACGGGGCTCGAACCCACGAACTGTGAGATCACGACCTGAACTGAAACCAAGAGTCGGACGCTTAGGTGAGTGAGCCACCCAGGTGCCCCTGTGCTTTATTCTTGATTTAGGTGCAGGTCCTCACTTTCACCAGCTTTGCACATATGGGTATCCCATCTTACACAAATTGTAATCTCACACAGCATGTGAATTAGTTCATGTTCTTCAAAATTAACAGAAACATTCAATGGTAAAAACGTTAGCATACAGCTCTACCCCTAATAGATAAGGAAAGATTACAGACCCATAAATGTTATACACGGAAGTAATGGGAAAGTCCATACAAAGTCCATGCCAAACGCACTGATTACACAAGATGTTCCTCCCCTAAAACAAAATGGGGAAAATAAGCGGGCTTTCCTATGTAGTAAGCTTCACCTAAAATAAAAATGCTGCAAAAAATAAAAACCAGTGAAACTCTGGTTTGACTTCTTAGAATTCAGGCGGGCTTCTGAGAACACGATCAGAAAAATAAGAACCAATTACTTGTTTTTCCTCTTCTGGACAATTATCAGAGGCACTCACTCAGTTATTCCTCTGCCTTAGATCTGTGCTTGAAGTTGTAAAAGATACTCTAATTTTAAAACTGTACATGTTATGTGAATGACTAGGAATATACACATGTATATATACACCTGTATCTTTACGTACACACACTTAGCGTTGGGGTGTGTGTGACGTGGGTCAAGGGCAGGAGTGTCGAAAGCAGCAGCAAGAAAAGGACAGTGAGAAAGGCACCAAAAATACTATGTAATAATTATACTGTGCATTTATGCAAATTGTGTCTGTGTATAAAATCATATACACATAAAGAAATTTTAAAGGAAGAGAGGGAGAAAAATAAAAACGGAAAGTCAAAGAAAAGAAAAAGGGAAAGAGGGATAGAGGCAAGAAGGAAGGAAGGGGAATGAAAGAATCTCTCTCCCAATCAATAATGTTGGGGCAAGCAAGTGCGGTATTTCATTTCATTTGTGTGTCTGTCTAGTTAGACCTTTACTGGAGACCTTTACAATAAATTTCAGACCATTTTTAAGTGCAATTTAGTGTTCAACTGCACATACAAACATACAGAAGAATATGTAAGTGAACCTTTCACCTGCTCTTGGATTTGGGAAGAGTTTGTTAAACACAGAAACAATGGAAGAATCTATGAAGAAAAAAGAGATAACTTTGGTAAACGAAGCAGTAAAAATGTGTAGGGGTTTCAGGTTGAACATATCAAAGCGAGGCTGCAATACAAACTCTCTTTCCCAGAAGACCTAACACAAATGGACAAAAAATAGCATGTCTGTGTGTATGTCTCAAAAATTCACCAAACAGTGAAGGGGGACACTGCATGTCATTACAGTCCAACAGATGGTGCTAAACAGAGGACACAGAAGGTTCTGGTACATATGTGCCTCACCTAGAGCAATAGAGGAGACAGAAGTTAAAGCAACTAATTATGGAGCATTCTCGCTAGTTATCTCCCCAATATGGCCCAGTGACAGGTGAATAGCAGCTTGGGAAAACCTTTTGAGATAAATTATTACCTCCACCAACAGACTTTAGCAGAGATGAAAAGAACTTGTGGTCTTTCTAGTCTGGGAGAAAAAAGGGAAAAGAAACGGAGTGATCTCAGCCATCTATAGGTTAACTGTGATTGGCTAAGAGTGAATCATTCTGTATTGAAGGGACATGGAGAGAAGGATAAGTTGTTTCAGTAACTAGCAGGGAGGCACTGGCAGAAATACCTGAGATAAAGATCAGCAGCCTGTAAAATGGTAATGTGCTTGTGACCAAACCCATGAGGAGAGACCAGAATTCGGGTGGAGCCCCACCAAGGGAGGAGAAGAGTGTGCGGGCACTACTCCCAGGTGCCCTAGCAAGTATGCTTTGATAATGGGAAAAGTTACACGGAAGTTTAATAAGTGATCATTCGGAAGGAAGACGTACCAGAGGGCTCAGGGAGGGCATGCTGCTCTATTAAGCACAAAGCACGACATCACAGGGGATAAACCTGCATTAGGAATAAATAGGATCATCTTGAGCGTGGAAGCTCTAGAACATCTAGGACTCTGCAGACACATCGACTCTTCTGCTGGTCACGCGATAGGGTCAGTGTGTATAAGCAAGGTGTTGTGGGGTTTCCTGGGTGGCTCATTTGGTTAAGCGTCCGACTTCGGCTCAGGTCACGATCTCACGGTTTGTGAGTTCGAGCCCCGCATCCGGCTCTATGCTGATAGCTCAGAGCCTGGATGGAGCCTGCTTCGGATTCTGTGTCTCCCTCTCTCTCTCTCTCTGCCCCTCCCTCTCTTGCACTGTCTCTTTCGCTCTCACAAATAAATAAACATTTTAAAAATTTTTTAAAGGAAAACAAAACACCAAGGTGTTGGGGAATCCAAGCTGCCTTGCCTCTTCTAGCTGATATCACCGCTGCATGAAAACGTCTCCAACTTCAGTCATATTATGCAGATGCTAGCCAAACGCGTGCTTAGCCTGCTAGACAGAGAGGTGGGGTTGCAGGAGACATAAAGCTTTCTAGGAATTGTAGCTGCTTAATTACAATGCTTGTGAAGCTTGTAACAGACTACTTCAAATACACTTGAAAGTCTCAAGAAAAGACAAATGTCAGTGTGGTGATTTTTATATTATCTGACCCTCTAAGAAAACCTCATCTTGTCTGTCTTGTCTCCGAGGAAAGTGAGCATTTAAAAAAATAACACAGATTCCCCAACAAATGTTAGAGTATTGCCCAATAAAGGCGTCCTGCAGACCTCAATCAAATACAGTGCACACCCTGATTTCTTTGACAGAAAGAGGTCACTGGAGTGCCAATCAGCACCACCTTTTGTCCTGGTGGCTTTTGTGACTTGCTGGCATTATTGTGGCTGCTGTCTGAACACTTTCTCTGCCGACTTGGCTGTCCTGGGAGCCCTGGTCTAGCCAGAGGCTACGCCGAGAGGAGGAAGGAGCTAGTGCTAAATATTCCCAGCAGTGAAGAAGAATTTAGCAGAACTGAAAACAAAATGGTAGCCAAATTCAGTAAGACTCTTTGAAGGAGGGAAAAACTGGGGAAGGGGCAGAGAGACCGTTAAAAGATCTAGATGAAGTTTCATGACAATTTTCCACTGCGAATTATTAGTGATGGTGCCTATACTCTCAGGTACCCTTTTCATTTAACCCAAGTGACGGACAGAAGTGAGAAAGGAAATGAGAGGTGTGAACAACTACGATGACTGTCTCCATCAGACGTAGAGGCCCCAGAACTCCACGGCCAAGTAGGGGTCTCACCTAAATCCCGAAGACACCCCCCCCACACAGACAGGAAGAGGACGCTTTCCTGCAGATGTGGAATCAACACCACACAGCACTTAACCAAGTCACTCACAGGCGACACAAGGCCAAGCTGAGCCTTTCCGCCCTGTCCCATCTTCAAATGACCAGGCTTCAAGCTGGCTTTGAAAGGGCACTGAAACGGGTCTCAGATGGTGGGAAGACACTAAAGAAATCATTCATCTTGACTATAATATAACAAAACAAGGTACGAATAGAACATACCAAGTATGAACAAGTCAAAAAGAAATGGCATAGAAACAGGGCAAAAGTACCACAGGATATTGAATAAATAATGAAAGAACATAGCATGCATAAGAAAGCTGAACTAGCCCCTCCCCCCAAAAAGAATACAGTGCCCAGAAGTTGCCTTCTACTATAAGACATAATAAGAACGTGAATTCAATAAAACAAAAGGACGAAATTGATGGCAACAGAATTAGGTAGAAAGGGAAACTGCAGAGCTAAGAAAAGAGAAGACCAAAACAACAGCATTAGTAGAACAAAAACAGAACTGAAAATGGAATTAATGAAGGAGGAAAGGCTTGCAACAATCACAGGGAACGCAAAAGGGAAGCAGGAATTAGAGTCACTAGGTAATAGATAATCAGGGGCAAAGAGGAGGAAATGTGGAGATAATAAATATCCCAGAAGTAGAACATCAAATGAAGAAGAGGGAAGGTGTTGATAAAGTTAGGTACGGCAAGAGTTCCGGTTAAATACGGCAGGTTCAGCACATGATCTGAAACCCCATTAAAATGGCAGCTAAACAGGTCAAGAAGCAAGTCAAATAGTACCAGAGAACCCGAAAGGCTAAGGAATTGGAAGCACTAGGGATCTTGGAATGTGGAGTGTGGGGAATGCCTGAAAACAGGAAGATTGATTAAAAGTACATAAAAGATGGGGCACCTGGGTGGCTCAGTTGGTGGAGCATCTGACTTTGGCTGGGGTTTGTGAGTTCGAGCCCCACATTGGACTCACTGCTGTCCGCCTGTCAGTGCACAGCCTGCTTCAGATCCTCTGTCCCCCTCTCTCTGCCCCTCCCCTGCTTGCACTTTTCAAAAAAAAAAAAAGTACATAGATGAAACCTCCCTCCCCAGATCTTTTTCCCACGCCCAGCAGCCAATACCTACTTCTCCCACATCCTAGTGTGGACAGAAGGCTAATTCTCTGGTAATATTACACCCCAAAGGCCCCGGGTTGGGGAGCACCAAGCACCAGAGAGAGATAAAACCCTTGAATGAAAATAAGGGACTGTGTGACAAGACCACAAAATAAGCCATGAAACTCCCCTCACCCCACCAGTTTCCAAAATCCCATCTCCTTGCTTATAAGCAGAGGGCTTTCTCTGGAAACAATCACTGGCCCCAGAGGAAAGGACTAGAGATACTGACTTCTGGAGGTAGCCCAAAGAAAAGGTACTGACTGCCCGGTCACCTTCCAGAGAAATGAGCCCATCGAGGAGCCCGCCCACTGGTGCTCTCCCTGCCACACCCCCACACAGCTCCGGCCAGCTGCTGAATAGCTGTTGTTCTCAGGCATCCAATATGGAACCAGTGAACAGCTCCACAGAGAGACAAGAATCAAGAGGGTCAAAACAAAAACACAAACAAGAAGTTTCAGGTGAGAGCGACACTGCAGAAACTGGAGAAAAACAAATGTAATATCTTCAGAGTGATAAAAAGAGGTTATTGCACCTATGGAGTAAGAAGGAGGGAGGCAGGGCGCCTGGGTGGCTCAGTAGGTTAAGCGTCCAACTTCAGCTCAGGTCATGATTTCAGGGTTGGTGAGTTCCAGACCCACATAGTGGACTCACAGTGCAGAGCCTGCTTGGGATCCTCTGTCATCCTCTCTCTGCCCCTCCCCGACTCATGTTGTCTCAAAAATAAACATTTAAAAACAGTTTTAGAAATAAGAAAGTTAGAACTCTTGTCAACTAAAATATATATATATATAACTAAAATGTCAAAAATTCTTTTTTTTTTAATTTTTTTTAAGTGTCTATTTAATCTTGAGAGAGAAAGAGAGCAGGGGCAGGGGAGGAGCAGAGAGAGAGGGGGACACAGAATCGAAACAGGCTCCAGGCTCTGAGCTGTCAGCATAGAGCCCAGCGCGGGCTGGAAATCACAAACCGCGAGATCATGACCTGAGCCATTTTGGATGCCCAACCAACTCAGCCACCCAGGCGCCCCAAAATGTCAAAAATTCTATGGAAATGTCGGATGATAAAGGCGAGGGCACCTGCAGAAAGCAGAACAAAAAGGCAAAGAGATAGACAACAGGAGGGAAAACGTGGGCAAAGTGGAGAATCTACGAGGCCCAGCGTGAGAATAGTATGAATTCCCTAATGAGAAAAGAGAACTTAATGGAGAGTGATTCTCACAGAAATAATAATATAAGATTCTCCAGAAGGATCTTTATGCCCAGATCAAAACGTCCATGGAATGCCTGCTACAAAAGAAGGGGGAGAGAGAGAGAGACTAAGGCATTTATCATGAAACTTCAGAAAATCAAGGATATGAAGATGATTTTCAAAGCTTCCAGAGAGAAAAAAGTCACCCTCCAAGGGTCAGCCTCTTTGGAATCTGGCAACAAATGAAGCAGTGCCTTTGAAATTCGGAGGAAAAAGAATTCCGTATCTAACCAAACTATCAGTCAGCTACGATGGCAGATAAACTACATCTTAAGATAGGCAAGACTTGCGAACGTTACCTCTACTCCGGCACCCCTTCTCCTGAAGCCACCGGAGACAGTGCGGGGTGGGGGTGGGGGGGGGAGGAGGGGCAGTGGGTGGCACCGCCTCCGAGGAGCATCGCACCGGAAGCACTCCACCAAGGGCACGGAAGCGGCGCCGCTTCCGAGGAGCACTGCACCATACCAGGAGGACGGAAAAGGGAGCATCGCAAAGGGAGCACCCCACCAGGAGCAGGGCATTGGCGCCGCTTCCGTACTAGGAGAGCCATACCTACTAGGAGAGCCATACCGGGATGACTCTAACGGGAGCACCAAACCGGGAGCACGGCAGCGGCGCCGCTGCAGGCCCAGGGTCACAGGACTCACAGGGCAGCAGCGTGTGCACGGCCTGCAGGCACCCCACCTCGTGACCGTTCCTCCCTGCACGGCCCTGGTGACTGGCGCACCCCCTCGATGCCCTGAACTGCTCCCCGCTTCTCTGGCCCCCACTGAGGGGCCCCGGCTTTCAAAGGCCCCTGACCCTGGTCTCCTCAGTTTTGAGGGTCCCAGTGGGAAGTGGAGCCTGGGGAGAGGAGCGGTCAGAAGGGGCTGGGAGAATCTGAAGGGGGGCCAACCTTGAGAACCCCAATAGGGGGCATCCCCAAAACCTCAGGCGCCCCTAACCCTCAGCCTCAGCCCAGGTATCTGCACCAGTGCCTCACCTCCTAGAGCAGCTCAGGACAGTCCTTGCTTAGACAGCAGTGCTCCTGAGAGTGGCCTGCCCTTGCCGAGAAGCACAAAGCCCAGCCCCTGCTGGAGCATCCCTTCTGAGCGGTCTAGTGCCCTCTGGATGCCAACCCAGGATGAAGTACTCAGGCCCCTGGCCTCTGGCCCTCTCCGCTGCACCATGGAACTGGGCGGCTTTGGCTGCCACATCTTAACCTTGACTTCTGGCTACAGCCGCTGGAGCACCAGAACTGAGTGGTCTAGACCTCTGACCTTGACCTCTGTCTCTCCTCCCTAGTCCAGAGCCTGGGTTCTCTAAACTGAAGCAGACAGCCTCCCAGTCAGGCCTGAGGAACCAAACCCAGGGGCTGGTCCCCCGTGGAGCCCTGGGCAGGACTGACCTGGCCCTTGGACTGCTCTGCCTGTAGGGGCAGCCTCTTGACTTGGAGGTGGGGCTAAAATGTGGGATAGTTTCTTTTCCTTTTTTTCTTCCTTCCTTCCTTCCCCCCACCCTTTCTTTTTCCCCCTTCCTTCCTACATTCCTTCCTTCCTCCCTTTCCCTCTCTCTCTTTCTTCTTCCTCCTTCCTGCCTTCTTTCCCTCTTTTTCCTTTCTTCCCCCCTCTCTTTTTCTTTTTCTTTCTTTCTTTCTCTCTCTCTTTCTTTCTTTCTCTTCCAGCCTTCCTTCCTTCTTTCCTCCCTCCCTGTGCTTCAGAGATGCCAGAATAACACTATTTTTTATTTTGGTTGGCAAAACAAACAAACAAACAAACCTACAAAACCCTCCATGGTTGGAAGCCAATAGATAATACCTAACATGGATAGATGAAGAAATAGCAGTATTTCTTACTGAGACATACAAAGGTGGCTACCAAGGAAAAGAGTTCAGCACGGCTGCCTCTGGAGACCAGAATCCAAGGAGCAGGGCGGATCTCAGGAAACAGCTATTGTTCACAAACCTTTTTAGTATTATTAGATATTTTAAGCTAAATACATTTCTTTGAGACAAATAAAAATACGTATTACAAAAATACCATGCAGGTCACATGAATCATGTCTGCGGCCCAGAGGCAGCCCATGACTACCAGTTGTCACTCACTAAACTACCAAGTTTCTGGTGAAATAAAGTAGGTGGGTGGGCGTGGGAATCTCCTGACAAGGGGATCAGGACCCCTAGCCTGTTCCCTTTCGAAGGCAAGGAAGCATGATGATTACATTCAGAAGAAAGAATCAGACCAGAGGGCTTCCAATCCCAGCTCTCCTGCCTGTTAGCTCTGGGACCCGGGCACACCACTTGACCTTTCTGTACCCCATTTTCTCATCAACTCTCAGAAGTGTGGCTTGAGAAAGAATTGAGCTGATACATGTAACATATTGAGACCACTTCCTGTGGCACAGTAAGTATATCTACATTAGCTAGTCACGTTAACATTTTAAGGTTCAAAATTGGTCAGCCATGCCTGGAGGACGCCAGTGGGCTGGCAAGAGATACTAGGAGTTTCTAATGGAAGCCTCAGCAGGAGAAGGGACCATCAGGCTGATGTCTTGGGTGCAATCCGCAGCTTTTCCTGGACACCTTACCTACTTGACATTGGCAGTCTCCCCTGCCCCAGCCTCTAGCACTATGGGTGCCCCTCGGCATGTTGGGGTTGGGGGGGGGGAGAAAGGGTGTATGTGAGTTGAGGGACCTGGGTGTAAGCATTCCAACTTCAGCTCAGGTCATGATCTCACCGTTCGCGAGTTCAAGCCCCACATGGGGCTCTGCGCTGACAGCTCAGAGCCTGGAGCCTGCTTCAGATTCTGTGTCTCCCTCTCCCTCTTGTGCTCTGTCTCTCTCTCTCTCTCTCTCAAAAATAAAACATTAAAAAAACTTTTTACATAAAAATTTAAAAAGGATGTGCATAAGAACCCTTCAACTGCCTCCCATCAAAACCTGAAAATTTAACCACCAATGAACAATCCACCTTGGTTTTCAACAGTGACTCCAAAGGACAGCAGGAGCGGAAGGACAGGAGGACAGAAGCTCCCTGGCCCCATTTCACAGTATTACTTCCCTGACTGTGTTGCACACCAGGACTGAGACCAAGTCAGCTGCAAGATTCTTGAACTTAATGGAGAGACAAAGCCCTGGGAGAGAGAGAGGAGAGGGAGAAAGACAGTTTGAGGGAAGGGAGAAGGCAGGGAGGTGCTGAGGTGTTTAATTTCAATATTAAAAGAAATGTTTTATTTGTAAACAAAGCTTAAGAAGTAGGAAGAGTGATAACACACACCCCAACCGCATGCATGTGAGTGTATGTGTGTGTGTGTGTGTGTGTGTGTGTGTATGTGGACAGAGAGAAAGACAGAGACCTGAGAAGAAAGAGGAAAGGAGGAGGGGGGGGGGGGGGGGGGGGGGGGGGGGGCGAGGTTAAGAGCAGGGAGCAGAGAAGGGGAGGAGAAGAACCAAAGAGAGAAAAGGAAGGGTTGGGGATGGGGTGGCAAGAGGACAGAAATGGTACTTGAAGGTTGAGACTCCCTCAAACCTAAGCAACCCACCCACCCCCACCACCCCTGCAACCAACGTCCTTCTGCTTTAACATCTGCAGTAGCAAGTCTCTGCAGTCATTCCACTGCTAGGAAGTTCTCACTGTTCGGAAGCTTTTACTCTGTGACAGTCACTCAAATGCATCCTGCAGACCTCCAGCAGTGGACACAGAGCTGACAGGGAACAGCTGCCACAGAAGCCAGGCCTCCCTTAAGTGGCCCGCTGCCAATGACTGAGCTCAGCCCAAGTGCTAAAGCAGGTGCAGAACTAACCGGAACTCCTAAGGCTCTGAAGAAGCTCCCATAGACTGCTGGGCAGGTAAGAGGCTTCCACCCAATGCCCCCCCTCTCTTCCACATTCAGGGCCACACTTGCCTCCAGGCTTGGGGCTCTCCCAGCCTTACCCAGTGCCCTCCCTACCGCTCCTCACAGGACCCTGGGATAAAGCATTCCCTTCATAAAGTCCTTGCTTAATTAATCTCATCTTAGTGACAGCTTCTTGGAGGCTCTGAATTAACTTACACATAAACTGAGCCAAAATCTTACATATATATTTATCTGATGTGAGATAAAAAGTCTCCTTTTACATTTTACAACAGTTCTATCTACATGAACCACTGCCCAACTCTTTTCTCCTGTGGCCCCATTTTTTTCTAGTTGAATTATCCATAACAGCAATGATGAGCTGTCCTCTGTGTGTGTCTGTGTATGTATGTGAATGTGTGTGTGTGTGTGTGTGTGTGTGTATGTGTGTAAGGGTGGGGCAGGGATGAAGATAATGGTAGGAAAGGTAAAATCTGAGTAACAGAAAAAGAGTGAGAAATGAGAAGACATACCACTGATAAAAAAAAAAAAAGAGAGAGAGAGATCAGAAACTGATGATTTCCTGGAAAATACAAATACTAAACCTTGGCCTTGAATAGAAAGCCTGAATAGACAAAGGAAGCATACGAGAAATTGAAAAGTTCATCAAGGACCTTCACCAGGCACAGGCAACCTTCAAGCAATACATCATTCTAACATTGTTGAATTATTGCAGAGTGTAGTAAAACATGGCAAGTTTCCCCACTCAATCTAATCAGCTGGCATAACATGGAGATCAAAATGCAAAAGACAGCATAGACCCATACACATACACACACACACATACACACACACACACACACACACACACAAGTAACAAGAGAACAGGATCAGTTACAGTGTCAATGATTAATGATGGCTGACATTTACTGAAGATTTACCATATACCATGGACTTATATACTTCACCCCAATGCTGGGAGGCAAGATCTCTTACTATTATTCCAGTTTTCTGGAGGAGAAACTGAGGCACGGAGCGATGAAGTAACTTCCCCATGTCACAAAAGCCATAATTCCAGTAAGTACTGAGAATAGGGTGAATACAAAATAAAATCCTCAAAGTAATATTGATGAACTGAATTTATCAATATGTTTTCACATTGTGACCACAAAAGGCTTATCCCAGGAATACAAGACTGTTCCCAAAAAAAGTAGGAAATTTATTAATGGATATCAGAATAGTAAGAGAATAACCTTCATATGAAAATCATTCTTGATAGCCAAAAAACCTACAGTCCCATTATGCTTAAAAATGAGACATTAAAACCACTTCCTTTCCAGAATGTCCTCTGCTACCCTGCTTTTCAACATCATACATTACATCCTGAGCAATGTAATAAAAGAGAAAGATTTAAGAAAACAGAAAAACTGAAAAGGAGAAAAAATAATCATTATTTGTAGATAACATAAGACAATTTGAGACTCAGAGAGAGGAGAAGAGGAGATGAATGGATAGATAGATACTAGAATAGAGGAGTTCAGTTAGACAGTCAGGTACAAGAGCACATAAAACCAAGAGCTTTTCAAAGAGTAGATAATATTTAATGCTGAAACCCTGAAGGCGTTGGACAAGGATATCCACTCTCACACGTATTAGTATTAGCTAATACTGTTCTATAGTTACAGATTGATACACTTAAAAATAAAAATGAAATAAAAGGTAGAAAAACTGGAAGAGATGAATAAACATCATTTACACACAATATGACCTCATTACTGATACCCAAAATAATCTGGGGAACAACTGTTACAAGCAAAAGGCAATAAAGTAAGGTAGGTGGATGAAAAATAACATTTAAAAATCAATACCTATGGTATATAAAAACAACCAGCTACAGACTTCAAGCTGTATTACAAAACCTGTAACCATCAAGACAGTATGGTACTGGCACAAAAACAGACACTCACATCAATGGAACAGAATAGAGAACCCAGAAACGGACCCACAAACGTATGGCCAACTAATCTTTGACAAAGCAGGAAAGAATACCCAATGGGATAAACACAGTCTCTTCAGCAAGTGGTGCTGGGAAAACTGGACAGCGACATGCAGAAAAATGAACCTGGACCACTTTTTACACCAGACACAAAAATAAACTCAAAATGGATGAAAGACCTAAATGTAAGACAGGAAGCCATCAAAATCCTCGAGGAGAAAGCAGGCAAAAACCTTTGACCTTGGCCGCAGCAACTTCTTAATTGAACGCATCTCCAGAGGCAAGGGAAACAAAAGCAAAAATGCACTATTGGGACCTCATCAAAATAAAAATCTTCTGCACAGCAAAGGAAACAATCAGCAAAACTAAAAGGCAACCGAAGGAATGGGAGAAGATATTTGCAAACGACATATCAGATAAAGGGTTAGTATCCAAAATCTATAAAGAACTTATCAAACTCAAAACCCAAAAAACAAATAATCCGGTGAAGAAATGGGCAAAAGACATGAATAGGCACTTCTCCAAAGAAGACATCCAGGTGGCCAACCGACACATGAAAAAATGCTCAATATCACTCGTCATCAGGGAACTACAAATCAAAACCACAATGAGATACCACCTCACACCTGTCAGAACGGCTAACATTAACAACTCAGGCAACAACAGATGTTGGCGAGGATGTGGAGAAAGAGGATCTCTTTTGCACTGCTGGTAGGAATGCAAGCTGGTGCAGCCACTCTGGAACACAATATGGAGGTTCCTCAAAAAATTAAAAATAGAACTACCCTATGACCCAGCAATTGCACTACTAGATGTTTATCCAAGGTATACAGACAGGTATGCTGTTTCGAAGGGACACATGCACCCCAATGTTTACAGCAGCACGATTGACAATAGGCAAAGTATGGAAAAAGCTCAAATGTCCATCGATGGATGAATGGATAAAGCAGATGTAGTATATACATACAATGGACTATTACTTGACAATCGAAAAGAATGAAATATTGCCATTTGCAATTATGTGGATGGAAATAGAGGGTATTATGCTAAGTGAAATTAGTCAGCCAGAGAAAAATGATATCACATGACTTTATTCATATGAGAACTTTAAGATACAAAACAGATGAACACAAGGGAAGGGAAGCAAAAATAATATAAAAACAGGGAGGGGGACAAAATATAAGAGACTCTTAAAGTGGAGAACAGAGGGTTACTAGAGGGGTTGTGGGAGGGGAGATGGGTAAATGGGTAAGGGGCATTAAGGAATCTACTCCTGGGGGCGCCTGGGTGGCACAGTCGGTTAAGCGTCCGACTTCAGCCAGGTCACGATCTCGTGGTCCGTGGGTTCGAGCCCCGCGTCGGGCTCTGGGCTGATGGCTCAGAGCCTGGAGCCTGTTTCCGATTCTGTGTCTCCCTCTCTCTCTGCCCCTCCCCCATTCATGCTCTGTCTCTCTCTGTCCCAAAAATAAATAAACGTTGGAAAAAAAAAATTAAAAAAAAAAAAAAAAAGGAATCTACTCCTGAAATCACTGTTACACTATATGCTAACTAACTGGAAAATATTTTCAACATTAAAATTTTTTTTAAGTAAAAAAAAAAAAACACACAGCTAAAACATGTAAAAAAATAAAAGACTCCACTTAAAATAGTACCAAGAAGATAATATACTTTTGAGAAAATTTAAATATTTTTTAAATATTTATTTATTTTTAAGAGAGAGAGAGTACAAGCAGGTGAGGGGCAGAGAGAGAAGGGGACAGAGGATCTAAAGAAGGCTGTATGCTGAAAGCAGAGAGTCCGACGAGGGACTCGAACTCACAAACCACAAGATCATGACCTGAGTCGAAGTGGGTGCCTAACCAACTGAACCACCGAGGCTTCCCAGAAAACTTATTTTTAAATAACTTAACAGTAAAGATGCAAGATCTATCATCTTTGATGAGAAACATTAAAGAAATAAATGAAGCAAGACATACTGTCCTCTTAAATAGTAAGATACAATATTAACAATATTAATAAAATTAAAATTAGTAAGTTACAAAATTAATAAAAATTTATAATATTAATAAAATATCAGCTCTATACCAAAGGTATCCATAAAATTTAATGTATTCCCTTCCTTCTTCCCCAACCCCAAATCAGGATTTCTTGAAAACTACAGCAGCTGATCCTGAAGTTTATATGAAAATGAAAAAAAAAAAAAAAGAAAAGAAAAGAAGGAAAAAATAACCAGGAAGATATTTTAAAAGAAAAGTAATGATATGGCACATCCCTTTCAGATATGGAAACATTTTATAAAGATAAGTGAATAGGTACATTGTTGCTTCTGAAGCATAAATTGGATAGATCAATGGAAAGGAATGAAGAGTTAAAAAAAGGCCCAATAAGGGGCACCTGGGTGGCTCAGTTCCAACTTCGGCTCAGGTCATGATCTCATGGTTTGTGAGTTCAAGCCCCACATCGGACTCTGTGCTGACAGCTCAGAGCCTGGAGCCTGCTTCAGATTCTGTGTCTCCCTCTCTCTCTGTCTCTCAAAAATGAATAAAAACATCAAAAGATTTTATTAAAAAAAAAAGAAACAGCCCAATACAAATAAATATTTAATATGTGATTTCAAAAAGCAGGGGAAGTATGTGTTATTCAATAAGTGGTATTGGCACAATAGAGTGGCCATCTGGAAAAATAATTAAGTATGAATCCTACTTCACTTCTTCATCAAGTAAATTCCAGATGGATCAAAGCTTTCAATAGAAATGTGAAATCATAAGGCATAGAACGCAGAATAAAATTTGGGAGAAATTAGTGTTGGGGAAGGGGTTGTTTGTAACTTTAAAATAGAGAAAGGCTTCCTAAGCAAGGGATAAAATCTAGAAGCCATTTAAGAAAACAGATAAATTCAGCTACGTAAAAATTAAAAATCTCTGCGGAGCCAAAAACACAACATAGTTAAAAGACACATGACAAACTGGTAGACAACAGGCTAATCTCTCAGTGCATACATAGCTCTTAAAACTCATCAGGAAAAAACCAAGAACACCATGAGATCCAGCAGTCTCACTTCTGGGTATATATCCAAAAGAATGAACATCAGGATCTCGAAGAAATATCTTCGCTTCACTGTGCATCACGTCACTATTCACAATGGCCAAGATATGCAAATAATCAAGTGTCCATTAACAGAGGAATAGATAAGGAATTCCCTTGGTGTATACATACAGGGGAATATTACTTCACCTTTAAAAAAATAGAAATCCTGCCATTTGCAACAACATGCATAAACCTGGAGGACATTATGTGAAGTGAAATAAGCCAGATACAGACAGAAAGACAAATACTCTAGGACTTATATGAGCTGTCTAAAGTAGCCAAGCTCATAAAAGGAGAGAATACAACATTGGGTTGTATTCCCCAGCAGCTAGGGAGAGGGTGAAATGGGGAGTTGTTATACAACAGGTTTAAAGTTTCAGTTATACTAGATGAATAGATTATGGAGAGCTGCGATACAACATTAGTCCCTGTAGTTAACAATACGGTATTATGCACTTCAAAATTCGCTAAGAAGGTAAATCTGATGTTGTGTTCTTAACATACACACCCACACAGGAACACAGGAAACTCTGGTAGGTGTTGGATATATCTATTATCTTGATTATGGTAATGGTATCACAGGTGCTTACGTATTTCCAAATTCACTGAATTGTACATTAAGACACGTGCAAAATATGTCACATCAAATATATGCAATTCTTTATGCATTAATTATACCTCAACAAAGCCATTTTTTAAAAAAAGGCCGACAATGAAATAGAATAATAAGCAAAGAACATTAACAGTCCACAGGGGAAAAAATAAGTAAAAATGGCTTTTAGATATATGAAAAAAAGAAATGTAAAGTAAGAGAATAGATACAGTTTTCCTGGTAGCAAAACTTTTGGAGTCTGAAAAGATCCATTGGTTGATGGTAGGCAGATGGGTATATCCAAATATTATTGATTGGAATATTAATTAAAGTAGCATTTTTGAGGAACACTCTAAGATTTCAATATGCTTAGCCTTTAACCCACTTCTATGAATTCATCCTTTAGCCACGCATATATTCATACTGTGGACTATTGTACAACCATTAAAAAAGAAGGTGTTCTGTATTATTGACATGAAAAATCAAAATTATAACATGTATAAAATCATTTATGTAGAAAAAATGAAAATTTTTAAAATTCTCAAATACATACACATTCATATGTAATAAATATATAATACCTAGAAACACATCTAGAAACTGTCAAGATTCTGTTGAAAATGGTAGGAGAGGGGCACCTGGGTGGCTCAGTCGGTTGACCCTCCGACTTCAGCTCAGGTCATGATCTTGCAGTCTGTGAGTTCGAGCCCCGCGTCAGGCTCTGTGCTGGCAGCTTGGAGCCTGGAGCCTGCTTTGGATTCTGTGTCTCCCTCTCTCTCTGCCCCTCCCCTGCTCAGGTTCTCTCTCTCTCTCTCTCTCTCTCTCTCTCTGTCTCAAAATAAATAAAAATATGAAAAAAAAAAAGAAAGAAAATGGTAGGAGAGAATTATAGAAGGTGTATTTGTCTTTTTCCTCCCTAAATGTATAGTTATTGTGTAATGAAATTTTTAAAAAATATTCACATATTTTAATCCAGTAAATTCCACTCATAGAAACTCTTTCTAGAAAGTGATCTAAAAATCTTGAAAGGTTTTATGTCTGAGAATTTTTATAAAAGTATGATTTTATACAGTGAGAACTATGTTAACCTACATGTAACCTAAATTTAAGTCAATGAGCAAATCCACAGGTAATGCTCTGTAGCCATTAAAATATTTAAAAAGAAATCATAAAATCATGAACAAATACTTATTCCAGGGTCAGACTGGAAACAAGAGAAAAATATGCAATATGACCAATTACTTAAAGATTGCCCTTCAATGACATAGTGCTATATAGTTTTCATGGGGGAAGGCCACTATTTGTACCTTGCAAATGGTAGACTTCCTAATCAAACAATTCTTAAATTTATGGCTTTAAGAAAATTTTAAAGAACAAGAGAAAGTACAGCATGGTTCACATGAAATCCTAGAAAATCAAAGAATATATTTAAATTAATGCATTCTAAGAGCTCCTGGGTGGCTCAGTCGGTGAAACATTGGATTCCTGATTTCAGCTCAGGTCATGATTTCACAGTTCATGAGTTCAAGCCCCACATTAGGCTCTGAGCTGACAGCCTGGAGCCTGCTTGGGATTCTCTCTGTCCCTCTCTCTGCCTCTCCTCCACTCACAGTATCTCTCTTTCTCTGAAAAACAAACATTTTTTAAAAATTAAAATAAAATAGGGATGCCTGGGTGGCTCAGTTGGTTGAGCATCTGACTTTGGCTCTGGTCATGATCTCATGGTTCATGAGTTCGAGCCCTGTGTCGGGCTCTGTGCTGACGGCTCAGAGCCTAGGGCGTGCTTCAGATTCTGTGTCCCCCTCTCTCTCTGCCCCACCCCTGCTTGTGCTCTATCTCTTTCAAAATTGAATAAACATAAAAAAAATTTTTAATAAAAATAAAAAGTAAAAAATTAAAATAAAATAATGAATTCTACCTTCTACTGGAATTAAATGTTTTTTTTCTCCTTAATCAGTGGCCAAACAAATTAGGCTGAATTTTCCTTTTCGTGCCTTTGTTAGGTCTTTGGGGGGGAAAAATTATATATCCAAAAGGTTAATGATAAGAAGATTGAAGAAAACAAGCCTCAATAATTCACAAACCAGATTATGAGTTGTTTTTTTTTTTTGAAAAAAAAAATTTTTTTAACGTTTATTTATTTTTGAGACAGAGAGAGACAGAGCATGAACGGGAAAGGGTCAGAGAGAGGGAGACACAGAATCCGAAACAGGCTCCAGGCTCTGAGCTGTCAGCACACAGCCCGACGCGGGGCTCGAACTCACGGACTGTGAGATCATGACCTGAGCTGAAGTCGGCTGCTTAACCGACGGAGCCACCCACCCAGGCACCCCATGAGTTCCTTATTCATGCAGCTGGCTATAATGCCACCAACACTTTTAAAATAAATTTCTAATTGTCCGAGATGTTTAGAAAAGTACCAAGTCACTTCCATAAATTACCAGTTTCTACAGATGTCACCTTTAACGCTACAAGCTACATGCACATGACAGAGAATGGAAACATGTTTTAACCCCATAGCTCTAGAAGAGTTTTTTAATACAAGGTTTAATTACAGAGCCCTAGAGATTTATCTTTGAAAAGTGACTCCATTTTAAATAGCCCTACTATTTAGATAAACAACCAAAGTGTTTCTTAAACCGATAATAATAGACCCCCCAAAATGTCAATGGATAAAAGCCTGACCAAACCAAAGCCTGAGAAATGAAAAACAGTGAGAGGACTTTTCAAATCAAAATAAAGCAGAAAATTCGAAGATTTGCAATATTTTGTCTTATTTTGGCCCTTCCTGCCTCCAATTTTCCCACAACTAATTACCTCCAAAATAGAAGGTAAATGTGCATTTTTTTTTCTAATTACTTTTTTTCCCCTAATTATATTGTTTAAGTTTCTCAGACCTTAAACTAGCAGTCTGTTTCATCTCTGTGGTCTCAGCACCTGGCATGGTGCCCAGTTCTGTGCCTGGCCTATAAGCAGTCAATAAATCACAAGCTGGAGTAGATGTGTGTGGTGACCACTTATTTGTTGTTTGAATATATTCATCCTGTACTCAGTCATCATCAGTCAACTTGGAGATATAGGCTCCCGACCCCTTGATGCAGTTCCCTGAACTTGTGGTCTTTGGTTAGGGAGACTGAGCGCAGACCTGGGTCACTGCTTTCTTTGCCAAGGGATGGGGGCTGTGAACTAGGGACAGTTCTCAGGCCCAGTGACTTGTCCTGTCCTGAGACAAGAGACCATGGCTGGACATTCTGCTAACTGACTCTTCCTAGTGATGCCAAACTCTTTATAAAACCCCATCAGGAGCTTTTAAGGTATCAAAATATTATATATATTAAAATCAAAACATAAAGCTCTCCTGAGACAAAAAAGACAATTTGAGTAAATGGAAAGAAACACAGTCCCAAATAACTTACCACTTTTACCCTATCAAACTGGCAAATACTAAACAGAGGATAATATGCATTGTTGGGGAAGGAACTTGGAATCTGACTCCCTCAGATACACCGTTGGTGGGTATTAATGAGAAGAAAATATCTGGATGGCAATTTGGAAATATGAACCAAACTGTCTTTAAAAAGAGCATACCTTTGATCAGGAATGTCTATTCACTGGAACATATTTTAAGGACATAACTAAGAAGTATATGAAGATTTAGCTCTGAGGATAATCATTCAAATACTGGCTTTTAATAGTAAAAAACTGAGAAAAAAAAAAAAACCCTAAATGTATGATGACAGGGAACTGCTTAAATTGGACGTCTCCATTCCATGCAAAACCATGGGCCATTAAAAATATTTATCATGAGGGGTGCGTGGGTGGCTCAGTCGGTTAAGCCTCCGACTTCAGCTCAGTTCATGATCTAGTGGTTGGTGGGTTTGAGCCCTGCATCAGGCTCTGTGCTGACAGCTCGGAGTCTGGAGCCTGCTTGGGATTCTGTGTCTCTCTCTCACTCTGACCCTCCTCTGCTCACAACCCTGTCTCTCTTTGTCCCTCAAAATAAATAAACATTAAAAAAAATTTTTTTTAATATTTATCATAGAAAGCTATCCACGATCAATATTAATTAAAAACATGTTATTAAACAGAATGTAAATTACTCTCATCTCTGTATACATAGTGTATTTGTATGTACATACATGGAAAAGACAGACAGTAAAATATCCACGTCAAAATGTTAGCAGTGTTAACATCTCCAAGTAATAGTATTTTGTTTTTTTTGTTTTTTAAGAGAGAGAGAGTGAGCAAGAGGGGCAGAGGGAGAGAGAATCTCAAGCAGACTCTAGCTCAGCACTGAGCCAGACATAGGGCTTCATCCCATGACCTGAGCCAAAATCAAGAGTCAGATGCTCAACTGACTGCGCCATCCAAGTGCCCCACTGAGTGGTTAGTTTTGAAAGAAATCGTATATTCTAATGATTTTACAATCAATTATGAATTATTTACCTTATCAAGGGTCTTTTTTTTTCCCCCAAGGGTCTTTCAAATAACCTTAAAACTAAGGCTAACCCAAAAGAAAAGATTTTAACAAGTCCCTAAAGGTTAATCTCAAACTCCCAAATCACGATTTGAAAGCCACGAAAGTACTCACACACGGACAAGAGCTGTACTATTTGTCACCGAGAAATGTAAAGCTCTGAACACTGTTTACATCATCAAATTAAATGACAAACAAGAAGTTGGGGAAATGATAGCCAGAATTTTGATAAAAGGGCTAATAATTATAACTGTGTAAAGAGCCCTCACAAATCAATAATAAAAATGTCAGCATCATAGATGTTTATTTTTTATTTTTTTTAATGAGTGAAAAAATAAGAAGAGGGCCCTGCTAACCCATACGGTACATTTGTACAGATGTTGGAAGGTGCCCTTTTCCCTGGGCAGAGGCCCAGGGGAAGCATGGCTGCAACTCAGCCCCAAGCTCCCCTCATCCAAGACACCACACAAGTGTAGCTAGGGCAAGAGCCAGATCTTTAATAAAAAGAAATATAAATGACCAATAAACATCTGAGAAAATGCTAACTTCCTTAATTATCAAACTGAAAGTTAAAACAAAAGTACCCTTCTATTTTGCCTCTCGAGTTGACAAAAAAATTGTAATTCTCATTTACTGAGGACATGATGTGCAAAAGACACTCTCCACCACTGTAGGAAGAAAAGGCTTTACACTCTTTCTAGAAGTCATTTTCAAATTACAAATCAAGAACCTAAAAATATTTATGTCTTTTCATTTTTATACTTCCAGAAACCTATTCTGAAGTAATAACCAGAGATACAAAGATTTATATACAAGCATGATTTATAATAATGAAAAAGTAAAAACAGCCTAAATAAAAATAGAAGATAGCTGATTTCATCTTTAAGTGTTATGTAGAATACTTAAGAAACAAGTAAAATGCTAATAATAGAGCATTAAATGGAAAGCCCTGAATGGCATGAATGTTGTAAAAAGGGCGGATAATAATTTATATATTCTTTTATAACCACATTCATATGCAGGCACTTACTAGACACTGTAAGAAAATATACAGTGTTAGGATCCTGGAATTATGAATGATTTTTCCTCTGTAACTTTCTCTAGTTTCCAGTTTTTCCTAATGGCCATATATTATGTTCATAATCAGAAAGTCTCCACCCGGGGCGCCTGGGTGGCGCAGTCCGTTAAGCGTCCGACTTCAGCCAGGTCACGATCTCGCGGTCCGTGAGTTCGAGCCCTGCGTCGGGCTCTGGGCTGATGGCTCAGAGCCTGGAGCCTGTTTCCGATTCTGTGTCTCCCTCTCTCTCTGCCCCTCCCCCGTTCATGCTCTGTCTCTCTCTGTCCCAAAAATAAATAAATGTTGAAAAAAAAATAAAAAAGAAATAAAAAAGAAAGTCTCCACCCAAAATGGCGCTTAAAAAAAACACACACACACATGAAAATCCCGATGTACACTATAAAATAGTTACAATGAAAGCCTGGGAGATGGCCTTCGAAGCAGTTTAGCCTATCATGCTGAAAGGCTGCAAAACAGTGATTTACAAAATTGTCCAGCCTAGGGTCAGTACAATAAAAATCTCAGAATCATAACCTTTCAATTTCCTCCATAGTCCAGGAATACTGGTGCAACAACAAAATCTAGTTAGTCCAAAAAGCTCTCAGTGGCGTGTTCAATTTTCACCTGGACAAGCATGGGTATGCTGCAATAGAAAAACTTGCAACTTGTAATTAAATGTATCCCAGGTATCTACCACACAGGTATTTCATTGTTTAGGAAGGATCAGGAAGACAAAAAAAGCATACGGGTCTTTTAAATGAGGAAAGAGAGAAACAATCACTACCCCAGTCTATTTCAACCTCAGGATACTAGAAGTGATCAATGAATCGTGTACCGAGATTTGCGGGCAAATTCAAAAAGCAAATTTGTGGTTTCACGTGGCTGAACAGAACACAAACCACACCGGTTAGGCTGTTTACTAAAATTGACAACAAATACGAATAAAAAGACAAACTGTAGCCCTTCGCTCCTGGCTCCCACAAGCCCTGTAAGAATACGTGCTTTTATTTAGACTTTGAACATTCAAAGAATATAACGATTTTTGAAAATGTAAGATACAGTATTTGAGGTCTGATCATTTCTGCACTATAAGAAGGAACATATGGGGGAGGGGAAACCAGGTAGGCATGGGAGAGAAAGGGGCAATTGCAAATTTCACTTTTGAATCCACAACCAAAAGATATACTTACCATGAGTTTCTGTTTCAAACTCTTGTGTTGATTCCCATAGCCAAACACTGCTTTGGTTTGCTCCTATTTACAGACTTCATTTCCATTTTCAAAAAAAACTCCCTCCACCCTTCCCCCGCCCCGTCTTTTTTATTATTTTTTTTTTTCTTTCCTTGACAGAAGTTTGGCAACTGCAGTGATTCTGTAAGGCCATTTTCTCCCCCAAGTTCATATTGTGTACTTTTTGTTCCCTACTGTGGATGCTCTCGGGTATGTTGATAAGCAAATAATTTCATATTTTCTACAAAGACTCCATTAAAGAGCCTGCAGGAAATCCAGTGATGCAATCTCATACAGCTTAACTAACAGACTCCAGCGCCCGTCTGGCATGATCTATGTACCAGCTTGTAGAAGCAGGTAGATGAGTCACTCGCTCGGCCCTCCAGGGAAAATGCAAGTCTACGTTATGGAAAAAAATAAATTGTGGAAAAAAATAAATTGTCGTTAAAAAGTAACAGAAACTCAAACTTGCCGACAACTGCTTTTTATTTTTAAAGGAAGTCATATTCTGTGCTCTCCGTGTTCCTCCTATAGCTTAAAAACAACTGGGCTCATCACCAAGTCTCTCCCAAGAACACTCAGGCAGAGTCTGAGTCAAGGCTGCCTCCTCTACAGAGAATTTTCTCCAAGGGAAACCATGCAGGTACAGCCTACTGAGTGGAAGGAGTTCCTCTCCTTCTTAGTCATTCCCCAGCTTCAAATTATACGAGGGTTGGAAACTCCTACACCCATTTGTTCTATTTTGAAAAATAGCTGGAAGCCGATAATTGGGCAAATCCAAAAATACAAGGCTGTTGAGACATAAACCCAACAAAGCTACAGGTGAGGGAGGCATAGCAGCAGTGAAGTGTACTGAGAGAGGCAGGGACTTCTTGGGGGGGGGGGGGGGAGCAGATAAATGCTACCCGGAACAAGCAAGCAGGTGGGCTTTTCCATTGTGTAGACTAGGTAAGCGTTATTTTCAAATGTCTCCCTGGTGGAATGACTATTTTACAATGTAACCTTTAAATTTTTCTCTTTTATCACAAAAGCAGTGCAAGCTCACTAAAGCAAACTAGAAAGACAAGTAAGAGACAGTAGTATCTATAATTTCTCCAGAGAGCAAACCACTGTTAACCTATTGTGGGGTTACTGCTATTATTATTGATGCTTTATTTTCTCTGTCTGTAAACTTTCCAACACAATACATCATGAACATTTTCTCCTGCCATTAAATATTTTTCTAAATAGGATTTATTATGCTTGCAGAGAATCCCACCATCTCACCAAGCACAGAAACCAATCCTTTGGAGCTAGGCGCTAGAGGGATTTTCTGATATTTTGCTTTCAAAAATAATGCTACAATTAATAGCCTTGATTATTTCTTTAAGACAAATCCCTACAACTGGAATCCAGGTGTCCTGTCAACAAGTAGGCCCATTTCAAACGGTTTTACCACACTGCCTTCCAGAAAGTTTACAATAATTTATAATCCTCCTAGAAAGGTATTTTCCTCAAACCCAGTTTTTTTTATAACTTTTGTGCATTATCTACTCATGTTCTTTGACCATATTTCTATTGAAGCATCTGTCCTTTATTAAAATGCTTTCAAAGATATGTAAGATACACATATTTTTAAAAGGAGACACCGAGACTCCAAAGCAGCTAAAAAAAAAAAAAAAAAAATCGTGGTCTGCAGAGGAAGAAAAATGTATGTAAAGGGACTTGTAACCTAGAAAAAGTCCTCCAACATGAAAATCTTCCAAGAGCTACAATCCATTATCCATTTTGTCCTGGTTAGCAGTTACTGACTTCTGAGAAAATTGACTTCAGAGACCTTAAATCCTACATATCACACAATAGGATACCAGAGGAGATTTTATTCCAGACCTAAATGAATGGTCATTATATATGCCTGATGTAAAATAATATATTACCTAATAATTGAAGTGAAACCACAGATACTATTCTTATCCTTCTATTATTTAATACCTTTCCTGAACACTGACTAAACTACTGGCTTGGTAATATTGTCTGGCAATAGGTGTCCCTGAATTATATTTAGTTAGGAGGAAAAGGAGTAGGGAAGAGGAGGAGAAGGGGAGAAGAAAAAGGAAGAAGGAGAAGGGGGAAGAGGGGGAGGAGGGGGAGGAGGAGGAGGGGGAGGAGGAAGGGGGAGGAGGAGGGAGGGGAGGAGGCAGGGGGAGGAGGGAGGGGGAGAGGAAGGAGGGAGGGAG
>NW_024412417.1:12858603-12925893 GCF_014898765.1 Herpailurus yagouaroundi | reverse complement strand
GTTCCATCTGTTCTGATATTGCCTCATTCTCACTCAAACCTGCCCAGGGTAACCCACTTCCTAGACTCTCTCTGGAAAGAGTTCTCAGAGTACCTACCAGCTCTTTTTATCTGATTTTCTTGTACCTTTTGTCTATCATTCTAGCGAAGCTGTGCGGGGCTCCTCTAGGTAAACCATTGATTTTACTTCCTACCTGCCCATCTGAATTCCATGTGTCCCTCTGAATTTCTCCCACCTGCCGGATGTCTTTGTCATCTTAGTCAGACCACCTTTTATTCTGCTAAAGGGGTGAGGGTGGTTTCGGAGTGGAAGCAAGTCCCATTGTGCCCAGTACTTTCCTATCTTGCTAACACCCTTTACAGTTTCTGTGAGTCGCCACCAGCCCAGAACCCTCCGCAGGGAGAAAACTGAGACTCAGAATTTTGCAGCAGGTATTATCCTCAGAGCTCATTTATTTCAATTTTATTTTACAGATGAAAAATAATGAAAAAAGAGTTCTCGGATCTTATGTTAATTATCTTATTGGCAATTCAGGAAAGAGGCAAAAAAGAGCTACCTTTGTTCCTTGTGCTTCTTCGAAAAGTTAGATACAAGAAGTACAGAAAGCAGTTATTTTATGGGGCTCACTGAACTGAGAACTAAAAACAATGATTTGGGGTGAGTGTGGGAAGGAAAGTCCATTCTAACTCACACTAATACTATCAGAACCTTAAACAGGCATTTCATGTATTCATGTTCCTATTTTAAAAAGTAAATAGGCAATGCCTCCCCTGTTCCCAATCTCCCCCAAAAAGCCAGCGTATTTTTTTTCAAATTAATCAAAATGTCCAATTTTCAACCCATATTTACAACCTCAACATGCAACACAGAATTAAGAGTGTATGGCACTTTACTTCTTACACCAAACTTTTAGCTCCAAATCCTATCTTGGGTACTCACATGCCCTATGTGATTTCTACAGCCCTCCCTAGCTCTAGGATTCCAGGCTTCAGGTTAAAGTCAGTATCAATTCCCCAGAAGGATAAATAGCCACACGCCATCCCACAGTAAACCTCAGCCAGGTAGCGCAGCAACTTTCCTCCTACTAAGAAAATGCTGGCAACTCTAACAGTGACTAAAGAACAGTTTCTTCCTGCTCTCTTTCTCTTCCTCTCTTTACTGCGTTTACTGCACTTGTCTTTTCTAAAACTCCAGTCTGAATTCAGAGACCTTAAAAAAAAAAAAAGACTGTGGCAAGGGGTGGGGGCCGGAAGGGGGGGTAAGCTATACTTGTACATCCAGCGTTCAGATGAAAGGCCGGCACCAAAGTAAAGAGAAACAGCAAGCAAATCTTGCTGTCTTTTTCTACTCGGGAGGGTGTCTGCATTCACACTTGTAAAGGAAGCATTTCCTTGCGAGTGAATGTGAAGTCAGATCACTTTAAAAGTGCTCCCCACAAAGTTCATTGCCATGTTCATTACAAAGTAAAATAAGGCTCTTCATCCCTGCAGCGATTGCTTTCCACTGAATGCCCATTCAAATGCATAAACAATCTCCATAACCCTACTTATTGTTGAAATGTACATTGAAATCCCCTGAAATGTACCAGCTTTTCCAGGAGTCTCCAAAGAACTCTAAAAATGAGTACTTGTATGGTGTTGTATATAGCAATTCTAAACATGCTGTTTTTAGAAATAATGTTACTTTAATCCTGGTAGTCACCAAAACACATCAAGTTAAACACTGTTTGATCCTCTTCCTACTAAAAATGGGTGGGGGGGGGGGGGGGTTGGGAGGTAGATCCTCAAAGAGATAGATACTTTCTTGTTTCTATCCCATTTAATCCATTTTAGTCCAGTCCTTTTTACTATTTACCATTAAAAGACTTACAGCATAAAATATAATTTCCTAGTGATGGATGGATGGATGGACGGATGGATGGATACACAGATTTGAACCAAGGAGCTGGGACTTCTCTAAAGGATGGAAATATGCAGGCCAGGTGGAGAAGAAGGTTAACCCAAACTTTGGGGGCCTCAATTTGAAGACTTGTGAAGCTGTCTGAGGGACTCCCAGGTACATGTTGTTGTTACTGAGCAACCACTAGTCCTCCTGGGCCAAACTAAAAATTCCTATTCAACCTGTTGCTGCTTGCTAAGGAATTTTTCCTGAACAAGTTTGCCAAACCAATCACTACTCAATTTTAGCTTAGACTTAGTTGTTATAATAGAGCAGGAATCCTTGAATCCCTTTTGAAAAGGAAGAGAAGGTCCACACCCTGATATGAAGCCAGGGATCATGAGTGGAGACTCTAAGTGACTTAGGATAAGGTTTCTCTTATGCTAAGAATAACTCAAAAGTAAACATTTTCCAAGGTTAAACTTAGTTGACTTAAATAAGGCAACATCATTCCTACTACCATCTTCTTAACTCTTGGCTCAGGTACAAGGTTGGGATGCTATGCTCCATGTGAATGCTAAGAGAATGCAGTAAAGTTCACTGACTAAAATAGTACCTAAAATCAGATTCACATGTATCTCAATGCATAGAAGCTATACATGTGTCCATTTCCACCAAGTACTATAAGAGGAAAAAAACAATCAAGAAAGCAGTATCAGCAGACAGATTAAGGAAGAAAGGAAGGAAGGGAGGGAAGGAAGGGGTACATGTTTGGCTCAGACTAGGGAGGAGGAAGTAAGAGGGAAAATACTCTTTATCCCAACTGTTCATTTTTAACCAGAAATGTATGCCCAGTTATATCAAAGTCACAAAGAGGAACCAAAGCATTTGCTTGAGCTACCTAAGCCTTTCTAAAAAGTAGATTTAGGGGCACCTGGGTGGCTCAGTCGGTTGAGCAACTGACTTCAGTTCAGGTCATGATCTCCCAGGTCATGGGTTTGAGCCCCGCTTCAGGCTCTGTGCTGACAGCTCAGAGCCTGGAGCCTGCTTTTGGATTCTGTGTCTCCCTCTCTCTCTGTCCCTCCTCTGTTTGCACTCTATCTCTCTGTCTCTCTGTCTCTCTCTCAAAAAAAAAAAAAAATTAATAAGTAAATAAATATTAAAAAAATTTTAAGTAGATTTAAAAACCTAACATCAAAATAATAATCTTTGTAAAATTATCTATAGATTTCAAACAAATACTTCTTAGGTTACTATTATTATTTAAATGCGCCTATGTATGTTGGACTTAGCTGACTACTTGTTTAAATTCTCCTTTTGACTGCACAGTCTAATAGAAATTGCTAGATACAGTGCTTCATCAACTGCTCCAGCACTTACTCTAATCCTCCTTGAACCAGAGGGCACTGGGCCCATTTGGGTGGCCTGATCCTGGTGGTCAGTTTAAAACAGGACCTATTTACAGGACAATAGACAGTATACTACCATGTTATCAGGTAATACTTAAAGCTACCCTTAGCCCTAGAAATGAAACTGCAACCATCATCCCATTAAATCATTTCACCAGGAACAACATCAGATTCGAACTTGTTATCTTTGACCTTGTGCTACCGAATAGATTCTAAATTCAATGCCTATCCCTAGAAAAAGGTGCACTAGTTTCAGGTTCTAATGTGAAAGTGCAGAAGGTCAAGGTTGACCTTCTAACTCTAACCTAACTCCCTGGTGAGTAGGCTCCAGCCTAAAATCTGAGCTTGACACTTAGCTACAAACCTGGCAGAGACCCACATGGGTGACATCACTCAAAATGAGGTCCTCAGCAGCTCTGGAAATATATGGCCTGTCAAAAGGATCCCATTCTTCCAGAAGGGGCAGTTCAGCAAAACAACGAAAGCAAACAAAATTGACAAGGGGCCAAAGAATTCTTAAACCAAACTGAAACTGTATCAGAAGTTGCTTAAACAGGGTAGCTCAAAGAATGTAAAATAAAGCTCCCAGGTTTCATTTCACTGACACAGTGGATATACACCTGAGTGTGTGTGTGTGTGTGTGTGTGTGTGTGTATGTGTGTGTGTATATATGTGTGTGTGTATATATATATGTGTGTGTATATATGCATATATATGTGTATATATATATATACTGAAATATATACATACACATACTGAATTTATTAAAGTAATGTTGAGTACTCACTTAAAGCATTATTTCACTGACACTATCATAAATGTACATAAAATATACCTGGGACAATTTTTAAATTCAGATGCCCTGGCCCCTCTGATTCCATAGCTAGGGGGTGGGACCTAGCAATCTGTAGCTTTACCAAATGCCTCAGGTGATATTTTTGTAATCAGATGAGTTTGGAAAGCAATGATTTAAAGGATTTCTCAGAGATTTCTATTATTAAACACAATATACATAAAGACAATAGTGTATTTATTAGGCACACATGTAATTTAACTTTTTTTTAAGTCAATCCAAATTCTTATCTTATTGTCTAGCGTTTTCTTATTTTTCAATATGTTAATTTTGCCTGTATATTAGTTTACTTCATTGAAGCTACCAAGCTAACCAAAGCAGACTGGAGTGTCTCACTTCCAAACACAGTGGATAAATGTTGTTTCCTAAAGGATACAAGTTTGCACTGGACTAGGGCAAGAGGAAGGCAGGAAAGCAGGGTGAGAGGGCAAGCACCAGCTGTCTTTGGTCCCTCTTCTTCTGTTCCAGTTTCCAGGAATCTTCTAGGATATGTGAACTTATTCATCTCTAAATTAAGGAGTATATAGAATTTAATCCATTGTAGGGAAGAGAACACTAGAGCTTAACCATTAAACTGGTGCTACTTGGGGAAAGAGATAAGGCTGATGCTATTAGCTTATCATTTACTCACCTCTCCATTGCCAGAACCATTTATAATTGCCTATTTTTAAATATACAGATATCTGGACTATGAAGGAGAGAATTGTTAGTTTACTTTATTACCATTATCTCTCTACCTCTCTGATTTACGGGCTCCTTTCTGAATATGCCAAGGACTCTCCTACCTCAGGGCCTTTGCACTTGCTCTTCCATGGACCTGTACTCTTGACCCAGGTATCTCCAGTGCATCTCATCCGAGAGGCCATCCCTGACCACCTTATATAAAATAACTCCCATTATTCTTAATCTCTTCGGTCTGCTTTGCTTTCCTTCATATCACTTATCAACCTCTATTTTGTTATGTATTCCTTCTTGATTGATGGTCTGTTTTTCCCCCCTCTAGAATGTAAGCATCATGAGGGCAAGGACTCTGTTCTATTCACTAGTGGGTCTCAATGCCAGGATCAATGCCTGGCACTCAAGGTACATTTGTCAAATAAATGAATGGTTTTTAGTGGTTTGAGGAAGATATGATTACTTAATGTTTATGATCTTAAAATACATTTTATATAGCCAAATGGAAACAAACATGCATGTATAAAACTAAAGAGTAAAAAATTAATTAAAATGTTTTATCCCATTACTTGAAAGTTTATACCACATGAGATATCTATAACTTTGAGCAATTTCTGTTTCTTTTCTGGAATAATGGCCAGACTCCTTAAACCACATTGAATGCCTAAAAGTAATTGTCCTAGACAAAAACGAGGTGAGTTGGAAGGAGGATTGATATACCATGATCTGATAATACATTATTATATTTTCTTTGTGATTTTTTTAGGCACTTACCAGGTATTGCCTTAATTACAATTATGTCTGCTCACGTCTCACCTTCCACGAGAGTGTAAGCCCCTGGAGGACGTGGCTCACCTTTATACATCTTTTTATTCTCTTATAATGCCTATCTGAATGTGTTGCAAATAGCTGGTAATCAGAAAACATTTGTGTAATGAAAAATACCTGTGGATATCAAAATTATATACATATATATATAATATTGTATCCTCAATATATTTTGTATGTTTTGGCAGCAAAAAAAGTTTCTAAATCTATCATTGCCTTGCTAGAATACACAAGCTTGTTGACAAAGATCATAAATCTTCATAAAATTTAAGAGGGAACAGAGAATCTTCAAATATGTACAAAGACAAGCTGTCCTAAAAATACTTTGTTTTAATTAGTGATAGCATCAACATTACAGGACATAAAAAGCAGAACGTTTCAATCTGAAAAGTCCACAACCATAAAAAAGATGATGCTACTTCAGTTCAGACTTGCTAACTGGAATCATCTTCCTCTGCTAACCAAAAGATTACCTACACTTTGATGGGGTTTATGGGAAAATATCCTGTGTGTATTCTTTTGGGTTACTTCTAGAAAACATGCCTCCTAGGTGGTTTTCCCATGAAGCCGATAAAGCTCAGGCTCCAGGACTCTGCTTGCTGTAGCAGGAAGCCCCAGTAACTCTCTCTTCTGTCCTTTTTCTTAGCGCCCACACCCCGACCCCACGTAACTAACACACACACAAAGGCATAAACTTCAGGCCAGCGAATCCGGGACCCAGCCCTGCCGGTCCTCCGCTAGAGGAGGACATTAAGAAAACAAAGGCTATAGTTCCCAAAATTGATCCCAAGGATCGTTTATTAATTTCAAGCAATTTCTCAATAGCCCAGGCAAAGAGAAGCAATTGGGCTGCAGCAGTTTTTTATGGGCATCCTTCTTACTAGTATTACTTTTCCCAGGCTACAAAATTATGTCTTGGAAACTAGGATTAGATAAAAGCTATTTTCCTTAAATATAAGTAACCCCAAATAGTTATTACCCATAAAAATTAAGTAATGCATTGTGCTGAACTTTTCTCAATACTAAATACATCGTTTCTTGGCGCTAGGTCTAACAGGGCAAAAGAAACATCGACCCGTTTTCATTAGGAACTCATTTTGAGTCATGTTGTAATACACAACTAAGCAGTGCAACCAAATGTTAATCGTGTGATTTAATTAAGGAACTGCAGTAAGTCTTTTCCGACTTGCAACCATTTTTTGACACGAAGATCAAAACAATCCAAAAAGTTCTGCTGTCATCTCCGACTTCTGGCTACTGGAGTTTTCAAGCTCGAGTAGTGACTTCTCAGAGGCTACAGAGAAAACGTGGCGGGGGTGGGTTGGGCAACACTCCTACAATCACACACCTTCCTATCCCTACCCCCATTCCTACCCTCTTCCAGCGTTTGTTTCCAGCAGTTCTTCCCGTCCGCTGTGTAGCCAGCAGTCCGCTTTTCGTTGTTGGGTAAAGCGGTACCAATATCTGGCAGGGTTTTGTTGTTGTTGTTGTTTTGGGTTTTGCTTATTTTTTATTTTTAAGCATGACAGCCTGTGTTGTTCGATAAGCCTACTCTACCAGCGGCTTTACTTTGAAGATGGCCCGCCCCTCCACCTCTGGACAGGTCCTCCGGGCATTCCTGTTGCCCACTCAGGGTCCGTCAGTTTGGGACTGGCCCCGGGCCACGTCAGGAGAGGGTCCGACGGCGTCCCGGCGCCCTGGCCCCGGCGGAGACACCCTCAGGAAGGTCTCCTTGCGGTGGCCACGACACCAGAGCAAAGTTACCAGGCAGCAAGGTGGCCCGTAGGCACTTCCAAGAGGACTCAGCCAGTTCCCAGCCAGGGACGCGCCCGAGAGGGGGAAGGGAGTGTCGCCACTTAATCCCCAGAAAGGCCGCGGGACCCACCTCCGGCTCCCTCCCGCTCCCGCCCTCGGCCCCACCTCCCCCTGCTAAGCACAAAGCCGTCCCCGAGGCGGGGGCCAGGCCTGCGGGAGGCCGCCTGGACGCGACTGGACCGGGCCCGGGGCCCGGCTACCCGCGGCGCGGGCCGCGCAGGCCGCCGATCCCGGGCGAGCCCAGAGTTCCCGTCCCGGACGGAAAGGACGCGCTTGCCCGCCCTGCCTTCGAGGCGCGGGAAGCCGGGCCCCGCCGCCCCGAGCCCTCCGAGCCCCCCAGGAAGGCCCGGCGCGACCCTCGCTGCCCCGCCAGCCACCCCAGAGGTGGCGGCCGCCGGCGTGGAGCGCCAGGGCCCGGCTGGCCGCGCCAGGGCCCGGGGCTCGCAGGGGCGTGCACACGCCGTCCGGACGTGGGTGAATCAAGTCGCAGGCGGCCTTTCCCGCCCCACGGAAGTGCAACATCGGGGCCTCAAATCAATTCCCCTCATTTCCGTAGGGCCCGGTCCTCCCGCACCTGCGGGAGGCGGCCAAACACCGCGGGAGCGTGGGGGAGGGGGACGGGGCGGAGGCTGGAGCCCCGCGACCCCGCGCCTCGCCCCGGCCCAGGGGCGCACACGCGGGCGCGCACACACGCACTCTCCTGCCCCAGTGCGGGAAGATGGCCGTTTCTGCGCCAGGATAAAGGCTCTTTGTTGCGCGCACACAAAAGCGGCCAAGACCCGCTCTTCTCGCAGGCCCTTTGCACACCTCGTAGGAACTCGGCTGAATTTCCAAATGGCCTTAGCAGCCTGAAGCGGCAGGAGCAACTAAAGAGAGGGGGGAATAACAGGCCTCCCGCCCTCATCTACCAAAACCTCTGTCAATATGCAAGTATTCGCCCTGGGAGACGGGAGGTGAGACCATTCGCAAGGGAGGAAGAAAAGAGGAAAACCCACTTTGACTATCAAGGCCCAAAGGGGGTATTAAACATTCACATTCTTGTAGGGTTTCTCCCCTTAACCAGGGTAGAAACACAATCTGGAGAAGTCTGGATACACCAAAAAGAAAAAGAAAAAAGAAAGAAAAAAAAAAAAAAAACAACAATAGCAACTTAAAAAACAAAAACCAAAACATAACAAACCAGTTGCCATCAGCCCAAAGTGGTAGTAGCAGCAGCCGGCGCGTGTGATCCACTTACTTGTCCGACTCTTGTGACATGTTTGATCCAATGAACTCGCTCCCCTTTTCCTGGAGCCTCAGCCTCTGGTGAAACTGGACTTTCAAGTCTGTGCAGGTGAAGGTGTGTGAGAGCGCCCGAGATGGCAGAACAAGAGCTACAGGTAATTCTGCTTTTCCGTCCCCCCTCACCACTCTCGCTCGCTCGCCCGCTCGCGCCCTCACCTAGCCGGAAAGGTGGGATAAGGGGGGGCCCCTCACATGGGGCCCGAGCTCGGAGGCGGCCGGGCGGCGCGGAGTCCTCCTGGAAGGTGGCAATGGGCAGCCACAGAGCGGAAAGTGGCGGACTTGGGCGGCCACAGGTAACTTTCTCGCAAGGAGCTGAATTCTTTCACTAAAGGATACAAGCCCGAGGGACGAGCTGCGCCGTGATTGGCTGCAAAGCTCCCTCAGGTGAGCTGCCATTGGCAGAGGCGCGCTCAGGTAAGGCCCTTCTCCAAGTGCAGGTAACTCACTCCGTAGTTTACCTGAGTGGAGCGGCGGCACGTTTGCAGCCCGTGGGAGCTGAGGGTCATTTGCTAGGAGTAGGCTTCACGCCACGCTTTCCTTCTTCCCGGAGGCCGGCCGCGTGGGGGCGGGGGGGGGGGGGGGGGCGGGAAAAAAAGAAACACTTGCCACCACTAGGGATTGTGGGTCGAACGGAAGGCCTAAAGGAGAGCTGAACCCAGGTACCCCAGGCCAGCCGAACCGGAATCAAATGGGCAGCACAACCGCAGGGCTTTTAACACACACTTGAAGAGGACTTTTGACATTGTCGGAAGAGTGAGGGACTGAAGTTTACTTTCTGCGCCGAGGGGGGAAAAAACACAAAGATTGCCGAGTCTGTTGTGTAATTGCATTTTTAACATTCTTATCCAGAGCAAACACTTTCCGTGTCCCGATGTGTAAAAGATACCAGGTAGATTACAGATTTTCACATAGGTGAGCATCCTTTCATGAGCTGGGCAGATGGCTAGTGGCGTGGTTTTGATGGGGTGAGGAGATTTGGGGTGAATAGACGCCAAGATGGCCCAGGCCTGCCTCTTCGATGGCAACTCTAGTCTGGGATTCCAGAGCTGCAAACAACCACTGAACCCCTTCTGTAAGCCTGTTGTCATTTGACGTTCCCAGGCAGGCATCAACATTTACATTGTAATTCAATAGAAGCAGCGACTACAAAGGTGCTTTATCCTTCCAGCTTAATATGGTTGCTATGGAAACAGTTCAGGATGAAACTGACTTTTTTGTGGTGCTGTTTCTCCTGTTTGGGAACAACACCAATTACCAAAGGTTTAATTTATAACCACTGTTCCTAAAGAAATATTTGTGAAAGTCCTGACAGGAAATCCAGTCCATACATATGAATAGTAAAAATAAAGAGGGCATGGAAGGCATATCCTGTTTTATTTCAAGTTAATACTAGGTTGCCAGAGATGATACGCAACTTCTGTTTTAACCTTTATGGGTCACATATTTCCTGAGAATTACATTATGAGACAAGGTTTGGTTGTTCCCTGTTTCACGCTCAGCAAGTGAATTACAAAATTTTGTTCTTCGTTTTTAACCACAATATAAGCATACACACTTTTTCAAGATAATGTAATATTTTAAGACAATGCAATACCTACCTTTTCCCCACCTTCTTAACCTCCTTTCTAGAGGCATTCACATTCCACTTTTAGCTGTCTCTTTTGTTGCTGACCTCCCCATTTCTTTTTTTTTTTTTTTCAAGATTTTAAGTAATCTCTATACCCACCGTGGGGCTTGAACTCACAACCCCCGAGATCAAGAGTCACACGCTCTTCCGACTGAGCCAGCCGGGTGCCCTGACCTCTCTGCTGCTAAGTGATTTATACTGCTGTCTTTTGATTTATCATTTTAGATGTGGTGCTTTGTGCACCTGTTGCCTTTAGATAAGGATTTAGCTCTTTCAAAGCCCAGAATCTCCCCTTCCGCTGTTCTTCCAACATAGCTCACTCACAGTTGAGGGCCACTAAGTAGCTGATGACTGTGCAAATACCAGTCACAGCAGAGCCAATTAGTGTACTGTGGTTGTTTTCTTTCTTATACAGCCTTTAATCTGTTTACCTAGTTTGTTATGCACGTGTTCTTATATTTTTTCTACAACGTATCAAATGACTATCACATTTATCTTCCAAATGATCAATCCCATTTCCACCCCTCCCCCCCCAAAAAAAAATTCCTCCAAAAGTTCACTGTCCTCCTGCTCCAAAGAAGATGAATTCCTCTCAGGACCCACTGGTCAGCTGTCATCCCGGGACATTCCTTCATCTCCAGAGCAAAAACCCCATTTCTCTGTCCTACACCTTCTTTCTTGGTTACCACTTCATTTTCATGGCACATGTTCCAGCCACAAACCAAGAAAAGGTCCAAAAGGTAAAACTTGAAATGGCTGTGTTCAACCCATACTTTATTTTTTTTTTAATTTTTTAAATGTTTATTTATTTTTGAGACAGAGAGAGACAGAGCATGAACGGGGGAGGGTCAGAGAGAGAGGAAGACACAGAATCCGAAGCAGGCTCCAGGCTCCAAGCTGTCAGCAAAGAGCCCGAAGCAGGGCTCAAACCCATGACCTGGGACTCACGGACTGTGAGATCATGACCTGAGCCCAAGTCGGAAGCTCAGCCGACTGAGCCACCCAGGCGCCCCTCAACCCTTACTTTAGATGGAAAGTTTGAACAAGTGTAGGATTCTAAGTTGAAATTCTTCATTAATAAGTTGATAAAAATGTGCTCTTTTATCTTCTAATATCCAGTGTTTCTGTTGAAAATTCCAATGGCATCCTGGTTCCCATTTCTTTGTGGCCAGGAATTTTTCTTTCTAGAAACTTGTAGAATAGTCTCTTTGTTTCTAATATTTTGAAATGTCATAATTATGCTCCTTAGTTCTCTAGCATTCTAAAATTTCACCGCGTTGAAGGCTTTCATCAAATGTTGCAAACCGTTGACTCTCCTTTCATACTTAAGAATGAGGTCATAAAACCCCACCAGAAACTATGTGTGAGGATGGGAAGGAGTGGGCGTGCTGTATGGTGATCAGGTGGAGGCTGTTTATTCTATAGGCTCTTCCCTTTTCAGCTCTTTAGTTTCTCTGGAGAAGTATCTGCAATCTCTTGCCTGAAGTGACATTCACCTGGCTGCCAATATTCTGGAAGCAGTTCGGGGTTGGGGGGGAAGCCCAGGTGAGTCACAGCTTACTATGCAGTTTTTCATATTCCTTTCTTTCCTGTAGGTGCCTTACTCCTGCCTTTCTTCATGCCTGGTGTCCAAGTCTCTCTGCTGTTTCTCCAGCTGGAGGTAATCACCCAGCTGCAAGAAATGGGACAGGGGACCTGAAGGCCTAACAACTCCAAATGCCCACATTCACTCAGGCCCCAGCCTCTCACCTCTTCCTCACTTCTGGGATGCTGGGACCTCTCATCAGCATTTTCCTCTGCTGATCTCTGGACCCAAGGCACTCGGAAGCACAGTAGCATAATCTGGGCTTTTTCTGTACTGACCTCTAGGAAGACATGCGAGTGTAGCTTTTGCTGTTCTCTTAAAGCGGTTCCTACTGTTACATCCACGCCGTCGCCCAGAATTGTACTGAAATATCTTTTGCAGATGACCCTTCCTTCATCCCCTTTGTTCCCATGTATTTATTTTTTATGTCCCTTTACTGTCCTTTTTAGGAGACAATGAAGATAAACAAGTGTGAGTCCATCTGTCATCTTTAATTTGCAGCTACTTAAAAAATTATCCAAGGGGCGCCTGGGTGGCTTGGTCGGTTAAGCGTCCGACTTCGGCTCAGGTCATGATCTGACGGTCCGTGAGTTTGAGCCCCGTGTCGGGCTCTGTGCTGACAGTTCAGAGCCTGGAGCCTGTTTCAGATTCTGTGTCTCCCTCTCTCTCTGCTCCTCCCCAGTTCATGCTCTGTGTCTCTCTGTCTCAAAAATAAATAAAAGTTAAAAAAAAAAATTAAAAAAAAATACATTAAAAAAAAAATTATCCAAAAGCTTTTATCAAACTGTCCCAAATTTCTTGGTGCAGACAAAACCGGCATTTATGGCCAAACCTTTCTTTTTATTGGTCCGTGATGGTCAAGATTCCTTTCTTCTTCTCCAGATTTCTTCCTTCTTCTTCTCCTTTCTTCTTCTTCTTCTTCTTCTTCTTCTTCTTCTTCTTCTTCAGTCCCCAACCTAGTGATTGTTTATATAATGGCTGACGACTGTCTTTACTCGGAACAATTAAGCACATCAAAAAAAAAAAAAAAATGAACCTGCTATTTGCCAAAGTACACGTCACAGACTTCCAAGTTTCAGCACAGCGTAGAGCTTTGGTTGTCACTTTAGGTGGCAGCAACCAAGTAAATTTCCAGATAAAAAGCTAGTGATAAAAGGGTATTGCTTTTACACCAAACCATTTCATTTATAAGATTAAAGTTGTAGTTAAATTCCCAGCCAAGAAACATGGAATTGTTTATTTTTTTATTAGTAATCTTTAGCACGTGTTATGACAGCTAATCACATTTTCCTAAAGTAAAACGTTTAGTATTTGATACTAAATTGTTGTTTCATTATGGTGAGTCTATTACAGTGAGACTTTGGGAGAAGGATGCCCCTTCTGCAGCATCTGGGCAGAAATACCGAGTTTTCAAGGGCTACGGTTCTCGTCAGACAAGTCTGGCTGCTGCTTGTTGGCCCCCTACACGTTACCATACACGGGCCACTACAGCGTGTCTGTCGTTGAATCTGTTGCAGAACCGTGTTTTGCACTATAAAAACCCGAACTTGTTTGATTGGCTCTTATCCCCAAGAGGAAACCTTGGGAAGAATGAAAGGTACCCTGGATGCCTACATTTGAAATCAACGTATAGATTTATAACTTAACCAACTGAGCGGTAAATAGCAGTTTTCTTGCAGTTTGGGGGCCACTTCTGTTTTTCCTAGTTGCATGGATATGTATATCTGCATCGACATTTACTCCTTCTGTGAAGGCTCTTGGATTAGTGGTGTGGAATTCAGCTAATAGTCAGCTGGGGTTCGCATACTTCCTTCAGGAGAGAACTGTTTCCTGGGCTGGCCATTAGTAAAACTCGTGGTCCTGTTAAAACAGGGTGCACTGAATACATGTGTTTACTTCTTCCTGCAGTCCCACTGATAGAGGAGTAAGAGAAGAGACGAGGAGGTTAAAGATGGCAACAAAATCGGGGAAGTGGGACGTGACGGCAGGAGGAAGAAGTGACTTGGCTGAGCTGAGAAGAAGGATGACCCTGAGGAACTAGCCTGACTAGTCGGTAGGACCTCATAAGGCAGAGCAATCAAATTTCCAGTTATCATTGAAGGTGGGAGTGAGCGGTAGGGCTGAAACCAGAGGGACTGATTCAAAATCTGGATACAAATCTGTTAGGACCCTAGGTCCCCACCCCCACCGGCATAATCAAGCTCCCATCTGTATTGGTTTCCTAAGGCTGCCATAACAAAGTACAACAGGCTGTGTGGTTTAAACAACAGAAATTTGTGTTGCATGGGTGGCTCGGTCAATTAAGCGTCTGACTCTTGATTTCTGTTCAGCTCACAGTCGGTCGGTCAGTAGGTCAAGCCCCATGTTGGGTTCCCTGCTGAATGTGGATCCTGCTTGGGATTGGGATTCTCTCTTGCTCTCTCTCTCTGCCCCTCCCGCATTCGTGCTCACTCTCTCGCTCTCTCAAAATAAACATTTAAAAAAATATTAAACAACAGAAAATTATTTTGTCACAGTTCTGGAGGCTGGAAGTCCAAGATTCAAGGCTTGTCAGGGTTGGCTTCATTCTAAAGCCTCTTTCCTTGGCTTCTACATGGCTGCCTTCTGGCTTTGTCCTCAAATAGTCTTGTCATTGTGAATGTACATCTGAGTCCTAATTTTCTTTTCTTTTCTTAACTTTTTTTTTAAAAAAGATTTTATTGTAAGTAATTTCTACACCCAAAGTGGCGCTCGCACAACCCGACGATCAAGAGTCGCACGCTCCACCAACTGAGCCAGCCGGTTTTCATAAGGCATTAGTTGTAATGGATTAGGACCCAGCCGTATGATCTCATTTTATGTTAATTGCCTCTTTAAAAGCCCATCTCCCAACACAGTCACATTCTGAGGCACGGGGGGTTACAGATTCAGCACATGAATTTAGGGGAGACACAGCTCAGCCCACAAACCCATCCCTCTTCCATGGCAGGAGACAGAAGTGTCAGACTGAACCTGGAAGACTTGAGGCTTGGGTACATCAGTCATCAAGAGTGAGGCATTGGACTGAATAGCCAGGGGAGTAAGTGAAAGACCATATGCTAATTAGGGAGATACCATCTCCTGGCTCTCTCCACCTAGCTTAGGGAACCTGGCGCAAAGCTTATACCACCACCACCCATGCCTGCCTTCCATCAGTCAACAAGTCCTGTCCTCACCCAGGCAACTTGTAATAAGCTTTTTATGCCATGCTCTTAAGTATAAATATGAGGTCAATGATTGCCACACCTTTGAGAAAAAAACCCTCCAAAATGGAGTATAAAGGCCAGAGCAAAAATGTAATTAAGAGAGTGATTTTGGAGTGCCTGTGTGGCTCGGTCGGTTAAGTGTCCGACTTGGGCTTGGGTCATGATGTCGAGGTTTGTGAATTTGAGCCCCGCGTTGGGCTCTGTGCTGGCAGCTCAGAGCCTGGAGCCTGCTTCGGATTCTGTGTCTCCTTCTCTCTCTCTCTGCCCCTCCCTGACTCATGCTCTGTCTCTGTCTCTGCCTCTGTCTCTCTCTCTCAAAAATAAAAAACATTTAAAAAAATAAAATAATAAAAAATTTAAAAAAGAGTGATTTTGAGGAAAACAGTACCATACAGGGATGGGATAAAGATTATATAATTAATATATAAGATATTACAGTCATGAAACAAGAAGAGCATACTATTTAAAAGCAATGAAACGATCATCAGAACCAAAATGAGTTTGCAGACGTTAAAAATGTAAAAGCTGAAATAGAGCCTTTTATGGTATATTTGAAGACAGAATCTAAGAAACCTCCCAGAAAATAGAATAAAAAGACAGCAAAATAGACAATACAAGAGAAAAAGATAAGAAAATTGCAAGAAGGGTCAGGAAGATCTAATATGTGACTAACAGGTGTTTCAGAAAGAAAAAAATGGAAAAAAATGTTGGGGAGAGAACTTTTAGAGGAAAGATAAAATACTATTTTTGAGAACTTAAGCATTATGAACCTTCTGATTGATCTGACCATGTAGTGCTCAGTACAGTGGATTCTAAATGATGTAAATTGAGGCAATTATGATTAAATTTCTGGGCTTACCTTTCCAGAGGGTAAAAATAAAATGAAATGAGCAGGGAAACAACTCAGACATAAAGGATCAAGAATCAGAATATATTAGCTTTCTCAACAATACTGCCAGCTTGAAGATATTAAAAGCAATACCTCTGAATACTGAATTCTATGCCTAGACAAGTTATCAATGAAGAATAAAAGTAGAATAAAATTCCATTTCAGAAATGCAAAGTCTCAAAAGTGCCTCCCATGGACCCTTTCTCAGAAACATAGTGAATAATGTGCTCCGTTAGGAATTAGGAGAACAAGGCAGAACCAAGAAAGAGATGGTCTTGAGACTCAGAAAACAGAAAAGGCAATTAGAGGGAGGCCAGAATGATGGCTTTGTAGCAGACTCAGAGAGACTGTCTTTCAACAGAGGTCTCTGGGTGACAGTAGGGGGTAGAATCCAATGATTGCATTTAACATTGTGGAAAGTTGTATTGAGAAATTCTTTTGAGGGGGAGGAAAGTCTTAGCAATAGGTACAAAGGAAACTAAGTAGACAGTTAACATTCAGTAGGTCCAGGGGGAAAGAAATTATATTATATAAGAATGGAAATTCGATCATAGTAATCTTAGTATGTACTTGGCTTGACAGCAGATAATAATCATATGATCATAATAATGGAATTACTGAATGATAATGTATTAAAACGGGTGATAAAACTCAATCGGGAAGGAGGAAGACCATAGTGTCTCACGGGTGAGGAGGAAGTGGAATGTTGTGGCAGAGAGTGATGTCATCTACCATCATAGAAAGTCAACAGTTGTTGCCTAAGTCTCATAAATCAAAACCTAGCGACATAAATATTAACAGTGGCTTTAGGGGCGCCTGGGTGGCGCAGTCGGTTAAGCGTCCGACTTCAGCCAGGTCACGATCTCGCGGTCCGTGAATTCGAGCCCCGCGTCAGGCCCTGGGCTGATGGCTCAGAGCCTGGAGCCTGTTTCCGATTCTGTGTCTCCCTCTCTCTCTGCCCCTCCCCTGTTCATGCTCTGTCTCTCTCTGTCCTAAAAATAAATAAACGTTGGATAAGTTTAAAAAAAAAAAAAAAAACAGTGGCTTTAACAGAAAGCTTTAAAATTTTGCTTTCTTCACCTTAATTTTTTTAAGTTTTTTTATTTTGAGAGAGAGAGCGAGCGAGCAGGGGAAGGGCAGAAAGAAAGAGGGAGAGAGAGAATCCCAAGCAGGCTCCGCACTGTCAGCACAGAACCCGAGGTGGGACTCATTCTCACAAACCGTGAGATCATGAGCTGAGCTGACATCCAGAGTTGGTCGCTTAACCAGCTGAGCCACCCAGGCGCCCCTAGTTTTATTCACTTTAAAAAATAAAAGATCTGAAAGTTAACAGCTGCTCGCTTCAGTTCTGATGCTTAATTCTGGCATCTCTGAGATCCTCTGGGTCTTTTTCTGGTGGACACAGATGATCTCTTCAACTTTAGCCATTGCATCTATGTTTAAGGCAGTAAGAAGGGGAAAGAGACGGTGTCAGCTTCAGCTATGCCATCAGTCACGACAGCAATTCCAGCACTGATGTTAGAAGCCTCCAGTGCCTTCATGTCCTCGCCCAGAACTGGGGTCCCACAGTCACCTCCTTCTGCGAGAGTGGCTGGAAACATGGGTATCTAGCTTTCCCAAAACCTCACGTGAACGCAGGCAAGAAAGGAAAAATTGGAAATGTATTCAGGGTCAGCCAATCGGCATATTGTTTAGAAATGCGGAAGTAAATGTTAGCATTTTAGAAAGAAAGCTCATTAAATAAGATCACCTCTTAGGAGCGGGATTGGGCAGTAGAGTGAAAGTGAGGCATGGATTGGTATTTTTCAATAGCAATACTATATTCTACATTATCAGTTGATGTAATTATTTGACTTTTAAACCGATGGATATAGTTTTACACACATCTACAACTTATACACATACACCTACATGCTTATATGATTTTAATCAAAATAAACTTTGAAAATAAAAGCACGAATTGCAAACATACCATGTTCCCTCTTGCCCAGGGACTTTGCATTTACTATTCTATCTCCCTAAACTTTTGCTGTCTTTTCTCTCTCTAATCTGACTAGCTCCTAACTTCCCCTCAGATCAGTGCTTAATCATCTCATCCTCAGGGAAGTCTCTCTGGCTCTTCCAGATTAGAAATAGGTATATTGGGAAGATACATTTCTCCATTATTGCTGTAGAAACATGCTCCTCTTCCTGAAAGCACCTGCCACAGTTACTTGAGGGGCGTTTGATCATTGACCATCCCCCTTCACTAGACTCTAAGTTCCAGGAGGACAGAGATTATGCCTATTAATAGGCTCATCATTGTTTCCCCAGAGCTTAACACCTTACCTACCATTTAGTAAAGATGTGATGAGTGAAAGAATGACCGATACTCAGAATCATGAGCATCCTTCCCTTTCTAGAATTATTCCATGGTTGAGGGATTTCAGCTGAGGGAAACACCAAACTGAGCACCTTCACCAGCAATGTTGAATAAATAAATGAATTCCATGAGCATATATGGAGTACCTTCCATATTCCAGGTGCAGAACTGGGTTCCTCATTTAAGCTTCAATAGTACTTTATGAGATAGGGAATTACAACAGTTAAGAATGCTTTCAACCACGAGCCAAAGAGAAGCCAGCTAGCAGGGGTTTTTACCCAAGAGTGGTTAATTTATCTTACACGACAAGAAGTTAGGATGAACAGGAGGATGCACTTGCTGGTATTAGATTGGCAACTCCATAACTCAGAGGTCTAGGTCAGTGTCTTTGTGCTTATCTACCTCTCAGGTAAAAAGTATCATGTCTTCACACAGCTGAACTTAAAACCGAGGTAAAGGTAGACAAGGCACTCACTTCAGGCAATGAAAATCTTTCCCAGGATCCCCCATCAAATTTTACCTTATATCTCATTGGTCAGCACTGGGTCACATGACCAGTATAGAAGAGGAGCTGGATCCACCTTGGATCCATCAGGAGCTGAATCAAGGAATCTCCACTCAACATTTGAACATGTAAAGGTTATTTTAGCAAGAAAGAAATGAAAGACTGGCCTTTGGTTAAAAAGAAAAAAAAAAAAAAACCCAACGGATACCACAGTACTGATAGCTTCATAATCCAGATGGTAAATTTGACCTTCATTTTGGATCAGGTAGGTAGCAGATCTGGGATTCAAATCTAGATCTGCCTGATTCCAAAGCCTGCACCTTGCCACTTCCTAGCCTTGAATGTGAAGAAGTTCTTCCTGTATCAAAATGTGGTAGTTTTTGTCAGGAATGACTTCGTAGAAGACAAATACTTTAGGCAAGGTTTTGAAGAAAATAACACAAATTGATCTGATGGAGAAAGTGAGAGGATAGTTGTAGGGTATTAATACTTTCACTCTCATTAAAAAAAAAATGGTTTTCATGTATCCCACTGACCATTAGAGCATCTCTTCCTATTTGGGGAATTGTTATTGCTTTGATGGTCTAAATGAACTATAAATAAACTGAAAAGAGGCGACATTTACCCAAGGGAAAATGCCAAAATGAGAACCCAGAGACCATGGCTAGGGCTATAGCAGAACAGAATGTTCTCTCTGAGATTTTTAATGAGGCATGCTCACTGTTGATGCTTCGATATACTCTTGAAAACGTCTGTACCTGGGAAAACATGTTCAAATAACCCAATATCATGACTGTCCCTTCCCTGTTTGAAAACCTTAAGCAATTCCTCAGCACACATACGGCAATCTAATCAATCTAACCTAACCTAATCTAATCTATGAATTGAGAACTACCCCAATCTAACTCCAATTGCCTGAATCCAGCCCCGCTGGTCTTCTGCTAAGGACGCCCAAGCTGAATGTGGTCTGACATGAGATCTGCAGGGCTACAGACCAGAGGGGACTGTCCTTGTCTAAGCCTTGGAACTGCGAAATAGAAGTATGAGCAGAGCCATAAACCAGGAATGAAAATGAGGAGGTGGAGCAAAAATGCCAGAAAGGGTATTTGGAGGAAACTTAAATGGGCGTAAAGGTGGTAAAACTAAGCCATGGATCTAGGATATCAAGCCAAGACATATGCATGATGTGTCTAGCTTGATATCCCAACCCAGCTGGGAGCATTGAGATTCAGACAGTAGAAAATTTAGGACAAGTGTCTGTAGCATTTGCTCAATAGGAATGATTTGCTTTTATTATCTGCCCTGATCTTGATACAGCTCCCTCCGTCCCCTGCATCACATGATCTCACCTCTTTCTGGGTGGTTCGGGCAGAAAGCCCTGAGCTTTTCCAGAGTACTGTGGAAGATAGTAGGCAGGTCTCCGTAGCTGGTCGATGCCCTTCTCAACATACTAGGTTTTGGAGAAAACCAGAGCATAGTATGGTTATCTCTGTCCTTTTTCCATATCCAGTTGTAGAGTGTCAGGCAGAGATGTGCATGAAAAGAGGAGGAGCAGGTGAGTAAGTCTAGATGGTCCGGCCCAGCAGGAAGGGGATGGTAATGAGCTCTTGCACTAGAGGCAAAAGCCACATACAGGAGGGCTTCTGAGGCCATGACTGGTCCCCATGTAGTATTTTTCCAGGTTAGAAGAGGGTAGATTTGCCAGGAAGAGAGCCCTATAGTATTTTGCCCAGTTCTTCTGTTCTCCCTAATTCTTAAGGCCAGTTGTCATATATCATCAGAAAATTTCTTGAAAATCTCTGATCTCTACCTCCTTCTGGCTCCTGTGGGATATTAAATGCTAGAAATGCACTAAGGCCGGGGCACGTGGGTGGCTCAGTCGGTTAACCCTCTGACTTCAGCTCAGGTCATGATCTTGTGATTTACAGGTTCGAGCCCCGCGTCAGGCTCTGTGCTGACAGCTCAGAGCCTGGAGCCTGCTTCGGATTTTGTGTCTCCCTTGCTCTCTGCCCCTCCCCACTCATGCTCTGTCTCTCCTACAAAAATAAATAAACATCAAAAAAAAAAAAAAAAGAAAAGAAAAGAAAAGAAAAGAAAAGAAAAGAAAAGAAAAAGAAAAGAAAGAAATGCACTAGGGCCTTGCTTCATAAAGTGGACACACAGATTAGTAATTTTGGAATAACCTGAGGACTTATTAGGAGTACACAGTCTCAGGCTCCTGAATTGAATCCACATTTTAACAAGATTTATATGCACATTAATATTTAAGGAGCACTTGTTTAGAGGATGGAGATACAGCCATGAGTGGAAGCCATATCTTTTGGGGGTTCAGGGTAAAGAAATATAGTTGATCCTTGAACAGCACAGAGATTAGTGGTGCCTACTCCCTGTGCAGTTAAAATTCACGTATAACTTTTGACTTCCCCAAAACTTTACTAACAGCCTACTGTTGACCGAAAGCCCTACCTGTAACACAAACACATGTTTTGTATGTTATACATGTTATATGCTATATTCTTACAGTAAGTTAAGCTAGAGAAAAGAAAATGTTATTAAGAAAATCATAAGGAGAGTTAATACATTCAGAGTACTATACTGTATTTATCAAAGGGGCGCCTGGGTGGCTTAGTCATTTGAGCGTCTGACTTCAGCTCAGGTCATGATCTCACGGTTTGTGAGTTCAAGCCATGCATCGGGCTTTGTGCTGACAGCTCGGAGCCTGGAGTCTGCTTCGGATTCTGTGTCTCCCTCTCTGCCCCAACCCACTCGCCTTCTGTCTCTTTCTCGAAAATAAATAAACATTAAAAAAAATTTTTTTTAATTTGCCTAAGACGGACCTGTGCATTTCAAACCTGTGTTGTTCACACGTCAACTGTGTAAGAGATTGCCTTAAGTACATTGTAACCAGTGGGCCAGGTCTGTTGCCGCAGCAAAGATTCCCCTTCAGAACTCACTTGAGATTATCGATGGATGAAACTAACATGATGAATGGCTAATCGAAATTTAGAATGAGCTATTAGGTGGTCACCACCTAAACCATTGGTCGGTCTTAGCATTACTAAAAGTAGGACCACCAGACACTGTGGGCCTACTGAGGTACAGTGCTACAAAGTCTATGACACCACTTTTGAGGTGTTATTGCCTACAAATGAAGCGGAGTCTCATCAAGCCTCAGGAAATAAGGAAGAGCGGGAAACGAATGTTTCCAGGAAGCCAAATAGACAAATCTCGACCACTTCTTTAAGAAGTAGGCTTCCTTATTGCAACAAGTCCATGATGTGGAAAAAAAAAAAAAATTGTGGGGTGGAGAGGGGAGGAATCTGCATTAACGCAGATTTAAAGGACAAGCAACTGAATGTGATTTGTGGACCTGGTTTGGATCTTGATTTAGACAACTAACGTTTCAGAAATGTATAGGGAGATATGTAGAGGTGCAATTATCCGAAATTTGCTTTAAAATAGTTCAAAAGAAGGGGGAAATAGAAGAGGTAAAGCAAATGTGGCAAAATCTTTCATGATTATTAAATTTAGGTGAATGAGTAGAAGAGGATTCATTGTATTGTTTCTCATCTTGCTGTGTGAGTTTAATTTCTTTTTATCAGCAAAACATTCTTTTAAAAAGCAACAAAATCCAGAACTCAATTTCCATATTTGTCCATCTGCTATGCTGCAGGGAAGGGTGTGGACAGGTCTCAGAGGTGGGCATGAGGGTTTGAAACAAGTCTTTCAAGAACCAGCATATGTGAAACTAGCTCGGGTCTCCATGCTTCATGGGCCCCTGAGTGGATGACAGCTTGGGAAGTCTGCGTGTGTGTGCGTGCATGTGCACAGGCATATGCATGGGGGGGGGGGGAGCGGGGGGGGGGGGGGGCCACTCAATTTGAAAATAGGACAGTTAAACAAAAAATGATACAACTCTCCTGGGGGCCAGTGAGAACTAAGCTAAGGATGAAATTTCTAAGGCTCGGGTTTGCAGCAGGGAATTCCTTTCCCAAGATATCAGATAATGTCCAAACCAAGAAAACAAAGGGAGCAGAAAGAAAGTGGGTGAGAAGTCAGTTTCCCTAAAGCCAGGGAGGTCCCCTCTGAAACAAAGACACCTCATGAATTAATATAGGCAAATTCATGGTCAGGCCCTGGAGTCAGAGATGAAGAGAAGGAGAAAACAAGACTTGGGGAAAATAAGGCATTGCTTATATCCATGGGGAACCAGGTATTGGCTTATCCCAGCTCCCTGGATCAAGAGAGAAAGGACATCAACTGACTTTTCTCAGTCTTACCTTCTAACAGTCTCCTTCATCAACTCTGCTCCAGGCAAACTGCTGTGCACATTATGGCCTAGATCCTCACTGCATTTTCCAGTTGCACTTTTTTTTTAATTTTTTAATGTTTATTTATTTTTGAGACAGGGAGAGACAGCATGAACGGGGGAGGGTCAGAGAGAGAGGGAGACACAGAATCGGAAACAGGCTCCAGGCTCTGAGCTGTCAGTGCAGAGCCTGACGTGGGGCTCGAACTCACAGACCGTGAGATCATGACCTGAGCTGAAGTCGGATGCCTAACCGACTGAGCCATCCAGGCGCCCCTCCAGTTGCACTTTAACTGAAATACCTTAAGACTGCCCGTGTAGGGGTACCTGGCTGGCTCTGTCGGCAGAGCATATGCAACTTTTGATCTTGGGGATGTGAGTTTGAGCCCCACATTGGGCACAGAGGCATAGAGATTACTTAAAATTAATTAAACAGAGGGGCGCCTGGGTGGCTCAGCCGCTTAAGCGTCCAGCTTCGGCCCAGGTCATGATCTCGCGGTTCACGGCTTTGAGCCCTGCAACAGGCTCTGTGCTGATAGCTCGGAGCCTGGAGCCTGCTTCTGATTCTGTGTCTCCGTCTCTCTCTGCCCCTCCCCCACTCATGCTGTGTCTCTCTCTCAAAACTAAACATTAAAAAATATGTTTTTAATTAATTAATTAGGGGCCCCTGGGTGGTTGAGTCTGTTGAGTGGCCAACTCTTGATTTTGGCTCAGGTCATGATCTCAGTTGGTGGGTTCCAGTCCCGCCTCCAGCTCTGTGCTGATGTTGTGGAGTCTGCTTGAGATTCTCTCTCCCTCTCTCTCTGCCCGCCCCCCTCTCAAAAACAAATAAATAAACATTTTTTAAAAATGAATTAATTTTTTGAAAAGTCTATTTATTTACATTGGAGAGAGAGAGAGAGAGAGAGAGAGAGAGAGAGTGTGGACACACGTGCACGGGATCAAGCAGGGAAGAAGCAAGAGAGAGGGAGCACAAGCAGGCTCCACACCGTCAGCACAGAGCCCAAGGCAGGGCTCGATCTCACAAACCATGAGATCATGGCCTGAGCCAAAATCAAGAGTCAGATGCTTAGCTGACTGAGCCACCCAGGTGCCCCTAATTAATTAATTTTTTAAAAAGACTGTCAGTGTAGGAATAAAAAGAGAAGAAGGAAGAGGAACGGTGATTGCTCTTTACTTTAAGGATTTTAAAGAAATAGGCTTCTTAGGCTTCCACCAGGATCATAAATAGTCCAGAAGGAAGGGATCCCGAGAAATTATCCCCACATCTTAGATTTAATCTTGCTTTTTTTCTCATTCTGTCAGTTGCTGCGACATTATTTTCTGCAACAATAGTGTGCTCAAAGTCAGAGCTGCCTGTATTCTTACTGCATGTAAGGCATTAATAGGCAATTCTCTGCTTTAAAAATGCCTTTGACATTTCAACAGAAATAACTCATAAAAACTGACAAACAGTTTTAGGAGTTCTGTTAGTATTTTTCAATACGTGAGCATTTTTAAGTGAAAATGGGATGTTAGTTATTGTTATGTAATAAACCAGGCCAAAATATAGTAGGCTAAAACCACAAACATTATCTCACTTGATTTCTGAAAGTTAGGAATCCATAAACAGGGCTGCTGGGTGGTTCTGGCTCAAGGCCTTTCATGATGTGGCAGCCAAGCCATGCTCTGGGTCTGCAGTCATCAGAAGGCTAGAGGATCTCTTTCCAAGTTCACTCACGAGGTTGTGCCATAGACTGTCGGGTGGAGGGCTCAGTCACTTGTCATGTGAATCTCTCCACAAAAATGTCTGAATATCCTCAGGAAATGACATCTGGTTTCCCTAGAACAAGTGACAGAGAGAGAGAGAGAGAGAAGGAGAGAGAGAAGGAAACAGAAGCCTCATCATCTTTTATAACCTCATTCTGGGAGTGGGGTATACCATTCCTGCTGCTGTATTCTGTTGGTCACACAAATCAGTCTTGATGCATTGTGGGAGAGAACAACACCAGGGTGTGAATATCAGGAGATGGGGATCGTTGGAACCGTCTTAGACATTGCCTTCCACATACGGGTCATTTTTAAAGCTTAAGGAAAAACAAACTTGAAAAACGAATGGACAGAGTAGACCCACATACCTTCACTTATGACAAAGCTATATGCAGTGTGGTAAGGATAGGACAGTCTTTTCAATAAAAGAATCTGGGCTAATAGGATATCTAAATTAAGAAAGAAAGGAACTTCCTCCGTACTTCACACAAAACAAGTTAATTCCAGGTGGATTATAAACTTATTATAATTTTTAATGTTTTTAATTTTTTAATGTTTATTTTTGAGAGAGAGAGAGAGAGAGAGAGAGAGATTGAGTAAGTGGAGAAGGGGCAGAGAGAGAAGGCGACACAGAATTTTAAGTAGGCTCCAGGCTCTGAGCTGTCAGCACAGAGCCTGACTCAGGACTCGAATTCATGAGCTGAGCGATTGTAACCTGAGCCAAAGTCGGTCACTTAACTGACTGAGCCACCCAAGCACACCTTTTTTAAAATTTTTAAAATGTATTTATGTTTTTACTTTAGAGAGAAAGAGAGCACAAGCAGGGGGAGGAGCAGAGAGAGAGTGAGAATCTCAAGCAGGCTCCACACTCAGCATGTGGGGCTCAATCCCATGACCCTGAGATCATGACCTGAGCTGAAATCAGGAGTCAGTCGGACACTCAGGTGACTAAGCCACCCAGGCACCCCGATAGATTGTAATTTTAAATGTTAAAAGTAAAATCATAAGCCTTCCAGAAGATAACACAGAAGAATACCTTCATGACCTTGGAGTAGGCCAAAAGAAAAAAAAGAAAGAAAGAAAAGGAAAGAAAAAAAGAGTGAAAGAGAAGAAGAAAGACTTGTACAAATCCATAAGAAAAAGGCAATCTAATGGGAAATGATCCAATAAATTTGAATAAGCAATTCCAAAAAGTGGATATTTAAATAATCAAAAAACATAAAAAATATACTAAAAAAAATCCCTTGTTTTTAATTTATTAAAACAAAGGCTTGTAAAAAGTTTTATCATGTGTGATAAAACTTACCAAATCAGTTTTATAGGAAAGCTTAAAATGTTCTATATGTCTCTTAAAAGTAGTTTTCATTTTGGATTCTGTAATATTATATTTTTCTACAACAATTGAAATATTTTTTTTCCTGGCTGTTATATTTTAGCCCAAGACATTTTGCCTTTCTAATGTGACTGTATATTTCTTATTTCGGCTGTTAGCTGTGTTCCCCAGTTGGTAAGATTCACAAGTACCCCCCAGTCTACAGAACCTGAACTTCTCCAGTTTAGAAAATAGAAACAGAGAGAATGGGCAGATTCAGAGGGAAAGAAAAATTAAGGGAAAGAAAGTCTGAGAGTGGAATTCGCCAGCTTGGAATCTGGGAGAGAGTGCTGGTGAGTCACCAGGTGCCTGGGTTGCCCCAGAGGCAAAATGCAAAATGGGTTCTTAGCTGGGATAGGCTCACCATGCCTACCCCCTTCTGTTCCCTGCTCTAAGCATCTCAGCCCCGTGAAAGGAAGACAGCCTGTCCCAAAGAGGGGCCCCAATCCTGGCCCCCACAGATTTCATGACAAAGATAGTCTGTGCCCAACCACATCAGGAGCTCCTTAATGCCTCTGGTAATAGGCAAACTAGCAGCCCTTGGGGAATTAGGGAGGATTCTGACCAAAAAACAAATATATTTTGTTGATATGCTCAGTGATTCTTTTTGACGTGAGGCAGTACTTTTTTAATTAAAAAATTAATTAATTTTTTTTAATTTTTTTTTTCAACGTTTATTTATTTTTGGGACAGAGAGAGACAGAGCATGAACGGGGGAGGGGCAGAGAGAGAGGGAGACACAGAATTGGAAACAGGCTCCAGGCTCTGAGCCATCAGCCCAGAGCCTGACGCGGGGCTCAAACTCACGGACCGCGAGATCGTGACCTGGCTGAAGTCGGACGCCCAACCGACTGCGCCACCCAGGCGCCCCAAAAATTAATTAATTTTTAAAAAATTTAGGTGCTCAGTTGGTTAAGTGTCCAACTCCTGATTTTGGCTCAGGTCATGATCTCACGGTTCGTGAGTTCAAGCCCTGCATCAGGCTCTTTGCTGATGATGTGAAGCCTGCGTGGGATTCTCTCTCTCCCTCTCTCAAAAATAAATAAATAAACATTAAAAAATGTTTTTTAACTGAAATTTCACATAAAAATCGGGTTTCGGCTTCTTTTTAAAGAAACGGGTTTCGTTTTCTGCTCTTATGCCTTTAGCATAGATGAGGAAAAAAAAACAACAAAACCCTTTAGACTGAAAGGGCCACCTATTTTAAGTAAACTGTGAGAGACTATTTCTCTGTGGAAATCAAGAATATTGCTATGTTTATTATATAAAGAATGACTGTATCTAAAGAACACAAATCAATATTTGTTATAAAAAACCATAAGGAGAATAAGGATAAATGAGACAATACAGGATGAAAACTTTGCCAAACTAAAAAAGAAGATAAACATTTCAGAAGTTCATTTTAACATGTGAATAAAGTGAGTGAAGTTGCTGCAATATGAGGTTATGGGGACAGCTGGGTGGCTCAGTGGGTTTAAGCATCCGACTTCAGCTCAGGTCATGATCTCAAGATCTGGTCCATGGGTTTGAGCCCCGCGTCGGGCTCTGTACTGACAGCTCAGAGCCTGGAGCCTGCTTCAGATTCTGTGTCTCCCGCTCTCTCTGCTCCTCCGCCTCTCATTCTCCCTCTCTCTCTCTCTCAAAAATAAATACACATTAAAAAAATGCGGTTATGAATTTGACATCAGGACATTTAAGCCTTTTACCGATGTGAGCTTATAAAAGTATTTATTGAATGCAGCAAAATATATCTGCCCTAACCAGCAACTGGGAAAAACTGGAACTCAGCATGTGCAAAATGAGGAGGGAAAAATTAGAGGTATGGTTTTCTGGGCTTGCCAAAGGAGCCCCCAGTCAATTGCACTTTTTTTCCCACACCTAGGTTCTGAACAAGGTGAGAAACAAAGTAAAGATTAAAGATGGAGGCCAAAAGGTCATTTTTATAATTGAGAGAGGCACATTAGAGGTCAGGGCTTAATGGGAGAACCACAGTGGGCCTGCAGCCTGAACTCCAGAGTGGCAGTCTCCTGGGGTCCCCGGCCTGCAGACGGACACCGGGAGAGCACAGGAAAGGCTGTGCTCCCTGGAAAGGCCGTGCTCCCTGCAGGCGGGTACTGTTCAAGACAACGAAAGAACACGAGCAGCCGAACGACATGTCCAGTTAATTTTCCAAAATTTGCGCATCAGTTAAGCGACTCTAAAATTATCAGTGGTGTATTCGATTGACGAGTGCACAGGTGTGAACAGTACCCTCTGGTTAGCTGTGTTAACGAATGGCGTCAGCAAGGATTTGGATGGGACCAAAGAGTTCTTAGTCATGGCAACCATGACAGAAAAAGATTTGGTATTATATGCTGTGCAGTATAGGCTACAACTGATCAATTTCGCTGTATGCCCTCTGATGGTGTCCTTGTGAAGGACTGTGTGAATGTCAGACTTGCTTTAAATCTTTTTTTTTTTTAATTAATTAATTAATTTATTTTGAGAGAGAGAAGGAGATCAAGCAGGGGAGGGGCAGAGAGAGAGGGAGAGAGAAAGAACTCCAAACAGGCTCTGCCCTGTCAGTGTAGAGCCCCATGCGGGGCTTGAACTCTCGAACCATGAGATTGTGACCTGAGCTGAAACCAAGAACTGGATGCTTAACCAACTGAGCCACCAAGGCAGTTTTATTTTTGAGAGAGAGAGAGAAGGAGACAGAGGATCTGAAGCAGCCTCTGTGCTGAAAGCAGAGAGCCGATGCGGGGCTTAAACTTATGGTGAGATCATGACCTGAGCCAGAGTCAGACGCTTAACTAACTGAGCCACCCCAGGCACTCCAGACTTGCTTCAAATCTTAATCTGTGGTGGTAATATATTTATGTTCATGGAACATAGAAATGGAAGCTATTGAACAGCAGAACACAGCAATGAAAGCAAAATATGCCAATGCTGAAGTATCTAATTCTGCAAGTATCTTAGGAGTGGTTACCCTAAATGTAAAAACATAAGCCTACATTTATAAATAGTTGTCTTCCACGATGAAACAGAATTCAACTAATCCCACTTGGAGGATTCAGTGGAGTGACACAACATGAAATACAAGACCGACAGTAGCATTTAGGGATGTAAGGAAAGGTGAACGTTCTGTGAGTCTGACAAAAGAGGGGTGAAATAATACCTACCATGTACAGACAGCCTTGTAGAGTCTCTTCTCACCCTAGAGAGTGTCTTTCTATAGGTTGGGTTTCCACGGCACTTGAAATTCATGCTTGTATTAGGACTCCGAGTTGCAAGTACTTGAGCTGGCCATGCAAGTGAGAATACATTATTGGGATCCAGGGGTCGCACGGAATCCAAAGACAGAAGTGCATGTAGGTCTCAAAAAGGGTCTGCGGCCCGTAGCTGGGTGGCCTCTCGCCGCCTCTCATCTTGGTTTCTCACTGATGGTCCCGCCATTCTTCTTTCTCGGCAAACTACCTTGCTGTGTTACTCATGCACTCCATGGGCAGAAGATGGTTTCCTATTCCATTCAAGTGTTTATGATTCACCCACATGGAGGAAACCCACTAACTCCGTGTCTCAACCTTTCTCTCTGTCCTTCTCTCCTTCTCGCTCCTCCCCTCCCACACCTGTTTCCCCTTCCCCATTCTAAGTTCCTGGGAGAAAAATATGATTGGCCTAGGTTGGATGAGGGGTTCAGCTTGCGGCAGGCAGCGTGCAGGAGAAATGGCTACCACTCCCTGCCCCAATCCCACTGCCACCAATTTAGAAGGACAAGGCTTATAATCCAATAGGTGTCCACTACAACAGGGTATGGTGAGTTTGTGGGATTCTTCTCCTGGCTAAACACATACACACACATGCACCACGGGTTCAAAGCAAAGCATTGAATCTTACTCCTTTTACTGCTTTCTATTCCTAGCTCAGTGGCCTAGATGTTAGTGGAAGGCATATGTGTGGTAAACTGAATATGTATTTGTTGTATGATTGACTGTAAAATGAACAGACCCTGCTTCCAGGGCAAAACACACATATTTGGGTGTATATGTATACACACATACATACAACATATATGCATGCGTGTGCGTGCACACACACACACATACACACACTGAATGAATTATGTCCCTCAGGATTCAATCAGAAGAAATTAGTTTGGGATGCTTTAGCCAGAAACAGATTTCAGTGGAAACATATGGACAGCCAACAGAATCAAGAAGAAATCCAAATATTCAGGCTCAGGAGGGACAGGAACTGAGACTGCTCTCAGGTTCTGAGTCAGCAGGAATGAGTTAATGGTCTGCTCAGGGTGCTGGCACACCGTTTTCTGCCCCTTAGCCCAAGATTCGGATCCCAGAGAAGGCATCTAACCGGCCTACCTCGGGACAGATGGCCTCCTGCCTGCTTGCTCTAGCACTTTGACTGATAGACCCACCAAATGGCATCCACTGGGACAAGGGTAGGGGTCCCCACGGCAACAGTGGGAAGAGGGGTACGGTCCAGATAGGCAAAGACAACAGAGGTCACTGCCAGAGCCCCTCGTACTATCTTGGCAGTGATGCCTCTGGGGAGGCGCAAATGGAAAATGAGCCGGCTGCTGCCTAGTCCATTCCTTTGGTCTACCAGAAAGTCTCTGGAAAGCCTCCTCCTGCCTCAGCACCTAGCTGGGACTCCATCCAGGAACGTCACCTGACCATGCTCCCTTTTCTCCAACCTTCTTAAACAGAGTAGATCTGGGTAGGAGTCTGGACCAACACAGCTTTGGTGGAGTTTGACTCATCCCTAACCATTCTGGGGGCACTTTCTAAATTATGAAAACCAAAAGAAACCTCAATGAGAGGAAGAAGGGGGCCCTTTCCCTGGGGCGGCACGGGAAAACTTGAGCTGGTATTGAGATAAAGCTTTGGATAATTTAAACTGTTATCCAACTGCAGGATCTGGGGCAAATCCTCAAAAGTGTATGGAACTAGCAGATGTCCTTGAGAGAGCCTCTCCAGTCTTCTAGATACAGAGTTTTCCAGCCAGGTGATTTTATCTCATAGGTAGGGAAGCTGAAGTCTATTAATTTCCAGATCGTGGTTTATTGGACTGAAGTGACTGGCCCAGCCTCAGTCTGCCCACAGCTGTTCTAGAACATGGAATACAGTGCCTGGGAAGAGCTCCATCTCAAACTGAAGTCAAGGCAACCTGAGTGCAGAATCCCTTCTATTTAAAAAAAAAAAAACAAAAAACAAAAAACTCCTGCCTCTGTGGAGTCTTTCCAAAACATTCGATCTGGTTTGCATAGAGACTCTCTTTGTTTTCTTACTCGTATTTCCCTAATTTATGTAATGTTCAAGTAAATCACTTCCATTACAAGGGGCATAAATAGGTCTGGTGACAAATACAACTGAGCCCTGGCATGCTTGCCCTCAACTGAGAGGGCCAGAGCCTCTTGGAAAGGAGCCCCCAGCTGTGATGGGCTTCCTGCCTGTTACACAGAAATACTGACAACAGTTGATTCCAGTTGGTAGGTTTATGGATAATTTTTTTTTAAATTTTTTTAACGTTTATTTATTTTTGAGACAGAGAGAGACAGAGCATGAACGGGGGGGAGGGGGCAGAGAGAGGGAGACACAGAATCTGAAACAGGCTTCAGGCTCTGAGCTGTCAGCACAGAGCCTGATGCGGGGCTCGAACTCACGACCACGAGATCATGACCTGAGCCGAAGCTGGCCGCTTAACCGACTGAGCCACCCAGGCGCCCCTATGGATAATTTTTTAGGTACTCTTTTATAGTTTCTAAAATTTTTGTGGGCTTATATTATTTCTTATAACCAAAGAAATATAGGTCTTTATTTTATTTTTATTTTGAGAGAGAGAGAGAGAGAGCACAAGCCGGAGAGAGGGGCACAGAGGGAGAGAGAATCTTAAGCCAACTGAACCACCCAGACACCCCAGGAAATACAGATTTTTAAAGGCTTGTTTACACATTCTTCAGTCTCCATATTTTTCAATATTTGTTAGGAATATAACAGAGATCATCTTCAAGGATTTTGTGGATAAAGAGATAAAGATCTTTAAAAAGATACAAACATCAGGGCATCTGGGTGGCTCACCTAATTCAAAGTTGGAGTCTTGATTTCAACTCAGGTCATAAACTCACGGTTCGTGAGATGGACCCCATATTGGGCTCTGCTCTGACAGCAAAGAGCCTGCTTTGGGTTCTCTCTCTCCCTCTCTCTCTGCTCCTCCCTGTGCTCGCTCGCTCTCTATCAAAATAAATGAACTTTTTTTTGTAAAAAAAGGAAAAAAAATATCTTTTTTTTTTTAAATGGTAAATGGAAGAGAGGTTTCATAGATTTGTGGAGAACATTAGGGTTTACCCTACTTTAAGCAAGCCCCTCTATATAAATGGTAATTGAGGTGAGACCCAACCATTATAAAAACCCCTTCAATGGGCCAACGAAGATACTATTTTTTAAAGTTACCTTATATAGCATCATATATTTTTTACTTCCTAATTTTTTTACCACAAAGTTATGGAATTCATTTCAGTAATCACTGTAGAAAGAAAGAATACGATAATCACTCATAATCTTAACCACCTAACTGTTGGCATTATTGTGACAAGTTATTTTCTGCTGTAGAACTTCAAGCCATTTAATAAGTCTTGGCCTATTTTTAGCCTCAGAACAACATGCAAAACAGGCCAGGGAGATGTTCTTGTTCTCATAAGTGAGGCGTGGCGTCCACTTCCGACTGCTCTCGGCCAGAGGTTTCTCCAGAGGCAAGCTGGCTGTGTCACATGAGGGACACCTGTACCCTGGGGACCATTAGCACATTCCCCAGAGGTAAGTCCATTCTCACAAACTAGACTAAGATCACTAAGGGCCACGAGGAAAGATTAAAGTCACTTGTTTCAATGATTTTTGTTTCTTTTTGTAAGTCCTTTGTTTCATCTCATCTCTCAGAAATTTTATATCGATTACTTTAAGTTTTGCACCTGAATATGATGTAATCATGTGAAATATTTAATCTGCCAAGTGGGATCCTTTTTGTAATGACCCGAATACCCATGTAGCTAAAATTTAACATGAATTTTTTCAGTTGTTTACCTTTCTGTGGAAATACAAAGCAGTTGGAAATAGGCCAAATAGCCCCCCACCCAACCTCTTTAATTATAACAAAAACTCTGGAATTTTTTTTTTGTTCTATAACATTTTCTGAAACTATTGTCAAACCGCAGAATAATTATTTTCATTGGGATAACTTTCCGGCACTTTTGTGTGTTTTAGCCCAGAGAATCCAAACAAAACCTTGTTTACTTTTTCCACACTTCAGGAACCAGAGTAAATTCAGTCCAAAGAACCCTAGGGGAAAGGGGGGGGGGCGGGGGAAAGTAAAAGAAAAAAAGCCTACTCATTGTGCACAACTGAAATTAGCAAAAAAGGCTTTATTTACACTGGACATTATCATCCTAATTAAAAGGGCAAAGCAATACATCCATAATGATAGGTAAATGTCCTTGAGAGTACTATTAATGAGATTTGATCATTGAGAGCTTACGTGGGGTCATTGAGATGTTAATGGAGTCAAATTCTTTGAGCAGCCCAATTTTTGCCAAAGGAGCATTCCCTTTGGGCAGAGTGCATTTTTCTGGGCATCCCCTTGACAAAGCCTTGCCTGGGTTCAAAGTGGTACTGTTTTTTCTTGGGTGCTTTTCTCTTGGTTAGATTAGCTTCCGGGAGAAAGGCCAGCAGTGTTGCCCTGCTCTGGGTTGTGGCTGGTGGCTGCGGTCGGTCAGTCTGCCCAGGTGGGCAGCGGGCCAGCCAGCCTGCCTCTGTTTGCTGTTACACCTGCCATGCCCCTGTTCCCACCTGTTGGCTCCTAGTGTGGGACACTGCTTTTGGGCTCTGGTTTTCTACCTCAGTGAGCATTCAACAGTCTGTTTTGATGCCTTGCTATTAGAACCTGGTTTTACAAAGCGAGGGATGGACTTGCCTTTCTGGGAAGTCAAGGAAAATAGTGCGATTCAAGCTTCCGCTGGGACGTTACTTCTATTACTGTTTTAAATCAAGGCTGGTCTTCTCCCTTCCGTGCGATGTTAGACCATACGCAACTGCTGCTCGTTAACCATTTTCGATTCTAAAACTGTTAATTTTATGTGATTGAGGTTAATAGCTGAACTCGTGGAGCACAACGAGGCGAATTATGGCAAAGGAAGAGAAAACTGACGTTTAAAGCTAAAGTCACACTATGTGCTAGACATGATAACCCACTCATACCTCAAATTATCCCTAGAACGCAAGCTATGTGAGGGCAAGGGGCGTACTTGCCTTGTTCACAATCACCTCCCTATTTCCAGAGATTTTCACTAGGCAGTGGGACATCAATAACAGCTTGCAGGGTGCATGTGAATGTGAGCTCTCTTAGATATACGTGACACACAGGAAAAGTGATCAGCAAGGTGCCCCGCATATCTCCATACACATTAGGATGGGGAAATTGACACTCAGAGAGGAAATAATGTGCCCGAGGATAAACCGCTCAGCAGTGAAGGCGAATTCGAGCATTTTGGTTAAATCCCAAGTCCACGTTATTTCCATCATGCTCATGCAGTTGTATTTCATCGAAGTTCCAGTCTTGTAGCTCTTTCTGTTCTGCTCCCCACAATCCTCCAGCCTCCATCCCTGAGTCTTAATCATGTTACCAGTGAAGTCTCTGGCTCTACCGCGGGTTTACTGTGTGACCTTGGAAAAGTTATCTTCCCTCTCTGAACCTTAGTTTCTTTATCTGTGTAAAAGGGAAGTAATAATGCTGACCTCACTGGGTAGTTACAGGATTTAAAATGAGGGTGTTTGTGAGAGACTTGGCTCACTTTAAAATTTTAATAAATAGCGATTCTCCGCCCTCCTCCTAGGGATTAGAGAAAGCAAATTCACTTTGCTTAAATGCATATAAAAAGGTTTCAGTTTCTCAACAATGAGGATGTTTGTCAGTGAATATGCAAACCTGAAATAAAGAAAGTTAAGAAACCTTGGCTAGCAGTATCCCTATCTGTCCTTATGATCAGCCTCATCAAGAAGGCTTTCCTCCTTAGAAAAAAGCAGAGGCTCCGATTTGAGACACTCAGTCTCTGATGGAAGTGAACCCCCTCCTTCCCTGACTCCAGCCCATGCTGGGCACCAAAGGATCTTAGAGTGGAAAGCCCTCCTTCCCGGTGTTCCCTTTGTCATTAGCATATGGGCCAAAACTTGAAAGGAAAGGTTGAGGGGGTAGGGAAAGGGGGATGGGGAAAGACAGTGTTGCAGTTCAGTCTTTCTGCGTGCTATGAAATGTGCAAAAAAGAAGACAACTCGTAAAAATTCACAGGTTTCAGAATTCAAAGCAAGACCACTAGTGTGTTACTGTGTTCGCTTTAATGACGTCGTCAGATCCCAGGTAAATTGACCACAGGTACGACTCGCCGAGACATTTAATGTTCATAGCACACACTTTGCATTTCAGTGACAAATGTAAGAAACAGTTTTAGCTGTTTTTCCATTTGTAATTGTTTTCTTTGGACCCTGATATTTTGGTCATTGTTCATCATGGCTCATCAAAGAGCTTTTATTAACTCAAGTCTTCAGGTTAATTCTGCCTTAGAAAAGGAGTTGGATTTCAACGTGCTGCCTTGAGTCTAGGGATTGGCCTCATCCTGTGCCTCTCCTTACCGCAAGATGCTTGGGGACGCCGCGAGGGCCCTGCATCGTGTTGCCCAGGGGCGCACATTCCGTTTTCCCTCTCATGTAACCCAAGGCAAACATCTCAAATGGACCATTTAACCCCACTCCCCACTTTCCTTCACCTCCGTTTGATCTCAGCCTTTAAAAAAAAAAAAAATGGACTCATTCAAATTGACTTATTCAAACTGACAAAATGCAGTTTTCTGTAACTACCCCTGAAAACACCATAGGGATGGTCTTTATCATTGTGCAGGATCAAAAAGGAGAAGCAAAGTGATTCAAACAACTGTTTGTTTATGTCGTGCAGGAGGGAGTGGGGGGCAGTCTTGAGAGATGGCATTCTGTTTCTTTCCCACTTCTTTCCTCGGGTCCTGTACATTAGCCCATGCCCTCGGGGCCAGCAGGCCAATTTTCTTCTGTTGGGAGAGACTGCCTGTCCTTCATTTGGCCCACACTTTCCTTTTTTTTCTTTTAATTTATTTTTATTTTTATTTTTTTAATAACTGACTGTCTAGATCTCAGCCTGATTTTAGCTTTGAGGCCAGATGGTTAGTCTGGGACCCTTAGGCCTTTGCATGCCAAGAGAGGGAAAGTCTAAGGCTGAGATACGTGTGGATGTCAGATAGGTCTGCTGATACCTTTCTGGATTAGACAAACACAAGCCAGTTTACTTGCAAAAGCTTGTGTTTGCTCCAGCACTTACCTTCTTTAACTTAATGTCATGTTTATATGAAATACCTGGAAGTAGTTACATGCTATGTGAATGGTTCTTTTATTTATTATTATTATTATTATTATTATTATTATTATTATTATTTTAAGTAGGCTCCACGCAGGGCTGTAACCCACCACCCTGAGGTGGAGACCTGAGCTGAGATCAAGAGTCAGATGCTTAACCTACTGAGCCACCCACGCGCCCGAGTAGTTCTTAATTCACAGAAAGACTTCAGGACACCAGCAGCCACTGTGGCTTTGCTTTCCTAAGATGCCCCAACCCTGTTCCACTGTCACCAGTTGGGTTATTAACTAGAGTGTTGGCATTCCAAGAGGCAAGAATATATCAAATACTGGCAAAGCGAGTGCTTTTCAACCTTCACTACGCACTGCATTCCCCTGGGTGATTAAAAAAAAATGCAGTTGTCCAAGCTTTGCCCTAGAGATTCTGATTCAACGTTTTTAAACGTTCTTCGGGTGATTTTAATGAGCAGCCAGGGTTTAGAACCCTTGGGCAAGGCTCTCTCTTTTCCCAGAAATATCCAGAATTATTTTATAAGGATCTAGCAAAGGAATTTGTGGTTTGGTGGTCTCTAACTACTGAAACTAGAGCTATATATTGTGCCTTATGTAATTAACTCTTCTATCATTAACACTAGTGGACACTCTAGACTCCAGTCTTTTCAAATGGCAGACGGAGGTTTGTTCATAGGATTCCAAACAGTACTTGGTAGCACCAAATCTTTTCTTTTTTTAATTTTTTTAAAATGTTTTTATTTATTTTTGAGACAGAGAGACAGAGCATGAGCAGGGGAGGGGCAGAGAGAGACGGAGACGCAGAATCCGAAGCAGGCTCCAGCCTCTCAGCTGTCAGCACAGAGCCCGACGCGGGGCTCTAACTCAGGGACTGTGAGATCATGACCTGAGCCGAATTCGGACGCTCAACCGACTGAGCCATCCAGGCGCCCGGGTATCCCCAAATCTTAAAGCTGACTCCCTCAGAAGGCTGGTTATGTGGGGTGGTGAAAAAAAAAAAAAAAAGAAAGAAAGAAAGGACTTAATGGAACCTAGCCTCTTGTGACATTGGATAGATGCCTTAAAGATTCTGCCTCAGTTTCCTTATCTATAAAATGGAGTCAATAAGAGTAGCTGTATTACAATTTTTGAGATTAAATGAGTTAATCCACATAAAGTACTTTGAATACTTTTTGGCTATAGCAAGCGCTCAGTCAATAACCGTTGTTATTATAACTCCAAGACTCCTTCCTTTGACCCAAGCTCATTTGACTGCAACTAAAATCCTCTCCCTGCCTTCAGGTTCTACTCTCTCATTAGCTGAATGAAATTCATATCAAGAAGGAGAGCAAGCCTAGCTGGAACTGTGAAGGCATGTCTATTGCTGGAACCCTGTGAGAAAATATTACTTAAAAGGGACAAAGTCTAGGGGCGCCTGGGTGGCTTAGTTGGTTAAGCATATGACTCTTGATGTTGGCTCAGGTTACGATATCATGGTTTGTGAGATCAAGCCCCTTGTTGGGCTCTGTGCTGATAGCACTGGGCCTGCTTGGAATTCTCTCTCTCTCTTTCTGCTCCTCCTCTATTCATGCTGCTCTCTCTCTCTCTCTCAAAATTAATAAACTTTCAAAAGGGGGGGGGCAAAGTCTCCATGTTTGAGAGTAGTCATGCCCCTACACAGAATAGTAGGGGCCGCCATAAGCTGTTTGGTCAATAGGGAGACCAATTTAGGGACTCCCATCAGAGCAGTGTCCTGAGATTTTGATTTTGTTCTAGGAAGGCTCCTCTTTCCTCAGGAAAGACTCAAGCATTCTCTCCAAAATCACAGAGTAGGGTCATCCTAGATTTTGCCACACACCCCTGGGGGCAGTGCTTCTGAAATACTGTGAGAGATGCAGGGAATGTTCTGGGGATTCTGCTCCCATAAAATAGAGCATATTTTCTAGTACAGTGCACATCCTAGTTCCTCCACTGCTCAACTTTTTCCTGTCTAGGATTATAATCCCGAACATCGCTATGATCCTGAAAGAGAACAGCTATTTATACAAGCATGATGTAAGTTCTCTCCTACCACATCTGTTGTAGCCTTGGGTTGTTCTTAAGCAATCAGACAAAGTAGGTCCAGTGCTTGGCAGAGTAATCCTTTCTTCAAATGAGTCAAAATAGGACACTTGTTGACTTGTGCTGAAGACAAAGTAGGAGGCAATGATTTGATTTACTCAGGATTTCTCAGCTCATATCATGACAAGTTTCTCTTCATTAGGTTTCCTATTGCCTTTCAAATACAAGTTGACATGCAAGCATTTGATGCGGTGGGTCAGAGGCCCCAGGTAGTGGACAGGACACTTGGTTTCCAGTCTTGCCTTTGTGTTGACCAGACCATCAGCTTTTAAAGCTTCAGTCTCTGTGGCTGTTGTAAAGGATGAGTAGGGGTCTGAGGGCCCTATCCATAGCAAAAAGTCTGTTTAAATCCAAAAGTCTGGGGCGCCTGGGTGGCGCAGTCGGTTAAGCGTCCGACTTCAGCCAGGTCACCATCTCGCGGTCCGTGAGTTCGAGCCCCGCGTCGGGCTCTGGGCTGATGGCTCAGAGCCTGGAGCCTGTTTCCGATTCTGTGTCTCCCTCTCTCTCTGCCCCTCGCCCGTTCATGCTCTGTCTCTCTCTGTCCCCAAAAAAATAAATAAACGTTGAAAAAAAAAATTAAAAAAAAAAATCCAAAAGTCTGTTTGTAGGTGGCTTTTAGTCAATCTAGCTAATTGTTTGTCTATTTTGCTGATTCTTTTCAAAGAACCAGCTTTTAGTTTCATTGATTTCTTTCCTGTGGTTTTTCTAGTCTCTATTTCTTTAAATTTTCACTTTAATTAGTTAATTAATTAATTACTATTTGGGGGTGCCCGGGTGGCTTAGTTGGTTAAGCGCCCGGCTTGGGCTCAGGTCATAATCTCATAATTCGTGGGTTCGAGCCCAGCATCGGGCTCTGTGTGGACAGCTCAGAGCTGGAGCCCGCTTCAAATTCTGTGTCTCCTTCTCTCTGCTCCTGCCCTGCTCATGCTCTGTGTCTGTCTCTCAAAAATAAAAATAAAAAAAAGTTTAAAAATAATGATTTTTATTTATTTTTTATTTTATTTTTTATTTTAGGGAAGTCTGTGCCTTTATTGGTGGAACAGCCTGTGGGGGTGCCTAGGTGGCTCAGTCAGGTAATTGTCCGACTCTTGGTTTTGGCTCAGGTCCTGATTTCATGGTTTGTGAGTTGGAGCCCCACATCGGGCTCCATGCTGACAGTGCAGAGCCTGCTTGGGATTCTCTCTCTCCCACTCTCTCTGCCCCTCCCCCTCTTGATCTCTCTGTCTCTCTCTCAAAATAAATGAAATTAAGAAGATAGAAAAAATGTATTGGTGAAACAGGCTACTTGAGAGGGATAAAGCTGAGAAGTAGGTGGCCCCGACGACGGGTCGGCCAGGCCTCACAGGCTTGTGGATGATGGAGAACTCATCCATGCAGTGGCCAATCGTCTGGGACTTGATTTCTACCTAGTTGAGGATCTTGCCATTGTAGACATCCACCATGCTGCCCACCATCTTGGGCAGGATGGAACATGCATCTTAACCACCTCCAGCTTCCCTGTGTGGGAAGCCTCTTTCTTGACCTTGCACGGGAGCTTCAGTAGGGAGTGCTGCGTCCTCCACAGACCTGGGCTGAGCCTCGTGTCTTTTGGGCACCGCATCAACTGCTTGTAGGACGTGTCCAGCAGCTGGTTCAGGTCTGCCCGGGTAGGTGAGCTTGCGGAAGGTGCGCTTCTCCTGCTCCACTTGTGCCATCTTGTCGGCTCTTCCTAAATTCCCATTTTAATCACTATTTCCCTCCTTCTGCTCATTTTAGGTTTAGTTTATTCCTTTTGCAGTATCTCAGGATGGAAGATCAGGTTATTGGTTTGAGATCTTTCTCCTTAATATAAGCAGCCACAGCTATGAATTTCCCTTTAAGCACCGTGATAGCTGAGTTCTATACATTTTGATACGTTGTGTGCTCATTTTCATTCACCTCAAATTATTTTTTTTAAGTTTTACTTATTTAAGTAATCTCTACACCTGTCGTGGGGCTGGAACTCACGACCCGGAGATGAAGAGTTGCACGCTCCTCCAATGGAGCCAGCCAGGCACCCCACCTGAAAGCATTTTTTTGATTTCCCTTTTGATTTCTTCTTTGATCCATTGGTTATATAGAAGTGTAGTGTTTAATTTCCACATATTTGTGAGTTTCCCCAATTTTTTCCTGCTATTGATTTCTAATTTCATTCCATCGTGATCAGAGAACATACTTTGTGTTGTTTCTCTCCTTTTTAATTTATTGAGATTCGTTTTGTGGCTGCCATGAGAAAACACCATAGACTGGGTAGATTGAACTACAGAAATTTCTTTTCTCACCATTCTGGAAGCTGCGAAGTCCAAGGTCAAAGTGCCAGCCCATTTGGCTTTGGTGAGAGCCCTCTTGCAGACTGCTGCCTTTTCACTGTGTCCTCAAATGGGGGGGAGAGAGAGAGACAGTCAGTGAGCTCTCTGGTGCTTCCTCTTTATAAGGACACTTGTCCCATCAGTCACTTGAAGTCTATAGTCAACTTTCAAAGAATACTTCAGCTGTGTGGGGCATACAGCAGTTCGGCTTGTAAGGATTGTTACATCCATGAAGCTATCCTTGTAAAACAAATAAATAATGAGATTAGCATTATACTTTTTTTAAATTTTTTTTTTCAACGTTTATTTATTTTTTTGGGGACAGAGAGAGACAGAGCATGAACGGGGGAGGGGCAGAGAGAGAGGGAGACACAGAATCGGAAACAGGTTCCAGGCTCTGAGCCATCAGCCCAGAGCCCGACGTGGGGCTCGAACTCACGGACCATGAGATCGTGACCTGGTTGAAGTCGGACCCTTAACCGACTGCGCCACCCAGGCGCCCCGCATTATACTTTTTAAAAATGGACAAGTAGGGGCCTGGAGCAATGAGGAAGCCAGGATCCCAGTGAACGAGCCTGAGCAGGGCCAGCAGTCAAGTGTTTTAAGTGCACCCAGTGTTACCTTTCCATCAAACTAAACTGCCTCCCTTATGGACCAGTGAGGAGGTAGCAGATGTTCACATTGTGTGTGTGCACGCGTGTGTGACAGAGAGGGACAGACAGACATGGAGAGAAAGTGCACGGGCAATTGCAATGTTAAATTTCTGTTTATCCTGGAGCTATAGTCAGGTTTAATCATTCTTGGAATCCTGGCACATGAACAGGGTATAGTTTGGGTCTCATTATTTACACAACATTCTCCTCTCCCTCTTGCCTGAGGGGGAAAGGGGCTTTCTCTAGAGGCAGCGGAGACCTCCCCACCTTATCTTTCCTAGCCGAAAGCCCACAAGCATGCCTGCTGCCTTCACAGGACTGTGTTTCAAATGTGCACGGGGGTGTCAGACTGATCATTAATAAGGCAAAGAAGCTGCACACAGCTCCTCTCTTCTTTGCTTCCTGCCTTCCCTCATTCTCACCTGGCTGTCGACGTAGTAGACATTCAATCAATATTTATTGATTTGGTTTTGTAATGAGGCCAGGCTAAGTCATACTGTAGTTAATGAACTAGTGACTTCAGGGAGAGGTGGAGCTGACAGAGAGCCCTGCAGCCTCCTGGAGTCTCTCTGAGAAGAACGGTAGATGAAGACTGAGGAAGGAAATAAGAGGCAGCACGGCAGCACAGCGAGAGGGGGGACACCTGGACGCTGGTCCTGCTGCTGAGGCTCATCACGTCTTAGGGGGAGCCACAGCCTCTGTCTCCCTGACTGTTCCCTGTCGGGGCTCAACGTAAAGGTCTCTAGGGTTTACTTCTCCTTTAACATTTTCTCTGCAAAATACTGCATTCCTTTGCTTCCTTGCTTTCATACTCCTACTCCGATTCAACATTTACGGAGCACATACTAAGTTCCAGGCACCAAGTAGAGCGGAGGATGAGAGATGGGGACAGGGACACAGAGATAAAAAGTGAACCGCTGCAGCCCCTGAACCCATCTTGTTGGCTGGAGAGAGAGAATGGGAGACATCCACATGGAACACAGATACTGGGCAGAATTCGGTTGATCGCTCTTGGGGTAACTCCCACATGCCTGCCTGTCCAGATGACGCTGGCCTCAGGAAGCTGGGGAACTGAGGCAAAGCTGGGGCGAAGCTGGGAGGGAGGGCACAGTGGGATTCTCCTGAGTATTTAATTCTGTTTGAGGAGTGATAGATCATCTCTCACGTGGCCACTGGGGACCATTAGAAAGTAATGGACGTGATGGCTGTGTGTCTAGGTATTTGGGGTGGAGCACCTGGAGGTATTTGTGCTATAGACGGTGTCCATCAAATCGGGTCCCTGTGTTCTCTGACATCAGTTGCTCTGACGAGCATGTGTTTCTCAGAGAGCAACAGAGCTCAGGTTGGCGTGGAAAGAGGCCCATGGATCTTCTTGGGCTATACCCCTGGAATAGTGTCATTGCAACCTGACCTGCTGAGCAGATGGCATCACCTCGACTCAGCTTAGCCCTACAGCTGACGATGGCAGGTCCCACGTGTATGTCCAATAGAGCTTGCAACCAAGGCCAAAGCGCAAAAAAAAAAAAAAAAAAAAAAAAAAAATTAAAGAAATCCCAGGGGACTGTGAGCCTGAATAATCTTGCTGTCGTGCACAGGAGCAGTCCATAGCATCCACTTTTGGGCTATTGGATGACAGGACTCCAGTAATACATTCACTACACCTGTCTTCACATGGGGCCAAAGAAGGAGAAATCCCACCTAGATCTGTGCACGCAGCCAGAAAGAGAGGCGAGGTGGGGGTAATTAAAATTCCACAATGGCAGTAAAAATGGCAGCACAACTCAAATGATTGCTTACCGTGGGCCAGGCTCTGTGTTAAGCGCCTTCTATACGTTATCTTACTTGGTTCTCAATCCCGTGAGATAGGTAGCATTGTTGTCCCCATTTTTAGTGACGGGGAAAGCAAGGCTTAGAGAACTCAAGCAAACAGCACAATAGTTAAAATCCAGATGGGGTAGGGCGCCTGGGTGGTTCAGTCGGCTGAGCATCCGACTTCGGCTCAGGTCATGATCTCACAGTTCGTGAGTTCGAGCCCCGCGTCGGGCTCTGTGCTGACAGCTCGGAGCCTGGAGCCTGTTTCGGATTCTGTGTCTCCCTCTCTCTCTCTGCCCCTCCCCCGCTCATGCTCTCTGTCAAAAATAAATAAAAAATTTTTTAAAAATTAAAAAAAAAATCCAGACGGGGTAACTCCTAACGGCTCAATCTTAACCATTACCTGGTGTTGCACTTCCAATGGGGTCTCTTTTACCATAAGCGGAAACGAAGCATCAGAACGCACACCCTGGAACATCTTTCTTTTACCATGGCTTGAGTTTTGATCTGAGTGTTTTTGTGTTTCCGGGGCGTTTTTGTTGGGTGCGCGGTTTTACCGTTGTAAGCTACCACAAATCCTTGATGGCAGTAGGCACATCTCAAAGCACAATGAACTAAAAAGGCGGCAGAACACACACAGAGATCACGGAAATCGGCTCCAGCCTCTGTCTGGTTATCACTGCTTTGGGGTGGGGGCTGGGGGTGTTGTCTCCGTGGCTGCCAGACAGAAGGTTATTTGAACTTGGCTGGCTCTGAGAGCCAACAGAGTGAACTTGGAGAGAAAGATAAACATACAACAACGGTTCAAAGCTTCAGGTGTTATGATTGCTAATTGAGAAAGGCTCTAAATAATACCTGCTGGTGTGTAGGAATTCCACTCCCAGGGATTAGTGGCTCAGGTAACACTGGGATTCTGTTCCTTTAGACTCCCCCTTAAAGAAAATTAAAAATGTGGTGTCGCAGTCAATCAGGAGTGGGTATGCCTCGGAGTAACCCAGGGCAGCTACACAGCACCTTCACCTTTGAACTCCTTCGGTTGGATTCTTCACACACACACAGTCTCTCTCTCTCTCTCTCTCTCTCTCTCTCTCTCTCTCTCTCTCTCACACACACACACACACACACACACACACACACACTCCTACTCTCTCTCTCTCTCTCTCTCTCTCTCTCTCTCTCTCTCACCTGCACAACATACTTCTGGCAAAGCCACTGCAGCTGTACTAACCTGCCCAAGTTCCTTTCTGGGCCCAGCCCAGTCAGCATTTTCCCAGGCCCAGGCTCACTTTAGCCGCCCTGCTTGTATTCCCTCAGAGCAGGGCCACACGGTCCCTGGCCCCAAATCACGTATGTGTGAGGATTGGAAGTTGCCGAAGTAGGAGAGGGTGTGCCGAGCCAGTGGAAGCCGGGGGCCCCTCCGCTGACCTCCCCAAGGGGACCACCCAGCATCGCAAGCCCCATTCCGGCTTCCTCCTCTTCCAGAGACAGCTTGGGGCGGGGGACTGGGTTTGGGGAGACACGCAGCCTGGGTCGAGTCCCCGTTGTGAGGCCTTGGACAACTCCGTAAACGTCTGAGTCTCGATTCCCTCAGCTGTAACATAGAGTGAGCATGTCACAGAGTCGTGGCGAGTATCAAATCCCATGCTTGGTCCGGATGTGCTATCCCAGCGGGGGCTCTTAGCAGCGACTCTTCTGGTGGATGAGCTGTTAAATGTCTCTCGTACTCACTCCTGACTCACACTGGCAAACTTCCCTGCCAGATGAGTCAGCTCTGTGTTAACATTGCTTCAAAAATTAAATTGGTAGCACCAATACGCTACCCAGATTACCGTCACAAGAGAGCATCTTTGTGCTGTTTCTAACAAGTGAAAGCATGAGGAGAGAACACTTTAAAAACCTTTGTTTTCGTGTGTAAGAATGTCAAGAGTAAGCTTACACGTCGAGTGACACAGGCTGCCATCTTCACGTGTGACTTCGAAGGCTGAGAAACAGTGCCCTCTTCCCTCCCTGTAGGCTCAGTTCTTCCGGGAAGTGTTTAATGGGGCTAATGAAGTACTAATGTTGACAAGCAAAATGTGACGTACCACAGTGGCCCAGGAGGAGAAAACAGCAGAGAGAGGGAAGCTGCAGATACTGACTGTAAAATACCTCTTTTCAGAATTTTTCTGAACACGGTGCCATTAAATATCTTCCCAGTGGCGAAGGTGGTTGTAGATACCATTTCTTCACACCTGCTCTGTCCTGGGCACTATTTGGCATCTAACAGACTTTGTCTTTCTTCTGCCTTGTAGCACTTACCACAACTGTAGTGATGTCAGTGTTGTTAGAGTCGATTGAATGCTGATCTCTCTCTCACTAGAGGACAAGCTCCAGGAAGGGATGGGCTGGTCTCTGCTGTTCTCTGTTCTACTGCCCATGTCTAGCGGGGTGTCTGGCCCATGGCAATGCTTAGTAAATGCTCTCTGAATGAATGGATAAGCTATAGTCCTTGCAGGAAAGTTAGCAAGGTAGGCATTATGATCTCCATTTTACAGATAAGGAAATGGATGCTTTAAAAAGTTAAGTGACTCTCCAAGGAGATACTGCTTTGTGTGCTGGGAACCCAATCAAAGTCTGTTGATTCCAAACACATTTGCTCTCTTGCCTACCAAAGTAACTATTTATTTCATTATATATCTTTTTTTATTTTAGAAGGCGTGAGTGGTGAAGAGGGGCAGAGGGAGAGAGAAAGAGAAGGAATCCCAAGCACATTTTGTGTTCAGTTTGGATGCCAATGTGGGGCTTGATCCCAAGACCTGGGATCATGACCTGAGCCGAAATCAAGAGTTAGACGCCCAACCATCTGAGCCACCCAGGTACCCCTGAAGTGACTATTTAAATGAGAGCCTCCTCTGAGTTGCCTTGGCTGGGTTGTGTAGACCCCGAAGACTATTTGACAATAAACATCTTCCTGGGTTTAGCTCCTTTCTCTGGCCCTTCATCTCCCTCATGGGTTATATGGCCTTACCTTTAGCTTCTCAACTCATTTACTCTTTCCCATCCTACTTTGTGCTGCCTGTGTTGTCAGCCCTTTTCTTTTTGCTTTGTGCAGAGGGTCCATCTCGAGACAATTCTCATTTAGTCCTTCTTAGCCCTAGTCCCTTCCTCTGCCCCAGGATTCCCAGCCAGGAAGCTGCTCGAAGTAAATCTCACCACAGTTACCCCATGTGATGAACACCCACCTTGACTCCCTGGCTAGAGCCAACAAGAACCTCCTTATTGCCAAATCCAATAAACACTCCAGTGTTCTCACCCTTCTTGTACTTGAATCTGCATTTTCTACCAGTGCCTGCTCCTACTGGAAACCACTTGTGGTCCCCACTCCTACCCCTTCTCCTTGGCAGCCCTTCTTCCTCTAACTTCGTCGCAAATGGTGGTGTTTCAGGGTTCTCGTTTCATCCTCTGTAGTCTCCCTGGCTTTGATATCTTCTTTATCCAGAGATTCTCAGTGTTAGTGGGCACGAGGGTAACCCGAAGGAGGCCACAGATCATCCTGAGTGCTGATTTGGCAGGGCAGGACGCTGCGTTCAGAGGATTCAGTGCAGGTTGAAACCACGGGATGAAACCCTGTGCTTAGCTCAATTTCCCAACATCATGCTCTTCCAAGGTCTAGACGGTGTAGACGGCTTGATGTCTCCTTGGCTGTGGTAGTCATAGCAGTGTGCTGCCCAGATCCCCCTTCAGGGAAGTACTTTCTGCCCCAGCTACAGGGGCTGCTGTTTGTATCCAGCTTTCAGCTGTCCACCCCTTCCAGCATTGCCTCAGCTGGAGAGACCCTCCTGGTCCAAGGTCACACTGCTTCTCAGGCAGCCACATCCAGTCACTCATCAGTATGGGATATGAAGCCTCTGCCATCTTGGCCCAACTTGGAATGGCTCTGAAAGGCCATGTTAGTTCTTCTTTTTTTTTTTTTTTAAGTTTATTTTTATTTATTTTGAGAGAGAGAGAGAGAGAGAGAGAGAGAGCAAGCAGGGGAGGGGCAGAGAGAGAGGGAGACAGAATCCCAAGCAGGCTCAGTTGCTGTCAGTGCAGAGCCCAATGGGGGGCTCAAACTCAGGAACCATTAGATCATGACCTGAGCCAAAATCAAGAGTCAGACGCTTAACCAACTGAGCCCCCCAGGTGCCCCATGGCCATCCTAGTTCTAAAGGTCCCCAAGAGGTGAGCTGATGGGCCGGTTATCTAATGCTGTGTAACAAACCACCCCAAAGTGTAATGGTTTAAGACAATGGCAACACTTACTTTGCACATGAATCTGCAGTCTGGGCTGGTCTCCATGTTGAAGAAGGGACAAAACGATTATTCGTCTCTGCTCCACCCAGCGTTTTCTGGGGTAGCTTGGAGGTTGGGGCCGGGTGCATTTAAAAGCTCGCTCACTCACTCATGGGTCTGGCACCTGGACTGGGCATGCTCAAACTGCAGACAGCTAGACTGCTGGCCTCCTCAGACTTCTCTCTCTACCTACTACATGATTTCTCTACATGCTTTTTCCAGCAGGGAGACTTCAGGGAAACCAGACTTCTTACTTGTTGACTCAGGGCTCCTAAAATGCATATGGTGAGAGAGGAAGCCAGGCAGAAGCCATATTGCCTTTTATACCTAGCCTTAGGAGTCATGCAGCATCACTCTGGTCAAGCAGCTTAAAAGTCCCCCCAAGTTCGAGAATATAGACTATAGACCCCACCTTTCCTTGGAGGAACTTTGAACTCACGGTAAGAATATGTGGGATGGGACACAGTTCGTGGGGCCATGTTTGGAAAATATACTCTGCCTCAGCCAAGGCAGTCATTAGACCTGTGCTGCAGCTGGATCTCTCCTTCTGCCTACTCCTGTTTCTTTCCCCTCCTTTCTGTGTTGCATTCAAGAGCACACCCTAAGAAATACCTTGTTCATCAAACTGGGTCTCAGAGCCTGGTTCCCAGGAACTGACCCTGCAAGACTGGCCGCCCAAAACCAACATGTCCAAGCAAAATCAGCATCTTTCCCTGGTGTATGCCACCCCATCTTCTCCTCCTCTCTGTGCTTTAGCTCAGTGAACGGCCCCGCCCCTGTCTAGCATCAGCCCCTTCCCTCAGGCACTCTCCATGTCTGCCTCTCTGGGACATCATTCGCACATGTCCATTTCTCTTCTTTCCCTGGCCTTGTCCAAGCCACCCCATCTCTCACTCCGATCTGCACAATAGTCCCATAACTAGTCCTCCACGCCCACCCCTGCCTCCCTACAGTATCAACTCTTTCTTGTTGCCAGAATGATCTAAGTCCCTTATTTGAATATTTTATGTGATAACGCCCAGACTTCTTAACTTGGCCCACAACCCCCTTTGTAACCAGAACTTGCCTTCCTCTGGAGTACCCATCTCTCATCCTTGACCATCACACTCACTCACTCTGAGTTTCTTTCAGTTCCTTTGTTATGTTATGAGCATGGTAAAATCTCTCTACCCTTTCAGGGATGTTCCTCTTGGTGGATGGGATGGTTCTTCTCCCACATCGCAGACCATCCTATGTATTTACATTTCAGATTTTGGTCCAAATTTCAATCCCTCTAGAAAGCCCTTCCTGACCCCTAGACTGGGTGAGGGGCCCTGACCTGAGCTCCGGAAGTGCCCTTCCCACCATTGCACAGCCACGCTTCATGGAAATCACATTGTGACCACCTTTCCTGGAGGTTGGAAGTTCCACCAGGGCAGTGACATTGCCATCTGGTTCACCAATGTAGCCAAGACACTTAGCCCAGTGTGTGGCACACAGGGGGCACTCAGGCTGCCATGTACCATAGAGCAGGTTGTGCACTGGTCCACTCCAAGGAGCAACAGATACATAACCTGTGCTGTGGACACATCCCCTAGGTTTATGTAGTACCCACCCTAAGCACACGCAGTGGCCAGCCAGAAGTTTTCATCGTATAATCAAAAGAATCGATGAATTATGCTATCTCTGGTGCTCTCTGTGAGCCATGAGATTGATGTTTGGCAAAAGGAAAATTGTCTGGTTTCAGCCTCTCTTTTCAAATGCCGAAGAATGCAACACTGGCAACTAGAAAAGGGGAAAAAAAAAGCCTAAAACACAGGTTCTCAATCCTGGATGCACACTAGATTTACTTGGGAAGTGCTGGAAAAATACAGATGCCTGGGCCTCACCACAGACCCATAATAGAAGCTCCGGGGGTGGGGCCTAGCAGGGGGATTTTTTTTTTTTTTTTTACTTTTTCCCAGGTATCTTTCCTGTCCAGCCAAGGTTGAGAGGCTCTGGCCTAAAGAGCCTCCGAGCACGTCCAGGGAGCTTAAGAAACCCACCAGCAATCATTAACCTTGCTCTCAAACACCTCACTCGGGAGCCACAGGGCTGAGCGCCCAAGATGAAAACCTTTTTTGGGTTAAATGTACTTCTCTGGGCTTTGGACCTCAGATGCAGACCTGAGTTTGTCATATTCATCAGTTCACAGTACGTCGTCTTCATCGGTCCATGCAAGGCCCTCTCTCGTATTTATTCCCTTTTACTCCATTCCCCCTTGAGTATCTCACCCCCTCGCCACAAGCAACCATCCTCATATACTTGATGCATGTACAACGTACACTGGTGTTCATATGCATTCTTGTGAAAATGTGTTTTGCTGCTCTATATACCTGTCCTTGTGTTATGTAAATCCATTATGCTCCAGCCTTGTTCTGATAGTTCATTTTTCACACCATCCAGTCTTTTGTTCCTGTCTGCTGTCGAGTATTCCAGTCCATGCTTCCAACATATTTTCCCCATCCACACCCCCAATGGTACCCACCCACATTGCTTCTAGCTCCCAAACACCACAGCACTGCAAAAGCCATCCTTGTGTATGTCCCCTTGTATACCTGCGTGACGGTTTACCTGGGGTAAATACCCTCTCGGGTTTATCAGCTATGTATTTTAGGTCTCATTACTTACATGTTTTTGCATAATGGCATAATGGACACGTTTATTCCAATATACCAAAAAGAAAAATCCAAGTGATTTGTGTAATATGTTGACTATAATAATGGGGCCTAAACAATATGGGGGAGTGGCTGTAAGAAAACAATGTAACACATTCTTTTTAAAAAAATTTTTTTTTAACCTTTATTTATTACTAAGAGACAGAGACAGAGCATGAGCATGGGAGAGGCAGAGATGGGGGGAGACACAGAATCCGAAGCAGGTTCCAGGCTCTGAGCTGGCAGCACAGAGCCCAAGGCGGGGCTCAAACTCATGAACCGCAAGATCATGACCTGAGCCGAAGCCGGATGCTCAACTGACTGAGCCACCCAGGCACTCCACAATGTAACACATTCTTAATGCCACAAGAGGAGCTGGGAATCTTGGCATCTGTGTGTCATTTAAGCCTGATGCTCTGTCAGGCTGGATTTTAGTAAAGGAGGTAGTTTCCATGAGGGACCACTGGATCACCTTAAATGAAATCTCAGTGAAATGTCAGCATTTCTTGGATTGTTCCAAAATGTCACTGGGTAAGACTTCTGACTCCTATAGATGTTAGCTGAACCTCTTACAGGTTCAAAAGGGGCAAACACTAAATCCAGAAATTAGGTGGTATGCATTAAACCTAACCTCTATTGACAAAACTAGGCAGAATCGGATATTCTAGCGTGGGAAAGAATTAAATGTTGCCAAAACTCTGCTTGTTATAATCAGCATTATAAGCTGAATGGAATGTTTAGAGGCGACCCTTCAACATTTAATGGGCAAATATTCTGAGTAGTAGTAGTTCACTGAAAATCCTTTGTATAATTGCTGTGTTATGAATACACTGATGCCCCTGAGATTTCCAAACCAACTATCTGTGTTTCAAAGCCGGTGTTACTTTAGCAGAAGTAGTAGGTTGATGCTGAGACTTTCGACAGCTTCTCTGCTCGCCAGGAAGCCTCAACAGTTACCGAGCATTTACTCTCTGGCTGGTAGAGGGTAGTGGTTAATATCTCAGGTCACTTACTAGTTCTGTCACTTAGGGCAAGGTGATCAGCTGCTCTGTGTCTCAGTTTCCTCACCCGTACCACAGGATGGTGTTAAGGCACGCCCTTTGGTGGCGGTGGCAGGATTAAAGAGGATACCACATGTAAGGCACTTTGCATATAGTAAGTCTCCCAGTGTCATAAGCCCTGGAGATACCCAGCAAGTATCCTTGTCATGATTTGTTTGGGCATCATGGACAGAACTGGGACATTTGAAGTCCAAGTGATTTCTTTAAATTAGTTTATTTAACGGGACTGCCCTTTGCTGGCTAATCCCATAGCATATGCTTTTCTGCTCTCTGACTCCCTGTGTCCCCAGGTTAACCAAACCACACAAACTTTCTTCACTCATCCATGGCCGGAGACAGTCTGCATTTCCGTCACTTGTTTTGTCTACCCAGTTAGATGAAAATTGGAGGGAAGTAAACCAAGAAACAGACCCTTAACTATAGAGAACAAACTGATGATCACCAGAGGGGAGGTGGGTAACCGATAGGTTAAATAGATGATGGGAATTAAGGAGGGTACGTGCTGTGAGGAGCACCGGCTGATGTAGGGAAGTGCTGAATTACTATCTCATACACTTGAAACTAATATTACACTGCATGTTAACTAACTGGAATTTAAATTAAAAAAAAGTATCTTCAAGTAAAAATGAAGTAAAATAATAATAAAATTGGAGGGAAGTGATGATGTCTTCTCAGAAAGCCCTTGGCAAGTTCAAGGACACACGATAGACTGCTAGAATGCTTCTGTATAAATTTACAAAGTCTTTTTGAATTTTGCCCATATTAAGAATTGTACTCTCTTTTTAATGTTTATTTATATCTGAGAGAGAGAGAGAGAGAGAGAGAGAGAGAGAGAGAGAGAGAGAGAGAGCGTGCACGTTGGCAGGGGAGGAGCAGGGAGAGAGGGAGGGAGAGAATCCCAAGCAGGCTCCACACTCAGCACAGAGCCCAACATAGGGCTTGATTTCATCAACCATGAGATCATGACCTGAGCCCGATCAAAAGTCAGTCGTTTAACCAACTGAGCCACCCAGGCGCCCTGTACTTTCTTAATATGTTCAATAAATGTATTAATGAAACCTGAACAGTGTAGCTTTTCCTTCCCTTTCCCAGAGAGAAGTTAGGCTAGTGTTTTTCTGCAGGCAGCTTTAGCCACTTCCTCCATTGGACGGCTCCTTTTTCGCCAAAGCTCCCAACAGGGTCAGCACTGATTTGGTTTGGACACACATGGATCTGCAGTCCCACTACTTTCTTCATGGAAGGACTTGCTGTTGAAGTCATTGAGCAGCACAAATCCTGTTTTGTGTGTGTGCGTATGTGTGCATGTGTTTGTGTCAGCCTCGTGGTGCTCACATGCCATTGCAGGCCGTTATCATTCATTATGATGAAACATTATTACCTTTTGCAGGTAGGAAGTTGGATGCATTTCAATTGCTTCACTCAGCCACTAATTGATTCATGTAGTTTTCTGACATTCAAGTTTAAACGTATTTCTTCCATAAACAGGAGCAATACTTTCCATTTGGGGATATAGCCTGCACATTCTATGATGCTCCCTCATAAAGCACAAGCTGATTTCTGCAGACCTTCTGTAAAAAATGTTTCCTTTTCTGATATGATTTCTTTGTTTAGCGGACTGGATGGGTGCTACTGATGACATGGTGGGTTTTAGTTCTATACTTCTACATTCAGATGTAAGTAAATGTCTTTACTTACATTTTTTAAAAGTTTATTTATTTATTTTGAAAGGGGGAGGGCAGAGAGAGAGGGAGGGAGAGAGAGAATCCCAAGCAGGCACGATGCTCAGAGCAGAGCCTGACGCAGGGCTGGATCCCACGATTGTGAGATCATGACCTAAACTAAAATCAAGAGTCAGTCGCTTAACCAACCGAGCCACCCAGGCACCCATCAAGGAATTTTTATAAGCACCATAGCTACCTTTCTCTTCTTAACTTCAATATTAATTTTTTTTTTTTTTGAGGGAGAGAGGGACAGAGCATGAGTTGGGGAGGGGCAGAGAGAGAGGGAGGCACAGAATCCAAAGCAGGCTCCAGGCTCTGAATTGTCAGCATAGAGCCCGACATGGGGCTCGAACCCATGGACCACAAGATCGTTACCTGAGCCAAAATTGGACACCCAAGTGACTGAGACACCCAGGAGCCCCAATATTAATTCTTATTTCATTTTGTTATTGTGTACCGTACCTTATCTCAGAAAAGATTTACGATGGCTAGTTTAAGAAAAACATTCCTTTCTCCCATCATTTGTTTAGCAAATCTTGCTGCATCCTCTAAGTTTTGAATTGATGATCTTATTCATTCTTTCATGATCTTGAATCCCAGCCTTTGGAGCAGAAACCAGAAGTCCAACAGGCAAGGGCTGTGGGACAAAGTGAAGACAGGGTGGGAAGGAGCCAAAGCAACCGGATGTGACTCCCTTCACACTTAGAGTCTTAATTGTCTGCTCCTGTTTATATTTATTTCCAATCAAAGCCCATGGCTAAGTCATGTTGACTCTCATTCTCTGGAAGGGAAGGAAGCCAGATCAGTTGATGTCCTCATGTCCTTCTTGGCATCAACTCAGACATTTAATCCTGAAGCCCTCTCAGGAGTATCCAGGTGAGACATTAGGCAGCACTTGGTGCATGCTATTGGTCTTCCCATGCTGGTTAAAGCAGTTCAGACTCAAGCTCCCTCCGCCATGTCTCTAACCACCACCAGTCCCAGGACAGCTTGTTTCTTCTGCATCAAATTTAGTTTGTCTCTGAGCTCAGGAGCACCGGGGGTCTTTGGAAAGATAGGGTGCTGGCATTCTTGTGTCCCCCACACACCTCCCAGAGCCCCTCCGTGTGTCATCCTCCCCCAGGCTCTTCCTGTTAGTCTCTGGGTGGTCTCTTTCTCTGTGGCCACTGTGGCCACTCCCTACATCTCAGCCTTTGGAGGACTGCCTTTCAGAACTCATTCCCTCCTAAAACTTTCTAATTGCTAGTGTCTAACCTCAAAGCAAAAATGTGTGTCTGTACCCAAAATTTTATTTATTTGTTTGTTTGTTTGTTTGTTTGTTTAAAGTTGGCTCCACACCCAACTTGGGGCTTGAACTCACGATCCTGGGATCAAGAGTCCCATGCTGTACTGACTGAGCCAGCCAGGCACTGTCCCCCCACCCCCCATTTCATTTGTAATCATTGTAAAAAAGTTCTTCAGAATGTGACTGTAAGAGTGTCTTTTAAATACTTATGTGAGTAAAAATGACTAATCTAGGGGTGCCTGGATGGCTCAGTCAGTTGAATGTCTGACTCTTAATGTGGCTCAGGTCATGATTCCAGGGTCATAGGATTGAGCCCTGAGACCAGCTCCACGCTGTGCATGGGGCCTGCTCAGCATTCTGTCTCTCTCCCTCTGCCCCTCCTCCACCCATCACCACTGCTCGTGCACTCTTTCTCTCTCTCCCTAAAATAAAAAAATAAAACAAATATATATATATATATTTTAAATTGGCTAGTCTAGTGTGGCTCAAACAGCAACTGCTCCCAAAGGACCCAGACACCTTCCTTTGAAAAGTCACACGTTGGGGCGCCTGGGTGGCACAGTCGGTTAAGCGTCCAACTTCAGCCAGGTCACGATCTCGCGGTCCGTGAGTTCGAGCCCCGTGTCAGGCTCTGGGCTGACGGTTCAGAGCCTGGAACCTGTTTCCGATTCTGTGTCTCCCTCTCTCTCTGCCCCTCCCCCGTTCATGCTCTGTCTCTCTCTGTCCCAAAAATAAACATTGAAAAAAAAAATTTAAAAAAAGTCACACGTTCACTTGAATTTGAATTTGAATTTCTCTCATGCTCACGAGAATCTCTTGATCTCCTTCATTATTGCCTCAGAGCCTCATTAACTAATTATTTGACCCCTGACTTGTTTAATTACAGAGTGAGTTGAGTATTGTTGGGATAGCTTCTTGTAGAATTAAAAGCGTAGGCCTCAGTCCCATAGATCTGGATTAACATAGACTCTGCCTCTGTCTCAGCTGGCTGACTGTAGGCGAGTTGTTTCATGTCTTGACACTCAGTTTTTTCATCTGTCAAGGGGGCATGGTCACACCTGTGTGGTCCTACAGATCACAGGAGAAAACGTATATTGAACAGCCCATCGAGCAGTCTGCAGTAGTGACCTGGATGGAACGTCTGCCTGTCATTGTACGGGCAAGAGCCTGAGAGGGGGTTCCAAACTGGTTTTGGTAGAGTGTAGACACTCCTGAAGACAACGATGCATAGGGATGGGTAGGGGTTGGGCAGGGAGGGTCTCCCAGGCAGGTGCGGTGTGCCCCAGATCCAAGATGGGGAGTGACCAGGAGTGAGGCTGCAGAGAGAATTCTCAGCTAGACCATCAAAGACCACCTAAACCATTCTTAGAAGCTCGGTTAGGATGCTGTTGTATTAATTCAAATGCAAAACCTCAGTGCTCTAAGTGGGAGGCAGAGCAAGGAGAATGTGAAGCAGTCAATAGATATGAGAGATTTAGGGGGTAAAATTGAAAAGTTTTGGTGATTCATCGGATGTATGGGGCTCAGTCAGCCCGAATTCAACAACTATTTGTTGAGTACACCCTCTGTTCCGGGTAGGACCTTGACTGATTTACTTCCTTATCGACCCCTGGGCCAAATGTCCGGCAGAACTCCTCCTCCACCCCAGAGGCCAGGCTGCTTTTACCGGGGGCAGGGCTCTGACCCTGCCCTGTAGAGTGTGCTGGGGTAGCCCCGGGCCATTCTGATTTTAGAAAAGGCAGGGCTTTAACGAGAGCTGTCAACACTTGAGGATTTGGGAGCCAGATTACCCCGTTGGTAGATTCTCTCAGCCTTTAGACTCCTTGCTCTGAAAGCCTGCTTTGTGATCAGTGTGGTGACCTAAAGAAAGGGTGAGGGAGGGACAGTCACCCAATATCACTACTGCCATGTGGTCATTTGGATGATCTATAGCCAACAGAGGAGGATGAGGGTGGAGAAGATCCCAAGCCATGACCGAAAACACCCTGTCCTTCAGAGTGTGCCCTTTCTAATCAGGCTTTGGAGTCTTTGATGCTAAAATCTGTTTTCAACCCCACCTCGCTTGCCAACACATGACGAGTCGAGGCAGCGAGAAGTACGAGGGATGGCAGGGGAAGGAGCCTGGAATTGAAGGCAACGCGTGGACAGGGGGCTGCTATGGTGTGTGAGAAGACCCCCTTGACGGTGTTGGAGACCAGCAAGTAAAGAACTCCGAGTTACTCTGAAGTTAGATTTTGATCATCAGAACTACCATTCTGAAACTGGGCCACGTGGGTCACTACATCGGTCACGGCAACAAAAACAGCTGCCACTAAATGCATATTATGTGTGAAGCCTCATACCAGGCAGGAAACGCCATGTCATTTCTTCCACACAGTGCAGCCATGTCCTCAGTAGGACAGTGTTCCCATCATGCCGTTGAGGAAGCTAAGGGCTCAGGAAGACCCTATAACGGGTTCAGTGTTCCACAGTCAATACATGGTGGAGGGAACTGGGGAAGGGTATGAAAATCAGGATGTGTGGCACTTGATGGAAGCTGACGGCTGAACAACTGGTTATGTGTGGAAAGTTTTGGGTTTGGGAATGAGAAAACAATGCTAATCAGGTATGTTGTGTAAATACTGCGTAATGTTTATTTTAAAGCAAACACGTAGTGGTCTACACGTTCCGGAAGGTCTTCACAAGGAGACAAAGGGCCCGCTCGTCCAGTTTGACCTCTGAAGCCCCCCTCCGTCCATATAACCCCTTTCTGTGTGTCTGTCTGGGCAGGGGGTGGGGGGAGTAGGGGTCCTGGCGCCCACGGTGTAGAGCAGCCCTCGTGAGTTAATGGCACCCTGGGGACCAAACCAGGCAGGCTTCTGGTTGGAGTCCCTCTCCTTAAGCCCATGCACCGTATACCGTGCAGCCGGTGAGAAGGATGCTAAGCAGACCTGCAGACTGCCTGACTCCACCATGCCAGAGCCTCAAGAAAGTTTCTCTCTTGGGAGCCAGCCCTGCAGGTTTGGCTCTGGCAGACAAGTCTGAGCTGGATGAACGAGCAGGAAGTGCCAGACCCTGCTCCGCATGCAGTGATCCTTAGCTCTTTGTAGAATAACCTGTCCAGCCCGAGAGGAGAACCTCCCACCGCCCCCTCCCCCTGCTGCCCCAGCCCCAGCAAACGGGCCTGATAGCACCACCCATCTCGGAAGAGAGAGCTTGTGTTCTTTGCTTGGATTTTTGACATTCCTTAATTGGAGCAGTCTTGAGAGGGAGCATCTTCCGATGTCGCTTCTCTGGCAGTGATTCTCCTAGCCCACAACGTTCACTAACTCCCACAGTCCCTTAAGTGTAAAGCCTGACTAACTGAGGGACATCTGGTAACTCATACCCCTTCTCTAGCTCTCAGATTCTTTATCTGCAAAATGAAGCTTTTGGATTCGGTGAGCCTGTAGTTTTGGGTCTGAATTCATTACCAGCAGAGTGAAAAAGGATAGTCCGTACTACCAAAGCAATCGAGATAAGTCACCTCTCCCAATTAAGAAGGACTGCACTCACTAGGTGAGATACAGAGGCAAACATAGGTTCAGATGGATGTCCTGTACTCTATCCAGGTTTCCCAAGAGGGGAGACCCATGCTTGAGGAAAAGTGCCCAGACCTGGTAACCTAATCAAGATGGCCCCAAGCTGATCCAGCGCCCAAGCCTCCCACCCAGCCCCAAATAGTAAGGATGAAGAGGCATCGGCATTCCTGTGACATGATCCCCCTACTTGGAATGGAACCCGAAGAGGCCTTAGAACCTGTGTAGCCTCCTTCTACTCTTTACCAGAGAGAGGAAGTCAAGGCCCAAACCGTTCCCGTGACTTAAGGTCTCACAAGCAGCAAGTCTGAGGCTGAGGCTGATAGGCCACATTCTCGGCTGCCGGCCTAGTGCCAGGAAGGAGAGGAAACGAGTTTTCACCTGGGAGGCACCTCCATTTTTTAATCCACCCTAGGGAATTCACTCTCCATTTGGTCAGGTGGACAGCCTGTGATTTCCAGGAGTGATTTAGAGCTTGTGGGTTTCGTTTCAGGATCTTTGCTACCCTGATCTTTGCCTTCTGGTCAATTCCAATTACCACGGTGTGCTAGCCCAGAAACCCCAAACACTGCATGATCAGCTTTACCATCCATGGTGAGGGGGAAGAAAGGAAACTATGTGCCTGTTAGAAAGTCATCATTTGGATTTAAATCAGCCCCGGCTGAAATAAGCAAGGGAATCGGGAAACTATAGAAAGGTCAAAGGTTTGCAGGTTTAGGGTTTCGTGGGAACATGCGCGTGTTTGGACCAGACCCAAGTGCCTGGTTGACCTGTTTGACAGGTAACAATTAGAGAGTAGGAGCTTGCCTGGCTGGAATGTGGCTGCAGAGGCCGGCAGGAGGATCTGGTTTACCTGCTCAGCAGGTGGGGCCTGCCGAGTGGGACAGGCATGTGCACGCACAGCATTCCAGAGAATCGGTTTTCTTTTAAAGACACAGCGATGGCTGCAGGGCACAAAAGGGTTGGGTTGAGCCCTGGCTGGAAGCCGTTAGCTATTTGCAAGGTAAAGAGGCAAAATAAATAGTTCCCTCTAGACAGCTCAAGGAAGAAACTGTAAAGACATTCAGGACTCGTATTTTTTTTTTTTATGTCTTAGATGAATATGCGCTTCTTGTCTCAAGACCTGAGAAAAGTCCAGACTGGTAGAAAATGCCAAAGATAATAGAACTGAAAAGTCCTTCCACCCTCCCCTCAATTCCCCCCCCCTTTTCTTTTTAAGGAGGCCATAATATTATTAAGAGCAAAAGATAGGCTCCTTAAAGGACAGTGTCTGGCTTGAGACAGTCTAGTAATGTTAGCTACTTTTATCAGCACAGTTACGGAAGACACCAGAAAAATAAAGTTCTGGGTTTTTTCCTCAATAAATTGTACATAATCTGTATATTTTAAAAGTTAAAAATGTTGTTCTGGTAAAACATAATTAAAGAAAATAATTGTGTGGTTAAAATAATAGAATATTAGGATAATATTATATACATAATATATATAGTATAATGGAGAGTCTACACATAGACCCACATGCATCACATGGCTTCCTTTTGATTCCAAGGGGCTTTTGGTACATCACTTTAACTTGCCCGTATCATACTCAATCATTGATGAGAAGGGAGAGAATCAAGTCAAGGGAGATTGGGACCTGAAAATTGATTGCCATATTGTAGGGTACATGGCTGAAACAAGCTCAAAACTCTAACATTTCCAAGTAGTTAACTTTTAAAAATTTACCAACTCAGGGGCACCTGGGTGGCTTAGTTGGTTAAGCATCCGACTCTTGATTTTGGCTCAGGCCATGACCTCACGGTTCACGAATTTGAGCCCCACATCCTCATCTGGCTCAGCGCTGACAGCATGGAGCCTACTTGGGATTCTCTCTCTCTCCCTCTCTCTCTGCCCCCACTTCTCTTTCTCTTTCAAAATAAATAAACTTGGGGCGCCTGGGTGGCGCAGTCGGTTAAGGGTCCGACTTCAGCCAGGTCACGATCTCGCGGTCCGTGAGTTCGAGCCCCGCGTCAGGCTCTGGGCTGATGGCTTGGAGCCTGGAGCCTGTTTCCGATTCTGTGTCTCCCTCTCTCTCTGCCCCTTGCCCGTTCATGCTCTGTCTCTCTCTGTCCCAAAAATAAATAAAAACGTTGAAAAAAAAATTTAAAAAAACAAAATAAATAAACTTAAAAAAATTTTTTTACCGAGTTAGTTTTCTTTAAAACAAGAACCAAAACCTCCCCTTCTTTCACATTGTCTCTCTTTGTTGCAGAAATTATTTAAGTCACCTCCAGATAAATGATAGGTGCTTCCCCTTCCCCTGTGTGTTCCCAAAGCTCTGAAGTCCATCATTGGGTGCACATCACTGAAGTCCTGTTAGTGAGATGGGAAGGCAAGGGAGAATTGGCAGCTGGTGATTACATAGAAAGAGAGTTGCCAGTTCAAAGACTTAATTATAGTGAAGCAAAGGATCTTAAAATTCAATTGGCAGAAACAAACAAGCAAACAAAAACTTAGCCGTCTCATTGTTGACCATTGCTGGTGGTAACACAGCTGCTAATGTAGCAATTTAACTCTTTGGGTATCTGTGCAATGTGAGGATTATTGTGTACAGACCATGTACCAGGACTGATCCAAAGTCAGTGGTAATGATATTGGAGAGTCAGAGCAATCACAGCTCCCAGGTAGCGAGCTCCTACTATGGGGAATGTGCTGTTCTAAACTGTCCACATTTTCTCATTGAGTCTCCACAGCAATCCTGAGACAGGTATTATTATGATCTCCATTTTATAGACAAGCTCGAGGCACAGAGAAGTTCCAGAACTTGCATAAGATCACACGTGGTTAAGTGCGGAGCTGGGATCTGAACTTAGGCGGTTGATTCGTTCATTCATTCAGCTTTGCATTCTTGTTCTGAGACAGGCACACTGCCAGGGTTCATAAGACCATGATGAAGTCTCAGAGTTGGTCCTCTGTGGACAAATGGGAAGTCACACAATCTAGTTATTGTTTCTGACTCCAACCCAGTTCTCTTAACTATCCCCTTAATGACGCCTTACTGCTACAAACACTTTAAAGTCTGCGGTTGTCAGGGTGCCTGGAGGGCTCAGTCAGTTGTCTGTCTGACTTGATTTTGGCTCAGGTCATGATCAGGTCCTGGGATGGAGCCCTGCATCGGGCTCTGTACTGAGCGTGGAGCCTGCTTAAAAGTCTCTCTCTTCCTCTGTTCCTCTAACGTGCTCTTGTGCACGCTCTCTCTCTCTTTTTCTCAAAATAAATAAATATATAAATACATACATACATAAATAAGTTTGCAGTTGTTTCTGAAACCACTGATCACCATACAGAGACCACTACCTTCATCCCCACCATTTTCTAGCCATTCTGAGCAGCGTCTCAGTGCAGTAAAGGTGATGGCCAATTTCTAGGGCATATACATGTATACTCCAGGCCTGCTTTGTTTTATTTGCCTAATTAGTTACGGGAGCAGGAAATCCAAGTTTGAAAGTCGTGTGAGCAGAGCTTACTATGGGTGTGAGAAGCCATTTTAATTACTGGGTATTGACAAATATCTGTTTGGTGCCTGGCTGGCTCAGTTGGTGGAGTGTGCAACTCTTGATCTCGAGGTTGAGGGTTTGAGCCCCACATTGAGTGTAGAGATTACTTAAAACAATCTTAAAAAAAAAAAAGACAAATATTTGCATGCTGGTTTTTACCCTTGATAATGAGAACTTGTCTTCGTGGATTCTGAAATAATAACTGCTTCCTGAGAATCCTGGGGGGGGGGGGGGGGGCGGGAAGGAAAGCAAAGTTAACTTGCGCTTAACCTACCCAAAGAGAAGTACCATTGTTTCCTTACCCTATAGCATTGCACATTCTCCAACAAGGTTGTTTTTATTTCCCAAATGATATTTCTGTCTGATAGTGTCTATAAACTCTGACCTTTGTGCTCTTTGACCAGTCTGTCTTTCTTGTGCCTTTAAGCAAACTCTGAAGGACAGACATGGTTTCTCTGGCAATGACCCACTTTCAGTGGCCATAGAAAGGCTGAATGGCCACTTTCTTGGGACAGAGTAATAATAATAAATGGTAATAGCAGTAAGTATGCCAAGGGTCTGCTATGGAGTAGGCACTGTGGAAATACTCAACATGCATTGCCTCATTGAATAATTACAGCGTCTATAGGCATGTGTAATGATTACAGGTACCAGGGAAGGAAGCTACCCACAAAGCATAAATAACTTACCTGACGTATACAGCTAACTAATAGCAATACTAAGATGCAGAACTAGGCTCATTAGGCACTAGAGCCTGTATCAGGCAGAAAGTGAAGGCAAATGACCAGTTGGTCTTTAAGGTTCTGTAATTCCGACGTGCTCTTCTCTACTCTGCTTTGAACAAAGCATATCAGAAGTGTTACCCTTGAGTTCCTCTGGCCCCCGTGCTTTAAATGGGAAAAGAAAAAAATCTGAAGCAGGTTTTAAGGAGAACCACCAGGGAGAAGATGCTCAAACCATATCATGTGAGGAAGAGTTTACAGAACCAGAAATATTTATAGCCAGATTTGAGGAGACTAGCGCTGGGGAGTTGGGGCAGCGTGGGAAGAGAGTATGCCAGTTGCCTTCAAATAGTTGAAGGACTGTCAGATGCAACAAAGAATAGGCTGCTGTTGTGTGACTCCAAGTTGGAACCTCAGGACCAATGAGGAGAAGTTGGAGGGAAACAGGTGTTGATCCTATATAAAGACAAGTTTGCTATTCCTCAGACTAGAAAGCGGCGGAAAGGATGTTTGAATGCCAGTTCCATCGCTGTGGTAGGCATCTGTTGTTTTGCTTTCCAGAGTCCCTTCCTCTTTATTCTAAAAGCAATGGCCTGATTTCTTTTGGAGAAATGACATTTCCCCATTGACAGCAGTCTTGGTGGGACAGCCAATCAAGTTGTACCACTCACCCCTGGCCCAGAGTTGAGTATGTGACCCAAGTTGGCGCAGTCAGATTCTTTTTCCCAGGACACTGTCTTGAGCTGGGTGACATGAGGGTGGAAAACAGCTGGAACTGATTCTTCCCTGACCAGGGCCCTGACCAATGAGCATATACCAAAATGCGAACTATGTTTTGTATAGTAAGCATCTCCTTCAAGCTATATTTTCCCACCATTTGCTTTCAGTCTTTAAAGAGAATCATCAAGGATTGTGGATTCCTTATGGTGTGGTTTGCAATTCCACGCTCTGCTCATCTCTTCCCAATAAATTCTATTTTTACGTAAGTTGATGGGAATTTTTTCAATGTGAGCAAAAGGTTCTGACTGACACCACCATTAACTAGATGTGTGGCTGTGGTTGTGGGCAACAGTTTGAGCGCTCTGAGCCCTAGTTCCTTCATTTGAAAATGATCCCAGTAGGTTTTAGCGTATAACATGAAATAGTGTCTATAAAGAGAAAGGCACATAGTAAGTGCTCAATAAATGCTGCTTCGCTTCTGTTTCTCCTTTAAAACATAAATTTTCTATTTTCAGAAAAACGAAGATGCTTGTAGAGTGGTTAGCATAGTGCCTAGCACATAGCAGGTGCTCAATAAATGGTACAATAAATGGTAGCTGTGGAAGTGATTTTATTGTAATTTTCTGTCACTGGAAAATGATTGACCAGAGATCTACGGAGGTGATTACAACCTCTGAGGTGAGTGGTTGGACATGATAGTATCATTTCATTCCTATACCAAGTGTCTGTGAATCTATACTAGAGAGATTTAGCATGGATGTGCAAGAGATGGGCAACTCCTTTAAAGCAAAATGGCAGAGACCGATGTCTTGGTATGAGAACTGAATATGGTTGGGTGCATCTCCTGGGCTGATGTCCAAGCCAGCGTTGAGGAGGGGTCACTAACCAACCTGCCCTGGGAGAGGGCTCTGCTGGTCACCCAGGTTAGCGTCCCACAGACTAACTCACTCAGTGCTTCTACCAATTTTATCGTAATCAGGAACACAGACTCAACTCATGTTGTGTTAGGAATAATGGAGTTTATTGAAAGGGCATGTATGCATGGGAGCCTGGGAAGAGCCAAGGAACCCAGCCTCAGGAAAGGCATGAATCAAGACATCTCTGTGACGTGCTCTTTTCACATTTCCAACTCTCCCCCTCACAGCAAAGTCTCTCTCTGTATGTTGTCTCCTTTATCTTCCTCCTTGCCAGCTGGCTATTTCTGGTTATTTGTACACACACAGCCCAAGATGGCCACTCAGTCCCCAAATCTGCATGGTCATCCAGGTCCAGCTACCATACCTAACTTACATCTGGGTGTCTTTCCCTAAATCCCGAGAAGGATTTGACTTGAGTCAGTTGACTTTAGCTGTTGAGTCAGTGTCACAGGCTACCCATGGGCCATCCCTGAGACCAATGTCCTTGCTGGGTACAACCAGCTGAGTCTGGGGAGGCAGGCTCACCTGGTCTGTTGCCCACGCGGCAGGAGACGTGGACTGGTCAGAAAGTGTTAGCAATGTCTGGTAAGAGGCACCTTACCTGTGATGATACCAAAATACATGATGCATTTTTGTATATTAAATATCCCTTTTAAGGCGTATTTTTTCTACTACTTTCTTCTTGTTTTTAAAGAAAATTTCCAAGGGTTATGTCTCCCACCCAAATTCCTTTTGAGGTGGTTTGCCCTTGAAGAAGATCTCCTGTGAGATTATGGAAATCTCCCTTCTGTGGTGAATACAGAATGTCAACTTGAAGCAACTGGGTCTTCGAATGTGTTGTGTAAAGTTCTCAAGCTAGCAGGAAAGTGTTTCATTGGAAGGAAAGGCTTCGGTTTCCAGTCAGAGAGGTGGAAGGAGGCCCTCAGGCCATGGGAGTGGGGAGAAATTGACAGTAATAAGGGAGTTGGGTGTGAGAGCTGGGTAGGAGCAAAGAGAGACCAGGTGAGAGCTGGAGCTTGGAGTGAGAGGCAAGCCAGCCAAGACCACAAGCCAGACAAGAAGTGCTGCTTCCACTGTGGGTTCCAGAATTTATACAGTGAAACCGGGAAAAGACCACAGAGTCAGGTAGAAAGAACGAGAAGGCTGGGCTGGGTGGGGGCTCGGCCCCGGTGAGATGGTGGAGTGCCAGTGAGGCACTAGTCCCGTCACTTCACTCCAGGAGCGGAGCTGTGTTTATCTTGTGAGACTCTAATCAGCTTGTATTCGGCAGGAACACTTGTAAGGTCTTAGCTACGATGGTCTTAACGGCCTCCGACTAAAGGGAGGTTCAGAGGTAAGAAGGATACATTTTTAAGACCGGGTGAATGTCTTGTCTTAAACTCTATTTAACACAAAGCAGAGTGCAACATTCTAGAAGGGCCCTCGGACATACGTTCCCTGAGAAGTTTTGAAAGCCAGCCCGGGGATTGCCCTGTAATTTGTTGTAGGCTTGCATGCCATTCAGATGCTTGTGAGATCTGACCACAGGGCTGAACTCACATCTTTCCAAATTGTTTTGGGATGCTCCTTTGACATCATGACTCTAAGAAAACATTACCACAAGTCTCTCTGTAGGACTGGAAGATTTGATGGACTGTCTTTGGGGGACTCTCCGTGGGCCTCTAGGCACTGGACTAAGTAAGAGGATTTGGGGTACAGAATTTTGGGCCCACACACTTCACATTAATGCTTGCTCCTCCTCTGAGGGAGTGGGGCCGGGGGCGGTTTAAGCCTCTGCTTGTTGATTTCAAATGTCCCAGACCCAAATCTTGAAGGTGAGCACTTTGTGAATGAGGAAACAGCCCCAGAAAAACTCTGCAGAAAGCCTTGCCTTACCTCATTACTCAGCTTCGTGAATTTTGAGGCCTTAATGAGACATTGTAAGTAAAGAAAGGGATTACTTAAAGGCTAAGGATATCTGGGACCAGCTTAAATTGGGCAACGAGAAACCTAAGTTGCCCTTTGAGGATATTATTCCTCCTATAAAAACAAAGTGTGTTGTTTCATAGTAAACATGTCAGAACGGCAGTTGTATAGACAAGTGTAGACTGGTTGCTGTCCAATCTGCCAATTTGCAGATAAAAGACCGGGATCCGATAGGTGACAGAAGGCCATGAGAACATTTGCCACAGGATCTTTTCTGGTTCATCATTTCAGCACCAAACGTTTAAGTGTATCAATAAAAGCTCCTTGCAATGGCTGTTCTCACAATGTATTTACAACATTCATCTGAAAGTCTGTCTGATGGCCACCCTGAAGGCATTGGAATCCCGTGACCAGGGCACATAAATGAGTGGTCCTGGTGCCTAAGGACAGGGCAAGACCAGATCCCCGAACTAGAAGTAAATACATTTTTGTTGTATTTACGGGCAGATACCATGTCTTCTCCACCCACCAGTTAATGCATCTATGAAAAGGAGAGAAGTGTCCTGTTCGGCATGGCCCACATTTCAAATTGCACACCACCTCACGATCTTTGTCCTGTCATCGTACCCTCTATAATATTATTTTTGGACTTTTTTCTTTTTTTTTTTTTTTAATTTTTTTTCAACATTTATTTATTTTTGGGACAGAGAGAGACAGAGCATGAACGGGGGAGTGGCAGAGAGAGAGGGAGACACAGAATCGGAAACAGGCTCCAGGCTCTGAGCCATCAGCCCAGAGCCCGACGCGGGGCTCGAACTCACGGACCGCGAGATCGTGACCTGGCTGAAGTCGGACGCTTAACCGACTGCGCCACCCAGGCGCCCCTGGACTTTTTTCTTTGAGTCAACTCACTTTCCCAAACATCTAAGTGAATGTATTTTGAATCAAGTTGGTCATCTCTTTTAGATCAGTTTTACCCGTCATAGCTTTTGTGGGATAATTATTTTTTTCTCGTATCAATTGAAACAAATACATAGCTATTACCAAAAAAAAAAAAAAAAAAAAAAAAAAAAAAAATACTGGCCCATTTTATTTTATTAAAAAAATGTTGTTTCATGTTTATTTTTGAGAGAGTCTGAGAAGGGGAGGGGCAGAGAGAGGAGGGAAAAGAGCATCCAAAGTGCACCG